>NC_092814.1:334161490-334461490 GCF_023375885.2 Dermacentor andersoni
TTGTTCGTCATATTAATGCAGCTTTAACGCGTACGCGTCACTTTGACGCGGTGAGTTTTTGCGGTTTTGTGACGTCGCGTGAGTGGCAGGTGAAGTGGGTGCAGCCCAAAAACTTTTGACCAATAGCCGAGGGCTAATGGCAAAAACACGTCGAATCAGAAATGTCTATTTTTGTTTTACTCGATCAAATTGCGCATAATCAGTGTGTACATGTCATATCAGATGGGGAGCTATCGCGGTTTTCGTGACGTCGCGTGAGAGACAGGTGAAGTGGAGGTGGTCCAAAAAAGTTTTTGACGAATCGCGGCGGTCTGATTGCAGAATTGGAATAGAAAAGTTTGCAATATAGTTTTACGTTATAGCGCCCCTAATCTGTTCGCACTTGGTAATAATCTTGCGTACCGTTTTCTAGGTGGCCAACATAGTGCTGCCTCTGTGAAATATTTAAGAAGTTAGGTACGCATGAGAAACTGTTCGGCGAAAGACCAGTCCCAACAACTGATATCCCTAAGGGCTTATAGCACTGTCCGCACGAGAAGCAGCGTCGCCCGATATCCCGTCTACATGCGTCATACAGCTGTGCATCCTTTATTTCGCCCCCTCTCTTTTCTCGCTGTTCCCACGAAGTGAACCATGCTCGCTGCCACTTGCTTGCTTTCTTGGCGTGTGCACGTGGGACAAAAGTGGTGAGAAAGGCGGAGCGAGACAAAAAAAGAACCGTTGCGGACATTTTTCGAAAGTTGTCTTTCAATTCCGGTCATCTGTTGTTCTATCAACGTTAATCATTTCATTGAGTGTGCAATCGCTGCAGTGTTCTGTTACTACATGGTTGAAGATCTTTTCCTGCGTGCTGCCCGAAGAATTAAAACGACGTGGTGAAGCTGTAAAGTGAGTAGGTCTCAATAAAGTGGAATTTTGCTTCTCGGGGGCATGGGAATACGTGACTCTGACTTTTCTATAGGAATGCAGCTTCATTACTACCCACAAGCAAAGCATGTTTCAATTGTTCTTTCGTGGGTATTTCAGCCATACTTCCTGAGACATGTTCAATACTTATTGTAAGTCTGACAACACTACTTGGGACACTGTGCTCTGATTTTCACGTGCTTGTACAACATTGCCTTGGAAGACAATGAAAGATTTCTGATTTTTTTCATGTTATTATTAGTTTATACTGCCGATAACAATCATGTTCTCGAGACGCCTTCTAACAGCGTTACTATCCCGACGCCTTCGAGTGCACGCCATTCTCTCAGGGCTCAAAATGCACAGAGGAATGTTTACAGCTCGCCAGTTCTTACACAACGGATGACGAAGATTGCCAAAAGGCCCTGCTTGTTCCTGGTTAGCTCACGATTATTTGGTTGCCACTGGATGCCGTTGTTTGGCTGTGGCACCCGGTCTATCCTACATATTTCTGAGGCACTACTGTAGCCACTTTCATATCATCGGCTGCTATTTGTCTGTGATGACGTGGTGCGGCCACAGGCATTCTCTGAAGATATGCGCCATCGCGGCATCGATAACGTGCGCGTCAGTCACATGGAATTGTACGTATACAAGGTGTCCCAGCTAGCTTTTAGCCACAGTTTAATAATATGCCGAGTCCTTCTGGAGGACAAGACCAAATGCACATTGTTGGTTGTTGGTAACAGATTTTTGAGAGGTCAGCTCTTTGGCGCCCGTTCCCGTGTTTCGTGTCGCTGTCAGCCTCGCCGTTGTACCTCGCCGTAACCAGCTCCGTAGCCGGGGCCAGAGCGCTGCTAGAGCTGCGCGCTCCCGGCGCCATCTCTCGCGCACGGCGCGAGCCTTGCTCTCCCCTTGCCTTCCAAAGCCGGGTAACGTGTTCTCGCCTATCCTGTCGTCCCCTTCCTCCGCGCAGCGCCGTTGCGGGGACTCTCGCCGCTACCGTCCACTCCGTCCTCGTCATCCCTTCTCCCGCTGTCGCGGCACTGCCGCGGTGCCGGCGGGGGACGCTCCTTGCCGCCTCCCGCATGATCCACGGCTCTCCGCTCCTCCGTCTCCGCGTCGCGTGGCTGTACGGCTCTCAGTTGTGTCTCTCGCTTCCCCGTTTGCGGGGCGCGTTCCTCAGTGGCATTTGTCGCCACTGGCAATGCTTGCGCCTGGCTGTCTTTCTCCCACCTTCACTCTAGCCCAGTACCTCCCTTTACCTGGCACAGTGCCGTTGCGGTGACTCGAAAGACAGTTATAACGTTTGGTCCCCTTATTTCTACTTCGCACCCAAACCTTGTGCAGCCACATTGAGGCCTGTCTTTGAGTCAACGAGTATTTGACCTCTACTAAATGCCCCTGTTCTCCACCCGTTTCCTCATGCCACCTCAGAAGCAACATTAAATAATTATTGCTACTCTCCCCCCACCCTTTCTCCGCGGCGGTGACCCACTATACGAGGGCGCGTCGCCGGAGCGCAGCCTCAATAGCCGCGGATCATGGTGTGCGCTGCCCAATCCGAAATGCAGAACCGCCTCCGTTCGGCACTGCGCGTTCTGTTTGCGGTTGCCTGTTGTTGAAGTAAGGCAGCAGCTGCGCTCAAGATTGCATTACCAAGAAGCGTAATCCTCGGCCAATTTTTTTTTACTAATCGTGTTAATGAAGGATCAATTAAGCACCTTCGCAATTGTTACCTTCAGCGCAGGAAGTGGTAAAGCCTTCTCTCAAACATATAATTCAACACCTTCTAATTAACTACTTGTTACGTAATCATTTCTACTGCATCTTTAGGAAAGCCAGCTAAATATGAAAAGAAGCACGTATCATGCCCGCTTGCGCACCGCGATTGCAGTTCTCTCAAACATGCCGCGCGTAAATGAACAGCGCATTTATCCTGGTGAGCTCACGCTTCAAATGTGACTGGGTAGGGATGCAGGCGTCTGTTTTGTCGCTATCATGAACTGCTGCGATGGATAAAAGCACATAACGGGCGTAAATTAAGCGCCCCATTTCTGCATTGGTACCCTTTAACTTTCCCAGCGGCAGACTCAATGCGATGTTTTTCATGCGTGGTACGTTTGAGAGCACTCCAATCGCGCCGCGCAAGCAGGCGTGTCACGTGCTTCTTTTTTAAGAAAGCCTTTTTTAAGGAGTTACCACCACTTATTCTGTATCGGGTATGTTTCTAGCATCTTATCGTCGCGCGATCCCGCTGAATTTACAGCCTAAAATGTGTGGGCACATATGTGCGAGTGGGACCACTGGTCACTGTAATGTCCCCATTGTATACATATATATATATATATATATATATATATATATATATATATATATATATATATATATATATATATATGTATATATAGATATATACGAGTGTAAAATAACGTATATTTACAACTGGCGTATATGGCGTTCAGGCAACTGGCAGACTTCGTCTTCGTCTACACCAATTCCACTTCTTTGTTCCCTTCACCGTTTCCTTTTTTTTTCGAAAGTAGTCCTATTAGGGTTATTATAATTACACGAAGGTATTTCGCCCTCATCAGCAGCAGTCCTTGGTATAGTTATTCTGGCGGCTAGCTTCCCACGCTATGCGTGCCGCCATCGCACCTGGTTAAGCTTTTCCTAGACGCTAGAGTTAGGCTTTGTCCGCGCAACCTTGAGCGATCGGAAAGCGCGTTTCCCCCTCTTGGCCGGCGGAGAAGGGAAGCTTCGTTCCGGCCGCGAAGCTCTCCACATCTCTGTAAGGTGCCTTGGGGATGTCTCGTGCCGAAGATGCCCTCTCGGTGAGCGCATATTTCACCCCTCATCTTTTAAGAGGTTCAATACATACAAGCATTTGCCTAGCAAACCAGATTTTTTTTTCAAGGGAATTTTCCACGTCTCAGTAATTTCTCTCGTCGTATTCGAGTGCTGATTGCCGTGTTATAGTTTGTTAACGAAGCTTTCCCTCAAGTCTAAATATTTTAAGGCAGTTTTCCTAGCCTCTAAAGCCGCTCGAGTTGGCTCTTCTCCTTGAGCGGCCATTTTTCCTAGAAAGTATGCCTTCCAACTACTCCGCCCTTAAACTGGCTCTCTCAACTACTACACGCAGAGACAAAGCAACAGCGCGCGCATTAGATCCCATAGATGAGATAAATATTTACAATTAGTATTAGGGTTATAATTATATTCGAGTGCTGATTGCCGTGCTATCGTTTGCTAACGAAGCTTTCCCTCAAGTCTAAAATTTTTTAAGGCAGTTTGTCGTGTGCGTATCATGGCTACGCACGCTTATATCGCATTCCGTTTCTCTACCACGGGTGCGCTTTAAAACCACGGCGCTGCAGTTTTTGCTTTTCTCTTCTTTCTTCTTCTCCGCCCTTAAACTGGCTCTCTCAACTACTACACGCAGAGACAAAGCAACAGCGCGCGCATTAGATCCCATAGATGAGATGAATATTTACAATTAGTATTAGGGTTATAATTATATTCGAGTGCTGATTGCCGTGCTATCGTTTGCTGAGGAAGCTTTCCCTGAAGTCTAAATATTTTAAGGCAGTTTTGTCGTGTGCGTATCATGGCTACGCACGCTTATATCGCATTCCGTTTCTCTACCACGGGTGCGCTTTAAAACCACGGCGCTGCAGTTTTTGCTTTTCTCTTCTTTCTTCTTCTCCGCCCTTAAACTGGCTCTCTCAACTACTACACGCAGAGACAAAGCAACAGCGCGCGCATTAGATCCCATAGATGAGATGAATATTTACAATTAGTATTAGGGTTATAATTATATTCGAGTGCTGATTGCCGTGCTATCGTTTGCTGAGGAAGCTTTCCCTGAAGTCTAAATATTTTAAGGCAGTTTTGTCGTGTGCGTATCATGGCTACGCACGCTTATATCGCATTCCGTTTCTCTACCACGGGTGCGCTTTAAAACCACGGCGCTGCAGTTTTTGCTTTTCTCTTCTTTCTTCTTCTCCGCCCTTAAACTGGCTCTCTCAACTACTACACGCAGAGACAAAGCAACAGCGCGCGCATTAGATCCCATAGATGAGATGAATATTTACAATTAGTATTAGGGTTATAATTATATCCGAGTGCTGATTGCCGTGCTATCGTTTGCTGAGGAAGCTTTCCCTGAAGTCTAAATATTTTAAGGCAGTTTGTCGTGTGCGTATCATGGCTACGCACGCTTATATCGCATTCCGTTTCTCTACCACGGGTGCGCTTTAAAACCACGGCGCTGCAGTTTTTGCTTTTCTCTTCTTTCTTCTTCTCCGCCCTTAAACTGGCTCTCTTCACTGTACTACACGCAGAGACAAAGAAACAGCGCGCGCATGCGATCCCATAGATGAGATGAATATATATATATATATATATATATATATATATAGAGAGAGAGAGAGAGAAAACTATCAGTCATAGCTCTCGTAGTATAGCCCTCTGGGCCGTTTCCTTTTTTTTTCGAAAGTAGTCCTATTAGGGTTATTATAATTACACGAAGGTATTTCGCCCTCATCAGCAGCAGTCCTTGGTATAGTTATTCTGGCGGCTAGCTTCCCACGCTATGCGTGCCGCCATCGCACCTGGTTAAGCTTTTCCTAGACGCTAGAGTTAGGCTTTGTCCGCGCAACCTTGAGCGATCGGAAAGCGCGTTTCCCCCTCTTGGCCGGCGGAGAAGGGAAGCTTCGTTCCGGCCGCGAAGCTCTCCACATCTCTGTAAGGTGCCTTGGGGATGTCTCGTGCCGAAGATGCCCTCTCGGTGAGCGCATATTTCACCCCTCATCTTTTAAGAGGTTCAATACATACAAGCATTTGCCTAGCAAACCAGATTTTTTTTTCAAGGGAATTTTCCACGTCTCAGTAATTTCTCTCGTCGTATTCGAGTGCTGATTGCCGTGTTATAGTTTGTTAACGAAGCTTTCCCTCAAGTCTAAATATTTTAAGGCAGTTTTCCTAGCCTCTAAAGCCGCTCGAGTTGGCTCTTCTCCTTGAGCGGCCATTTTTCCTAGAAAGTATGCCTTCCAACTACTCCGCCCTTAAACTGGCTCTCTCAACTACTACACGCAGAGACAAAGCAACAGCGCGCGCATTAGATCCCATAGATGAGATGAATATTTACAATTAGTATTAGGGTTATAATTATATTCGAGTGCTGATTGCCGTGCTATCGTTTGCTGAGGAAGCTTTCCCTGAAGTCTAAATATTTTAAGGCAGTTTTGTCGTGTGCGTATCATGGCTACGCACGCTTATATCGCATTCCGTTTCTCTACCACGGGTGCGCTTTAAAACCACGGCGCTGCAGTTTTTGCTTTTCTCTTCTTTCTTCTTCTCCGCCCTTAAACTGGCTCTCTCAACTACTACACGCAGAGACAAAGCAACAGCGCGCGCATTAGATCCCATAGATGAGATGAATATTTACAATTAGTATTAGGGTTATAATTATATTCGAGTGCTGATTGCCGTGCTATCGTTTGCTGAGGAAGCTTTCCCTGAAGTCTAAATATTTTAAGGCAGTTTTGTCGTGTGCGTATCATGGCTACGCACGCTTATATCGCATTCCGTTTCTCTACCACGGGTGCGCTTTAAAACCACGGCGCTGCAGTTTTTGCTTTTCTCTTCTTTCTTCTTCTCCGCCCTTAAACTGGCTCTCTCAACTACTACACGCAGAGACAAAGCAACAGCGCGCGCATTAGATCCCATAGATGAGATGAATATTTACAATTAGTATTAGGGTTATAATTATATCCGAGTGCTGATTGCCGTGCTATCGTTTGCTGAGGAAGCTTTCCCTGAAGTCTAAATATTTTAAGGCAGTTTGTCGTGTGCGTATCATGGCTACGCACGCTTATATCGCATTCCGTTTCTCTACCACGGGTGCGCTTTAAAACCACGGCGCTGCAGTTTTTGCTTTTCTCTTCTTTCTTCTTCTCCGCCCTTAAACTGGCTCTCTTCACTGTACTACACGCAGAGACAAAGAAACAGCGCGCGCATGCGATCCCATAGATGAGATGAATATATATATATATATATATATATATAGAGAGAGAGAGAGAGAGAGAGAAAACTATCAGTCATAGCTCTCGTAGTATAGCCCTCTGGGCCGTTTCCTTTTTTTTTCGAAAGTAGTCCTATTAGGGTTATTATAATTACACGAAGGTATTTCGCCCTCATCAGCAGCAGTCCTTGGTATAGTTATTCTGGCGGCTAGCTTCCCACGCTATGCGTGCCGCCATCGCACCTGGTTAAGCTTTTCCTAGACGCTAGAGTTAGGCTTTGTCCGCGCAACCTTGAGCGATCGGAAAGCGCGTTTCCCCCTCTTGGCCGGCGGAGAAGGGAAGCTTCGTTCCGGCCGCGAAGCTCTCCACATCTCTGTAAGGTGCCTTGGGGATGTCTCGTGCCGAAGATGCCCTCTCGGTGAGCGCATATTTCACCCCTCATCTTTTAAGAGGTTCAATACATACAAGCATTTGCCTAGCAAACCAGATTTTTTTTTCAAGGGAATTTTCCACGTCTCAGTAATTTCTCTCGTCGTATTCGAGTGCTGATTGCCGTGTTATAGTTTGTTAACGAAGCTTTCCCTCAAGTCTAAATATTTTAAGGCAGTTTTCCTAGCCTCTAAAGCCGCTCGAGTTGGCTCTTCTCCTTGAGCGGCCATTTTTCCTAGAAAGTATGCCTTCCAACTACTCCGCCCTTAAACTGGCTCTCTCAACTACTACACGCAGAGACAAAGCAACAGCGCGCGCATTAGATCCCATAGATGAGATAAATATTTACAATTAGTATTAGGGTTATAATTATATTCGAGTGCTGATTGCCGTGCTATCGTTTGCTAACGAAGCTTTCCCTCAAGTCTAAAATTTTTTAAGGCAGTTTGTCGTGTGCGTATCATGGCTACGCACGCTTATATCGCATTCCGTTTCTCTACCACGGGTGCGCTTTAAAACCACGGCGCTGCAGTTTTTGCTTTTCTCTTCTTTCTTCTTCTCCGCCCTTAAACTGGCTCTCTCAACTACTACACGCAGAGACAAAGCAACAGCGCGCGCATTAGATCCCATAGATGAGATGAATATTTACAATTAGTATTAGGGTTATAATTATATTCGAGTGCTGATTGCCGTGCTATCGTTTGCTGAGGAAGCTTTCCCTGAAGTCTAAATATTTTAAGGCAGTTTTGTCGTGTGCGTATCATGGCTACGCACGCTTATATCGCATTCCGTTTCTCTACCACGGGTGCGCTTTAAAACCACGGCGCTGCAGTTTTTGCTTTTCTCTTCTTTCTTCTTCTCCGCCCTTAAACTGGCTCTCTCAACTACTACACGCAGAGACAAAGCAACAGCGCGCGCATTAGATCCCATAGATGAGATGAATATTTACAATTAGTATTAGGGTTATAATTATATTCGAGTGCTGATTGCCGTGCTATCGTTTGCTGAGGAAGCTTTCCCTGAAGTCTAAATATTTTAAGGCAGTTTTGTCGTGTGCGTATCATGGCTACGCACGCTTATATCGCATTCCGTTTCTCTACCACGGGTGCGCTTTAAAACCACGGCGCTGCAGTTTTTGCTTTTCTCTTCTTTCTTCTTCTCCGCCCTTAAACTGGCTCTCTCAACTACTACACGCAGAGACAAAGCAACAGCGCGCGCATTAGATCCCATAGATGAGATGAATATTTACAATTAGTATTAGGGTTATAATTATATCCGAGTGCTGATTGCCGTGCTATCGTTTGCTGAGGAAGCTTTCCCTGAAGTCTAAATATTTTAAGGCAGTTTGTCGTGTGCGTATCATGGCTACGCACGCTTATATCGCATTCCGTTTCTCTACCACGGGTGCGCTTTAAAACCACGGCGCTGCAGTTTTTGCTTTTCTCTTCTTTCTTCTTCTCCGCCCTTAAACTGGCTCTCTTCACTGTACTACACGCAGAGACAAAGAAACAGCGCGCGCATGCGATCCCATAGATGAGATGAATATATATATATATATATATATATATATATAGAGAGAGAGAGAGAGAGAAAACTATCAGTCATAGCTCTCGTAGTATAGCCCTCTGGGCCGTTTCCTTTTTTTTTCGAAAGTAGTCCTATTAGGGTTATTATAATTACACGAAGGTATTTCGCCCTCATCAGCAGCAGTCCTTGGTATAGTTATTCTGGCGGCTAGCTTCCCACGCTATGCGTGCCGCCATCGCACCTGGTTAAGCTTTTCCTAGACGCTAGAGTTAGGCTTTGTCCGCGCAACCTTGAGCGATCGGAAAGCGCGTTTCCCCCTCTTGGCCGGCGGAGAAGGGAAGCTTCGTTCCGGCCGCGAAGCTCTCCACATCTCTGTAAGGTGCCTTGGGGATGTCTCGTGCCGAAGATGCCCTCTCGGTGAGCGCATATTTCACCCCTCATCTTTTAAGAGGTTCAATACATACAAGCATTTGCCTAGCAAACCAGATTTTTTTTTCAAGGGAATTTTCCACGTCTCAGTAATTTCTCTCGTCGTATTCGAGTGCTGATTGCCGTGTTATAGTTTGTTAACGAAGCTTTCCCTCAAGTCTAAATATTTTAAGGCAGTTTTCCTAGCCTCTAAAGCCGCTCGAGTTGGCTCTTCTCCTTGAGCGGCCATTTTTCCTAGAAAGTATGCCTTCCAACTACTCCGCCCTTAAACTGGCTCTCTCAACTACTACACGCAGAGACAAAGCAACAGCGCGCGCATTAGATCCCATAGATGAGATGAATATTTACAATTAGTATTAGGGTTATAATTATATTCGAGTGCTGATTGCCGTGCTATCGTTTGCTGAGGAAGCTTTCCCTGAAGTCTAAATATTTTAAGGCAGTTTTGTCGTGTGCGTATCATGGCTACGCACGCTTATATCGCATTCCGTTTCTCTACCACGGGTGCGCTTTAAAACCACGGCGCTGCAGTTTTTGCTTTTCTCTTCTTTCTTCTTCTCCGCCCTTAAACTGGCTCTCTCAACTACTACACGCAGAGACAAAGCAACAGCGCGCGCATTAGATCCCATAGATGAGATGAATATTTACAATTAGTATTAGGGTTATAATTATATTCGAGTGCTGATTGCCGTGCTATCGTTTGCTGAGGAAGCTTTCCCTGAAGTCTAAATATTTTAAGGCAGTTTTGTCGTGTGCGTATCATGGCTACGCACGCTTATATCGCATTCCGTTTCTCTACCACGGGTGCGCTTTAAAACCACGGCGCTGCAGTTTTTGCTTTTCTCTTCTTTCTTCTTCTCCGCCCTTAAACTGGCTCTCTCAACTACTACACGCAGAGACAAAGCAACAGCGCGCGCATTAGATCCCATAGATGAGATGAATATTTACAATTAGTATTAGGGTTATAATTATATCCGAGTGCTGATTGCCGTGCTATCGTTTGCTGAGGAAGCTTTCCCTGAAGTCTAAATATTTTAAGGCAGTTTGTCGTGTGCGTATCATGGCTACGCACGCTTATATCGCATTCCGTTTCTCTACCACGGGTGCGCTTTAAAACCACGGCGCTGCAGTTTTTGCTTTTCTCTTCTTTCTTCTTCTCCGCCCTTAAACTGGCTCTCTTCACTGTACTACACGCAGAGACAAAGAAACAGCGCGCGCATGCGATCCCATAGATGAGATGAATATATATATATATATATATATATATATATATATAGAGAGAGAGAGAGAGAGAAAACTATCAGTCATAGCTCTCGTAGTATAGCCCTCTGGGCCGTTTCCTTTTTTTTTCGAAAGTAGTCCTATTAGGGTTATTATAATTACACGAAGGTATTTCGCCCTCATCAGCAGCAGTCCTTGGTATAGTTATTCTGGCGGCTAGCTTCCCACGCTATGCGTGCCGCCATCGCACCTGGTTAAGCTTTTCCTAGACGCTAGAGTTAGGCTTTGTCCGCGCAACCTTGAGCGATCGGAAAGCGCGTTTCCCCCTCTTGGCCGGCGGAGAAGGGAAGCTTCGTTCCGGCCGCGAAGCTCTCCACATCTCTGTAAGGTGCCTTGGGGATGTCTCGTGCCGAAGATGCCCTCTCGGTGAGCGCATATTTCACCCCTCATCTTTTAAGAGGTTCAATACATACAAGCATTTGCCTAGCAAACCAGATTTTTTTTTCAAGGGAATTTTCCACGTCTCAGTAATTTCTCTCGTCGTATTCGAGTGCTGATTGCCGTGTTATAGTTTGTTAACGAAGCTTTCCCTCAAGTCTAAATATTTTAAGGCAGTTTTCCTAGCCTCTAAAGCCGCTCGAGTTGGCTCTTCTCCTTGAGCGGCCATTTTTCCTAGAAAGTATGCCTTCCAACTACTCCGCCCTTAAACTGGCTCTCTCAACTACTACACGCAGAGACAAAGCAACAGCGCGCGCATTAGATCCCATAGATGAGATGAATATTTACAATTAGTATTAGGGTTATAATTATATTCGAGTGCTGATTGCCGTGCTATCGTTTGCTGAGGAAGCTTTCCCTGAAGTCTAAATATTTTAAGGCAGTTTTGTCGTGTGCGTATCATGGCTACGCACGCTTATATCGCATTCCGTTTCTCTACCACGGGTGCGCTTTAAAACCACGGCGCTGCAGTTTTTGCTTTTCTCTTCTTTCTTCTTCTCCGCCCTTAAACTGGCTCTCTCAACTACTACACGCAGAGACAAAGCAACAGCGCGCGCATTAGATCCCATAGATGAGATGAATATTTACAATTAGTATTAGGGTTATAATTATATTCGAGTGCTGATTGCCGTGCTATCGTTTGCTGAGGAAGCTTTCCCTGAAGTCTAAATATTTTAAGGCAGTTTTGTCGTGTGCGTATCATGGCTACGCACGCTTATATCGCATTCCGTTTCTCTACCACGGGTGCGCTTTAAAACCACGGCGCTGCAGTTTTTGCTTTTCTCTTCTTTCTTCTTCTCCGCCCTTAAACTGGCTCTCTCAACTACTACACGCA
The DNA here is from genome assembly GCF_023375885.2 of Dermacentor andersoni. Classification (NCBI taxonomy): domain Eukaryota; kingdom Metazoa; phylum Arthropoda; class Arachnida; order Ixodida; family Ixodidae; genus Dermacentor; species Dermacentor andersoni. Next base: position 334,173,362 of record NC_092814.1, read on the forward strand.
GAGACAAAGCAACAGCGCGCGCATTAGATCCCATAGATGAGATGAATATTTACAATTAGTATTAGGGTTATAATTATATCCGAGTGCTGATTGCCGTGCTATCGTTTGCTGAGGAAGCTTTCCCTGAAGTCTAAATATTTTAAGGCAGTTTGTCGTGTGCGTATCATGGCTACGCACGCTTATATCGCATTCCGTTTCTCTACCACGGGTGCGCTTTAAAACCACGGCGCTGCAGTTTTTGCTTTTCTCTTCTTTCTTCTTCTCCGCCCTTAAACTGGCTCTCTTCACTGTACTACACGCAGAGACAAAGAAACAGCGCGCGCATGCGATCCCATAGATGAGATGAATATATATATATATATATATATATATATATATATAGAGAGAGAGAGAGAAAACTATCAGTCATAGCTCTCGTAGTATAGCCCTCTGGGCCGTTTCCTTTTTTTTTCGAAAGTAGTCCTATTAGGGTTATTATAATTACACGAAGGTATTTCGCCCTCATCAGCAGCAGTCCTTGGTATAGTTATTCTGGCGGCTAGCTTCCCACGCTATGCGTGCCGCCATCGCACCTGGTTAAGCTTTTCCTAGACGCTAGAGTTAGGCTTTGTCCGCGCAACCTTGAGCGATCGGAAAGCGCGTTTCCCCCTCTTGGCCGGCGGAGAAGGGAAGCTTCGTTCCGGCCGCGAAGCTCTCCACATCTCTGTAAGGTGCCTTGGGGATGTCTCGTGCCGAAGATGCCCTCTCGGTGAGCGCATATTTCACCCCTCATCTTTTAAGAGGTTCAATACATACAAGCATTTGCCTAGCAAACCAGATTTTTTTTTCAAGGGAATTTTCCACGTCTCAGTAATTTCTCTCGTCGTATTCGAGTGCTGATTGCCGTGTTATAGTTTGTTAACGAAGCTTTCCCTCAAGTCTAAATATTTTAAGGCAGTTTTCCTAGCCTCTAAAGCCGCTCGAGTTGGCTCTTCTCCTTGAGCGGCCATTTTTCCTAGAAAGTATGCCTTCCAACTACTCCGCCCTTAAACTGGCTCTCTCAACTACTACACGCAGAGACAAAGCAACAGCGCGCGCATTAGATCCCATAGATGAGATGAATATTTACAATTAGTATTAGGGTTATAATTATATCCGAGTGCTGATTGCCGTGCTATCGTTTGCTGAGGAAGCTTTCCCTGAAGTCTAAATATTTTAAGGCAGTTTGTCGTGTGCGTATCATGGCTACGCACGCTTATATCGCATTCCGTTTCTCTACCACGGGTGCGCTTTAAAACCACGGCGCTGCAGTTTTTGCTTTTCTCTTCTTTCTTCTTCTCCGCCCTTAAACTGGCTCTCTTCACTGTACTACACGCAGAGACAAAGAAACAGCGCGCGCATGCGATCCCATAGATGAGATGAATATATATATATATATATATATATATATATATAGAGAGAGAGAGAGAGAAAACTATCAGTCATAGCTCTCGTAGTATAGCCCTCTGGGCCGTTTCCTTTTTTTTTCGAAAGTAGTCCTATTAGGGTTATTATAATTACACGAAGGTATTTCGCCCTCATCAGCAGCAGTCCTTGGTATAGTTATTCTGGCGGCTAGCTTCCCACGCTATGCGTGCCGCCATCGCACCTGGTTAAGCTTTTCCTAGACGCTAGAGTTAGGCTTTGTCCGCGCAACCTTGAGCGATCGGAAAGCGCGTTTCCCCCTCTTGGCCGGCGGAGAAGGGAAGCTTCGTTCCGGCCGCGAAGCTCTCCACATCTCTGTAAGGTGCCTTGGGGATGTCTCGTGCCGAAGATGCCCTCTCGGTGAGCGCATATTTCACCCCTCATCTTTTAAGAGGTTCAATACATACAAGCATTTGCCTAGCAAACCAGATTTTTTTTTCAAGGGAATTTTCCACGTCTCAGTAATTTCTCTCGTCGTATTCGAGTGCTGATTGCCGTGTTATAGTTTGTTAACGAAGCTTTCCCTCAAGTCTAAATATTTTAAGGCAGTTTTCCTAGCCTCTAAAGCCGCTCGAGTTGGCTCTTCTCCTTGAGCGGCCATTTTTCCTAGAAAGTATGCCTTCCAACTACTCCGCCCTTAAACTGGCTCTCTCAACTACTACACGCAGAGACAAAGCAACAGCGCGCGCATTAGATCCCATAGATGAGATGAATATTTACAATTAGTATTAGGGTTATAATTATATTCGAGTGCTGATTGCCGTGCTATCGTTTGCTGAGGAAGCTTTCCCTGAAGTCTAAATATTTTAAGGCAGTTTTGTCGTGTGCGTATCATGGCTACGCACGCTTATATCGCATTCCGTTTCTCTACCACGGGTGCGCTTTAAAACCACGGCGCTGCAGTTTTTGCTTTTCTCTTCTTTCTTCTTCTCCGCCCTTAAACTGGCTCTCTCAACTACTACACGCAGAGACAAAGCAACAGCGCGCGCATTAGATCCCATAGATGAGATGAATATTTACAATTAGTATTAGGGTTATAATTATATTCGAGTGCTGATTGCCGTGCTATCGTTTGCTGAGGAAGCTTTCCCTGAAGTCTAAATATTTTAAGGCAGTTTTGTCGTGTGCGTATCATGGCTACGCACGCTTATATCGCATTCCGTTTCTCTACCACGGGTGCGCTTTAAAACCACGGCGCTGCAGTTTTTGCTTTTCTCTTCTTTCTTCTTCTCCGCCCTTAAACTGGCTCTCTCAACTACTACACGCAGAGACAAAGCAACAGCGCGCGCATTAGATCCCATAGATGAGATGAATATTTACAATTAGTATTAGGGTTATAATTATATCCGAGTGCTGATTGCCGTGCTATCGTTTGCTGAGGAAGCTTTCCCTGAAGTCTAAATATTTTAAGGCAGTTTGTCGTGTGCGTATCATGGCTACGCACGCTTATATCGCATTCCGTTTCTCTACCACGGGTGCGCTTTAAAACCACGGCGCTGCAGTTTTTGCTTTTCTCTTCTTTCTTCTTCTCCGCCCTTAAACTGGCTCTCTTCACTGTACTACACGCAGAGACAAAGAAACAGCGCGCGCATGCGATCCCATAGATGAGATGAATATATATATATATATATATATATATATAGAGAGAGAGAGAGAGAGAGAAAACTATCAGTCATAGCTCTCGTAGTATAGCCCTCTGGGCCGTTTCCTTTTTTTTTCGAAAGTAGTCCTATTAGGGTTATTATAATTACACGAAGGTATTTCGCCCTCATCAGCAGCAGTCCTTGGTATAGTTATTCTGGCGGCTAGCTTCCCACGCTATGCGTGCCGCCATCGCACCTGGTTAAGCTTTTCCTAGACGCTAGAGTTAGGCTTTGTCCGCGCAACCTTGAGCGATCGGAAAGCGCGTTTCCCCCTCTTGGCCGGCGGAGAAGGGAAGCTTCGTTCCGGCCGCGAAGCTCTCCACATCTCTGTAAGGTGCCTTGGGGATGTCTCGTGCCGAAGATGCCCTCTCGGTGAGCGCATATTTCACCCCTCATCTTTTAAGAGGTTCAATACATACAAGCATTTGCCTAGCAAACCAGATTTTTTTTTCAAGGGAATTTTCCACGTCTCAGTAATTTCTCTCGTCGTATTCGAGTGCTGATTGCCGTGTTATAGTTTGTTAACGAAGCTTTCCCTCAAGTCTAAATATTTTAAGGCAGTTTTCCTAGCCTCTAAAGCCGCTCGAGTTGGCTCTTCTCCTTGAGCGGCCATTTTTCCTAGAAAGTATGCCTTCCAACTACTCCGCCCTTAAACTGGCTCTCTCAACTACTACACGCAGAGACAAAGCAACAGCGCGCGCATTAGATCCCATAGATGAGATGAATATTTACAATTAGTATTAGGGTTATAATTATATTCGAGTGCTGATTGCCGTGCTATCGTTTGCTGAGGAAGCTTTCCCTGAAGTCTAAATATTTTAAGGCAGTTTTGTCGTGTGCGTATCATGGCTACGCACGCTTATATCGCATTCCGTTTCTCTACCACGGGTGCGCTTTAAAACCACGGCGCTGCAGTTTTTGCTTTTCTCTTCTTTCTTCTTCTCCGCCCTTAAACTGGCTCTCTCAACTACTACACGCAGAGACAAAGCAACAGCGCGCGCATTAGATCCCATAGATGAGATGAATATTTACAATTAGTATTAGGGTTATAATTATATTCGAGTGCTGATTGCCGTGCTATCGTTTGCTGAGGAAGCTTTCCCTGAAGTCTAAATATTTTAAGGCAGTTTTGTCGTGTGCGTATCATGGCTACGCACGCTTATATCGCATTCCGTTTCTCTACCACGGGTGCGCTTTAAAACCACGGCGCTGCAGTTTTTGCTTTTCTCTTCTTTCTTCTTCTCCGCCCTTAAACTGGCTCTCTCAACTACTACACGCAGAGAAAAAGCAACAGCGCGCGCATTAGATCCCATAGATGAGATGAATATTTACAATTAGTATTAGGGTTATAATTATATCCGAGTGCTGATTGCCGTGCTATCGTTTGCTGAGGAAGCTTTCCCTGAAGTCTAAATATTTTAAGGCAGTTTGTCGTGTGCGTATCATGGCTACGCACGCTTATATCGCATTCCGTTTCTCTACCACGGGTGCGCTTTAAAACCACGGCGCTGCAGTTTTTGCTTTTCTCTTCTTTCTTCTTCTCCGCCCTTAAACTGGCTCTCTTCACTGTACTACACGCAGAGACAAAGAAACAGCGCGCGCATGCGATCCCATAGATGAGATGAATATATATATATATATATATATATATATATAGAGAGAGAGAGAGAGAAAACTATCAGTCATAGCTCTCGTAGTATAGCCCTCTGGGCCGTTTCCTTTTTTTTTCGAAAGTAGTCCTATTAGGGTTATTATAATTACACGAAGGTATTTCGCCCTCATCAGCAGCAGTCCTTGGTATAGTTATTCTGGCGGCTAGCTTCCCACGCTATGCGTGCCGCCATCGCACCTGGTTAAGCTTTTCCTAGACGCTAGAGTTAGGCTTTGTCCGCGCAACCTTGAGCGATCGGAAAGCGCGTTTCCCCCTCTTGGCCGGCGGAGAAGGGAAGCTTCGTTCCGGCCGCGAAGCTCTCCACATCTCTGTAAGGTGCCTTGGGGATGTCTCGTGCCGAAGATGCCCTCTCGGTGAGCGCATATTTCACCCCTCATCTTTTAAGAGGTTCAATACATACAAGCATTTGCCTAGCAAACCAGATTTTTTTTTCAAGGGAATTTTCCACGTCTCAGTAATTTCTCTCGTCGTATTCGAGTGCTGATTGCCGTGTTATAGTTTGTTAACGAAGCTTTCCCTCAAGTCTAAATATTTTAAGGCAGTTTTCCTAGCCTCTAAAGCCGCTCGAGTTGGCTCTTCTCCTTGAGCGGCCATTTTTCCTAGAAAGTATGCCTTCCAACTACTCCGCCCTTAAACTGGCTCTCTCAACTACTACACGCAGAGACAAAGCAACAGCGCGCGCATTAGATCCCATAGATGAGATGAATATTTACAATTAGTATTAGGGTTATAATTATATCCGAGTGCTGATTGCCGTGCTATCGTTTGCTGAGGAAGCTTTCCCTGAAGTCTAAATATTTTAAGGCAGTTTGTCGTGTGCGTATCATGGCTACGCACGCTTATATCGCATTCCGTTTCTCTACCACGGGTGCGCTTTAAAACCACGGCGCTGCAGTTTTTGCTTTTCTCTTCTTTCTTCTTCTCCGCCCTTAAACTGGCTCTCTTCACTGTACTACACGCAGAGACAAAGAAACAGCGCGCGCATGCGATCCCATAGATGAGATGAATATATATATATATATATATATATATATATAGAGAGAGAGAGAGAGAAAACTATCAGTCATAGCTCTCGTAGTATAGCCCTCTGGGCCGTTTCCTTTTTTTTTCGAAAGTAGTCCTATTAGGGTTATTATAATTACACGAAGGTATTTCGCCCTCATCAGCAGCAGTCCTTGGTATAGTTATTCTGGCGGCTAGCTTCCCACGCTATGCGTGCCGCCATCGCACCTGGTTAAGCTTTTCCTAGACGCTAGAGTTAGGCTTTGTCCGCGCAACCTTGAGCGATCGGAAAGCGCGTTTCCCCCTCTTGGCCGGCGGAGAAGGGAAGCTTCGTTCCGGCCGCGAAGCTCTCCACATCTCTGTAAGGTGCCTTGGGGATGTCTCGTGCCGAAGATGCCCTCTCGGTGAGCGCATATTTCACCCCTCATCTTTTAAGAGGTTCAATACATACAAGCATTTGCCTAGCAAACCAGATTTTTTTTTCAAGGGAATTTTCCACGTCTCAGTAATTTCTCTCGTCGTATTCGAGTGCTGATTGCCGTGTTATAGTTTGTTAACGAAGCTTTCCCTCAAGTCTAAATATTTTAAGGCAGTTTTCCTAGCCTCTAAAGCCGCTCGAGTTGGCTCTTCTCCTTGAGCGGCCATTTTTCCTAGAAAGTATGCCTTCCAACTACTCCGCCCTTAAACTGGCTCTCTCAACTACTACACGCAGAGACAAAGCAACAGCGCGCGCATTAGATCCCATAGATGAGATGAATATTTACAATTAGTATTAGGGTTATAATTATATTCGAGTGCTGATTGCCGTGCTATCGTTTGCTGAGGAAGCTTTCCCTGAAGTCTAAATATTTTAAGGCAGTTTTGTCGTGTGCGTATCATGGCTACGCACGCTTATATCGCATTCCGTTTCTCTACCACGGGTGCGCTTTAAAACCACGGCGCTGCAGTTTTTGCTTTTCTCTTCTTTCTTCTTCTCCGCCCTTAAACTGGCTCTCTCAACTACTACACGCAGAGACAAAGCAACAGCGCGCGCATTAGATCCCATAGATGAGATGAATATTTACAATTAGTATTAGGGTTATAATTATATTCGAGTGCTGATTGCCGTGCTATCGTTTGCTGAGGAAGCTTTCCCTGAAGTCTAAATATTTTAAGGCAGTTTTGTCGTGTGCGTATCATGTCTACGCACGCTTATATCGCATTCCGTTTCTCTACCACGGGTGCGCTTTAAAACCACGGCGCTGCAGTTTTTGCTTTTCTCTTCTTTCTTCTTCTCCGCCCTTAAACTGGCTCTCTCAACTACTACACGCAGAGACAAAGCAACAGCGCGCGCATTAGATCCCATAGATGAGATGAATATTTACAATTAGTATTAGGGTTATAATTATATCCGAGTGCTGATTGCCGTGCTATCGTTTGCTGAGGAAGCTTTCCCTGAAGTCTAAATATTTTAAGGCAGTTTGTCGTGTGCGTATCATGGCTACGCACGCTTATATCGCATTCCGTTTCTCTACCACGGGTGCGCTTTAAAACCACGGCGCTGCAGTTTTTGCTTTTCTCTTCTTTCTTCTTCTCCGCCCTTAAACTGGCTCTCTTCACTGTACTACACGCAGAGACAAAGAAACAGCGCGCGCATGCGATCCCATAGATGAGATGAATATATATATATATATATATATATATATATAGAGAGAGAGAGAGAGAAAACTATCAGTCATAGCTCTCGTAGTATAGCCCTCTGGGCCGTTTCCTTTTTTTTTCGAAAGTAGTCCTATTAGGGTTATTATAATTACACGAAGGTATTTCGCCCTCATCAGCAGCAGTCCTTGGTATAGTTATTCTGGCGGCTAGCTTCCCACGCTATGCGTGCCGCCATCGCACCTGGTTAAGCTTTTCCTAGACGCTAGAGTTAGGCTTTGTCCGCGCAACCTTGAGCGATCGGAAAGCGCGTTTCCCCCTCTTGGCCGGCGGAGAAGGGAAGCTTCGTTCCGGCCGCGAAGCTCTCCACATCTCTGTAAGGTGCCTTGGGGATGTCTCGTGCCGAAGATGCCCTCTCGGTGAGCGCATATTTCACCCCTCATCTTTTAAGAGGTTCAATACATACAAGCATTTGCCTAGCAAACCAGATTTTTTTTTCAAGGGAATTTTCCACGTCTCAGTAATTTCTCTCGTCGTATTCGAGTGCTGATTGCCGTGTTATAGTTTGTTAACGAAGCTTTCCCTCAAGTCTAAATATTTTAAGGCAGTTTTCCTAGCCTCTAAAGCCGCTCGAGTTGGCTCTTCTCCTTGAGCGGCCATTTTTCCTAGAAAGTATGCCTTCCAACTACTCCGCCCTTAAACTGGCTCTCTCAACTACTACACGCAGAGACAAAGCAACAGCGCGCGCATTAGATCCCATAGATGAGATGAATATTTACAATTAGTATTAGGGTTATAATTATATCCGAGTGCTGATTGCCGTGCTATCGTTTGCTGAGGAAGCTTTCCCTGAAGTCTAAATATTTTAAGGCAGTTTGTCGTGTGCGTATCATGGCTACGCACGCTTATATCGCATTCCGTTTCTCTACCACGGGTGCGCTTTAAAACCACGGCGCTGCAGTTTTTGCTTTTCTCTTCTTTCTTCTTCTCCGCCCTTAAACTGGCTCTCTTCACTGTACTACACGCAGAGACAAAGAAACAGCGCGCGCATGCGATCCCATAGATGAGATGAATATATATATATATATATATATATATATATAGAGAGAGAGAGAGAGAAAACTATCAGTCATAGCTCTCGTAGTATAGCCCTCTGGGCCGTTTCCTTTTTTTTTCGAAAGTAGTCCTATTAGGGTTATTATAATTACACGAAGGTATTTCGCCCTCATCAGCAGCAGTCCTTGGTATAGTTATTCTGGCGGCTAGCTTCCCACGCTATGCGTGCCGCCATCGCACCTGGTTAAGCTTTTCCTAGACGCTAGAGTTAGGCTTTGTCCGCGCAACCTTGAGCGATCGGAAAGCGCGTTTCCCCCTCTTGGCCGGCGGAGAAGGGAAGCTTCGTTCCGGCCGCGAAGCTCTCCACATCTCTGTAAGGTGCCTTGGGGATGTCTCGTGCCGAAGATGCCCTCTCGGTGAGCGCATATTTCACCCCTCATCTTTTAAGAGGTTCAATACATACAAGCATTTGCCTAGCAAACCAGATTTTTTTTTCAAGGGAATTTTCCACGTCTCAGTAATTTCTCTCGTCGTATTCGAGTGCTGATTGCCGTGTTATAGTTTGTTAACGAAGCTTTCCCTCAAGTCTAAATATTTTAAGGCAGTTTTCCTAGCCTCTAAAGCCGCTCGAGTTGGCTCTTCTCCTTGAGCGGCCATTTTTCCTAGAAAGTATGCCTTCCAACTACTCCGCCCTTAAACTGGCTCTCTCAACTACTACACGCAGAGACAAAGCAACAGCGCGCGCATTAGATCCCATAGATGAGATGAATATTTACAATTAGTATTAGGGTTATAATTATATTCGAGTGCTGATTGCCGTGCTATCGTTTGCTGAGGAAGCTTTCCGTGAAGTCTAAATATTTTAAGGCAGTTTTGTCGTGTGCGTATCATGGCTACGCACGCTTATATCGCATTCCGTTTCTCTACCACGGGTGCGCTTTAAAACCACGGCGCTGCAGTTTTTGCTTTTCTCTTCTTTCTTCTTCTCCGCCCTTAAACTGGCTCTCTCAACTACTACACGCAGAGACAAAGCAACAGCGCGCGCATTAGATCCCATAGATGAGATGAATATTTACAATTAGTATTAGGGTTATAATTATATTCGAGTGCTGATTGCCGTGCTATCGTTTGCTGAGGAAGCTTTCCCTGAAGTCTAAATATTTTAAGGCAGTTTTGTCGTGTGCGTATCATGGCTACGCACGCTTATATCGCATTCCGTTTCTCTACCACGGGTGCGCTTTAAAACCACGGCGCTGCAGTTTTTGCTTTTCTCTTCTTTCTTCTTCTCCGCCCTTAAACTGGCTCTCTCAACTACTACACGCAGAGACAAAGCAACAGCGCGCGCATTAGATCCCATAGATGAGATGAATATTTACAATTAGTATTAGGGTTATAATTATATCCGAGTGCTGATTGCCGTGCTATCGTTTGCTGAGGAAGCTTTCCCTGAAGTCTAAATATTTTAAGGCAGTTTGTCGTGTGCGTATCATGGCTACGCACGCTTATATCGCATTCCGTTTCTCTACCACGGGTGCGCTTTAAAACCACGGCGCTGCAGTTTTTGCTTTTCTCTTCTTTCTTCTTCTCCGCCCTTAAACTGGCTCTCTTCACTGTACTACACGCAGAGACAAAGAAACAGCGCGCGCATGCGATCCCATAGATGAGATGAATATATATATATATATATATATATATATATATAGAGAGAGAGAGAGAGAAAACTATCAGTCATAGCTCTCGTAGTATAGCCCTCTGGGCCGTTTCCTTTTTTTTTCGAAAGTAGTCCTATTAGGGTTATTATAATTACACGAAGGTATTTCGCCCTCATCAGCAGCAGTCCTTGGTATAGTTATTCTGGCGGCTAGCTTCCCACGCTATGCGTGCCGCCATCGCACCTGGTTAAGCTTTTCCTAGACGCTAGAGTTAGGCTTTGTCCGCGCAACCTTGAGCGATCGGAAAGCGCGTTTCCCCCTCTTGGCCGGCGGAGAAGGGAAGCTTCGTTCCGGCCGCGAAGCTCTCCACATCTCTGTAAGGTGCCTTGGGGATGTCTCGTGCCGAAGATGCCCTCTCGGTGAGCGCATATTTCACCCCTCATCTTTTAAGAGGTTCAATACATACAAGCATTTGCCTAGCAAACCAGATTTTTTTTTCAAGGGAATTTTCCACGTCTCAGTAATTTCTCTCGTCGTATTCGAGTGCTGATTGCCGTGTTATAGTTTGTTAACGAAGCTTTCCCTCAAGTCTAAATATTTTAAGGCAGTTTTCCTAGCCTCTAAAGCCGCTCGAGTTGGCTCTTCTCCTTGAGCGGCCATTTTTCCTAGAAAGTATGCCTTCCAACTACTCCGCCCTTAAACTGGCTCTCTCAACTACTACACGCAGAGACAAAGCAACAGCGCGCGCATTAGATCCCATAGATGAGATGAATATTTACAATTAGTATTAGGGTTATAATTATATCCGAGTGCTGATTGCCGTGCTATCGTTTGCTGAGGAAGCTTTCCCTGAAGTCTAAATATTTTAAGGCAGTTTGTCGTGTGCGTATCATGGCTACGCACGCTTATATCGCATTCCGTTTCTCTACCACGGGTGCGCTTTAAAACCACGGCGCTGCAGTTTTTGCTTTTCTCTTCTTTCTTCTTCTCCGCCCTTAAACTGGCTCTCTTCACTGTACTACACGCAGAGACAAAGAAACAGCGCGCGCATGCGATCCCATAGATGAGATGAATATATATATATATATATATATATATATAGAGAGAGAGAGAGAGAGAAAACTATCAGTCATAGCTCTCGTAGTATAGCCCTCTGGGCCGTTTCCTTTTTTTTTCGAAAGTAGTCCTATTAGGGTTATTATAATTACACGAAGGTATTTCGCCCTCATCAGCAGCAGTCCTTGGTATAGTTATTCTGGCGGCTAGCTTCCCACGCTATGCGTGCCGCCATCGCACCTGGTTAAGCTTTTCCTAGACGCTAGAGTTAGGCTTTGTCCGCGCAACCTTGAGCGATCGGAAAGCGCGTTTCCCCCTCTTGGCCGGCGGAGAAGGGAAGCTTCGTTCCGGCCGCGAAGCTCTCCACATCTCTGTAAGGTGCCTTGGGGATGTCTCGTGCCGAAGATGCCCTCTCGGTGAGCGCATATTTCACCCCTCATCTTTTAAGAGGTTCAATACATACAAGCATTTGCCTAGCAAACCAGATTTTTTTTTCAAGGGAATTTTCCACGTCTCAGTAATTTCTCTCGTCGTATTCGAGTGCTGATTGCCGTGTTATAGTTTGTTAACGAAGCTTTCCCTCAAGTCTAAATATTTTAAGGCAGTTTTCCTAGCCTCTAAAGCCGCTCGAGTTGGCTCTTCTCCTTGAGCGGCCATTTTTCCTAGAAAGTATGCCTTCCAACTACTCCGCCCTTAAACTGGCTCTCTCAACTACTACACGCAGAGACAAAGCAACAGCGCGCGCATTAGATCCCATAGATGAGATGAATATTTACAATTAGTATTAGGGTTATAATTATATCCGAGTGCTGATTGCCGTGCTATCGTTTGCTGAGGAAGCTTTCCCTGAAGTCTAAATATTTTAAGGCAGTTTGTCGTGTGCGTATCATGGCTACGCACGCTTATATCGCATTCCGTTTCTCTACCACGGGTGCGCTTTAAAACCACGGCGCTGCAGTTTTTGCTTTTCTCTTCTTTCTTCTTCTCCGCCCTTAAACTGGCTCTCTTCACTGTACTACACGCAGAGACAAAGAAACAGCGCGCGCATGCGATCCCATAGATGAGATGAATATATATATATATATATATATATATATAGAGAGAGAGAGAGAGAGAAAACTATCAGTCATAGCTCTCGTAGTATAGCCCTCTGGGCCGTTTCCTTTTTTTTTCGAAAGTAGTCCTATTAGGGTTATTATAATTACACGAAGGTATTTCGCCCTCATCAGCAGCAGTCCTTGGTATAGTTATTCTGGCGGCTAGCTTCCCACGCTATGCGTGCCGCCATCGCACCTGGTTAAGCTTTTCCTAGACGCTAGAGTTAGGCTTTGTCCGCGCAACCTTGAGCGATCGGAAAGCGCGTTTCCCCCTCTTGGCCGGCGGAGAAGGGAAGCTTCGTTCCGGCCGCGAAGCTCTCCACATCTCTGTAAGGTGCCTTGGGGATGTCTCGTGCCGAAGATGCCCTCTCGGTGAGCGCATATTTCACCCCTCATCTTTTAAGAGGTTCAATACATACAAGCATTTGCCTAGCAAACCAGATTTTTTTTTCAAGGGAATTTTCCACGTCTCAGTAATTTCTCTCGTCGTATTCGAGTGCTGATTGCCGTGTTATAGTTTGTTAACGAAGCTTTCCCTCAAGTCTAAATATTTTAAGGCAGTTTTCCTAGCCTCTAAAGCCGCTCGAGTTGGCTCTTCTCCTTGAGCGGCCATTTTTCCTAGAAAGTATGCCTTCCAACTACTCCGCCCTTAAACTGGCTCTCTCAACTACTACACGCAGAGACAAAGCAACAGCGCGCGCATTAGATCCCATAGATGAGATGAATATTTACAATTAGTATTAGGGTTATAATTATATCCGAGTGCTGATTGCCGTGCTATCGTTTGCTGAGGAAGCTTTCCCTGAAGTCTAAATATTTTAAGGCAGTTTGTCGTGTGCGTATCATGGCTACGCACGCTTATATCGCATTCCGTTTCTCTACCACGGGTGCGCTTTAAAACCACGGCGCTGCAGTTTTTGCTTTTCTCTTCTTTCTTCTTCTCCGCCCTTAAACTGGCTCTCTTCACTGTACTACACGCAGAGACAAAGAAACAGCGCGCGCATGCGATCCCATAGATGAGATGAATATATATATATATATATATATATATATATAGAGAGAGAGAGAGAGAAAACTATCAGTCATAGCTCTCGTAGTATAGCCCTCTGGGCCGTTTCCTTTTTTTTTCGAAAGTAGTCCTATTAGGGTTATTATAATTACACGAAGGTATTTCGCCCTCATCAGCAGCAGTCCTTGGTATAGTTATTCTGGCGGCTAGCTTCCCACGCTATGCGTGCCGCCATCGCACCTGGTTAAGCTTTTCCTAGACGCTAGAGTTAGGCTTTGTCCGCGCAACCTTGAGCGATCGGAAAGCGCGTTTCCCCCTCTTGGCCGGCGGAGAAGGGAAGCTTCGTTCCGGCCGCGAAGCTCTCCACATCTCTGTAAGGTGCCTTGGGGATGTCTCGTGCCGAAGATGCCCTCTCGGTGAGCGCATATTTCACCCCTCATCTTTTAAGAGGTTCAATACATACAAGCATTTGCCTAGCAAACCAGATTTTTTTTTCAAGGGAATTTTCCACGTCTCAGTAATTTCTCTCGTCGTATTCGAGTGCTGATTGCCGTGTTATAGTTTGTTAACGAAGCTTTCCCTCAAGTCTAAATATTTTAAGGCAGTTTTCCTAGCCTCTAAAGCCGCTCGAGTTGGCTCTTCTCCTTGAGCGGCCATTTTTCCTAGAAAGTATGCCTTCCAACTACTCCGCCCTTAAACTGGCTCTCTCAACTACTACACGCAGAGACAAAGCAACAGCGCGCGCATTAGATCCCATAGATGAGATGAATATTTACAATTAGTATTAGGGTTATAATTATATCCGAGTGCTGATTGCCGTGCTATCGTTTGCTGAGGAAGCTTTCCCTGAAGTCTAAATATTTTAAGGCAGTTTGTCGTGTGCGTATCATGGCTACGCACGCTTATATCGCATTCCGTTTCTCTACCACGGGTGCGCTTTAAAACCACGGCGCTGCAGTTTTTGCTTTTCTCTTCTTTCTTCTTCTCCGCCCTTAAACTGGCTCTCTTCACTGTACTACACGCAGAGACAAAGAAACAGCGCGCGCATGCGATCCCATAGATGAGATGAATATATATATATATATATATATATATAGAGAGAGAGAGAGAGAAAACTATCAGTCATAGCACTCGTAGTATAGCCCTCTGGGCCGTTTCCTTTTTTTTTCGAAAGTAGTCCTATTAGGGTTATTATAATTACACGAAGGTATTTCGCCCTCATCAGCAGCAGTCCTTGGTATAGTTATTCTGGCGGCTAGCTTCCCACGCTATGCGTGCCGCCATCGCACCTGGTTAAGCTTTTCCTAGACGCTAGAGTTAGGCTTTGTCCGCGCAACCTTGAGCGATCGGAAAGCGCGTTTCCCCCTCTTGGCCGGCGGAGAAGGGAAGCTTCGTTCCGGCCGCGAAGCTCTCCACATCTCTGTAAGGTGCCTTGGGGATGTCTCGTGCCGAAGATGCCCTCTCGGTGAGCGCATATTTCACCCCTCATCTTTTAAGAGGTTCAATACATACAAGCATTTGCCTAGCAAACCAGATTTTTTTTTCAAGGGAATTTTCCACGTCTCAGTAATTTCTCTCGTCGTATTCGAGTGCTGATTGCCGTGTTATAGTTTGTTAACGAAGCTTTCCCTCAAGTCTAAATATTTTAAGGCAGTTTTCCTAGCCTCTAAAGCCGCTCGAGTTGGCTCTTCTCCTTGAGCGGCCATTTTTCCTAGAAAGTATGCCTTCCAACTACTCCGCCCTTAAACTGGCTCTCTCAACTACTACACGCAGAGACAAAGCAACAGCGCGCGCATTAGATCCCATAGATGAGATGAATATTTACAATTAGTATTAGGGTTATAATTATATCCGAGTGCTGATTGCCGTGCTATCGTTTGCTGAGGAAGCTTTCCCTGAAGTCTAAATATTTTAAGGCAGTTTGTCGTGTGCGTATCATGGCTACGCACGCTTATATCGCATTCCGTTTCTCTACCACGGGTGCGCTTTAAAACCACGGCGCTGCAGTTTTTGCTTTTCTCTTCTTTCTTCTTCTCCGCCCTTAAACTGGCTCTCTTCACTGTACTACACGCAGAGACAAAGAAACAGCGCGCGCATGCGATCCCATAGATGAGATGAATATATATATATATATATATATATATATAGAGAGAGAGAGAGAGAGAAAACTATCAGTCATAGCTCTCGTAGTATAGCCCTCTGGGCCGTTTCCTTTTTTTTTCGAAAGTAGTCCTATTAGGGTTATTATAATTACACGAAGGTATTTCGCCCTCATCAGCAGCAGTCCTTGGTATAGTTATTCTGGCGGCTAGCTTCCCACGCTATGCGTGCCGCCATCGCACCTGGTTAAGCTTTTCCTAGACGCTAGAGTTAGGCTTTGTCCGCGCAACCTTGAGCGATCGGAAAGCGCGTTTCCCCCTCTTGGCCGGCGGAGAAGGGAAGCTTCGTTCCGGCCGCGAAGCTCTCCACATCTCTGTAAGGTGCCTTGGGGATGTCTCGTGCCGAAGATGCCCTCTCGGTGAGCGCATATTTCACCCCTCATCTTTTAAGAGGTTCAATACATACAAGCATTTGCCTAGCAAACCAGATTTTTTTTTCAAGGGAATTTTCCACGTCTCAGTAATTTCTCTCGTCGTATTCGAGTGCTGATTGCCGTGTTATAGTTTGTTAACGAAGCTTTCCCTCAAGTCTAAATATTTTAAGGCAGTTTTCCTAGCCTCTAAAGCCGCTCGAGTTGGCTCTTCTCCTTGAGCGGCCATTTTTCCTAGAAAGTATGCCTTCCAACTACTCCGCCCTTAAACTGGCTCTCTCAACTACTACACGCAGAGACAAAGCAACAGCGCGCGCATTAGATCCCATAGATGAGATGAATATTTACAATTAGTATTAGGGTTATAATTATATTCGAGTGCTGATTGCCGTGCTATCGTTTGCTGAGGAAGCTTTCCCTGAAGTCTAAATATTTTAAGGCAGTTTTGTCGTGTGCGTATCATGGCTACGCACGCTTATATCGCATTCCGTTTCTCTACCACGGGTGCGCTTTAAAACCACGGCGCTGCAGTTTTTGCTTTTCTCTTCTTTCTTCTTCTCCGCCCTTAAACTGGCTCTCTCAACTACTACACGCAGAGACAAAGCAACAGCGCGCGCATTAGATCCCATAGATGAGATGAATATTTACAATTAGTATTAGGGTTATAATTATATTCGAGTGCTGATTGCCGTGCTATCGTTTGCTGAGGAAGCTTTCCCTGAAGTCTAAATATTTTAAGGCAGTTTTGTCGTGTGCGTATCATGGCTACGCACGCTTATATCGCATTCCGTTTCTCTACCACGGGTGCGCTTTAAAACCACGGCGCTGCAGTTTTTGCTTTTCTCTTCTTTCTTCTTCTCCGCCCTTAAACTGGCTCTCTCAACTACTACACGCAGAGACAAAGCAACAGCGCGCGCATTAGATCCCATAGATGAGATGAATATTTACAATTAGTATTAGGGTTATAATTATATCCGAGTGCTGATTGCCGTGCTATCGTTTGCTGAGGAAGCTTTCCCTGAAGTCTAAATATTTTAAGGCAGTTTGTCGTGTGCGTATCATGGCTACGCACGCTTATATCGCATTCCGTTTCTCTACCACGGGTGCGCTTTAAAACCACGGCGCTGCAGTTTTTGCTTTTCTCTTCTTTCTTCTTCTCCGCCCTTAAACTGGCTCTCTTCACTGTACTACACGCAGAGACAAAGAAACAGCGCGCGCATGCGATCCCATAGATGAGATGAATATATATATATATATATATATATATATATATAGAGAGAGAGAGAGAGAAAACTATCAGTCATAGCTCTCGTAGTATAGCCCTCTGGGCCGTTTCCTTTTTTTTTCGAAAGTAGTCCTATTAGGGTTATTATAATTACACGAAGGTATTTCGCCCTCATCAGCAGCAGTCCTTGGTATAGTTATTCTGGCGGCTAGCTTCCCACGCTATGCGTGCCGCCATCGCACCTGGTTAAGCTTTTCCTAGACGCTAGAGTTAGGCTTTGTCCGCGCAACCTTGAGCGATCGGAAAGCGCGTTTCCCCCTCTTGGCCGGCGGAGAAGGGAAGCTTCGTTCCGGCCGCGAAGCTCTCCACATCTCTGTAAGGTGCCTTGGGGATGTCTCGTGCCGAAGATGCCCTCTCGGTGAGCGCATATTTCACCCCTCATCTTTTAAGAGGTTCAATACATACAAGCATTTGCCTAGCAAACCAGATTTTTTTTTCAAGGGAATTTTCCACGTCTCAGTAATTTCTCTCGTCGTATTCGAGTGCTGATTGCCGTGTTATAGTTTGTTAACGAAGCTTTCCCTCAAGTCTAAATATTTTAAGGCAGTTTTCCTAGCCTCTAAAGCCGCTCGAGTTGGCTCTTCTCCTTGAGCGGCCATTTTTCCTAGAAAGTATGCCTTCCAACTACTCCGCCCTTAAACTGGCTCTCTCAACTACTACACGCAGAGACAAAGCAACAGCGCGCGCATTAGATCCCATAGATGAGATGAATATTTACAATTAGTATTAGGGTTATAATTATATCCGAGTGCTGATTGCCGTGCTATCGTTTGCTGAGGAAGCTTTCCCTGAAGTCTAAATATTTTAAGGCAGTTTGTCGTGTGCGTATCATGGCTACGCACGCTTATATCGCATTCCGTTTCTCTACCACGGGTGCGCTTTAAAACCACGGCGCTGCAGTTTTTGCTTTTCTCTTCTTTCTTCTTCTCCGCCCTTAAACTGGCTCTCTTCACTGTACTACACGCAGAGACAAAGAAACAGCGCGCGCATGCGATCCCATAGATGAGATGAATATATATATATATATATATATATATAGAGAGAGAGAGAGAGAGAGAAAACTATCAGTCATAGCTCTCGTAGTATAGCCCTCTGGGCCGTTTCCTTTTTTTTTCGAAAGTAGTCCTATTAGGGTTATTATAATTACACGAAGGTATTTCGCCCTCATCAGCAGCAGTCCTTGGTATAGTTATTCTGGCGGCTAGCTTCCCACGCTATGCGTGCCGCCATCGCACCTGGTTAAGCTTTTCCTAGACGCTAGAGTTAGGCTTTGTCCGCGCAACCTTGAGCGATCGGAAAGCGCGTTTCCCCCTCTTGGCCG
Organism: Dermacentor andersoni; assembly: GCF_023375885.2. NCBI lineage: Eukaryota > Metazoa > Arthropoda > Arachnida > Ixodida > Ixodidae > Dermacentor > Dermacentor andersoni. The sequence continues at coordinate 334,191,766 of NC_092814.1, forward strand.
GCGGAGAAGGGAAGCTTCGTTCCGGCCGCGAAGCTCTCCACATCTCTGTAAGGTGCCTTGGGGATGTCTCGTGCCGAAGATGCCCTCTCGGTGAGCGCATATTTCACCCCTCATCTTTTAAGAGGTTCAATACATACAAGCATTTGCCTAGCAAACCAGATTTTTTTTTCAAGGGAATTTTCCACGTCTCAGTAATTTCTCTCGTCGTATTCGAGTGCTGATTGCCGTGTTATAGTTTGTTAACGAAGCTTTCCCTCAAGTCTAAATATTTTAAGGCAGTTTTCCTAGCCTCTAAAGCCGCTCGAGTTGGCTCTTCTCCTTGAGCGGCCATTTTTCCTAGAAAGTATGCCTTCCAACTACTCCGCCCTTAAACTGGCTCTCTCAACTACTACACGCAGAGACAAAGCAACAGCGCGCGCATTAGATCCCATAGATGAGATGAATATTTACAATTAGTATTAGGGTTATAATTATATCCGAGTGCTGATTGCCGTGCTATCGTTTGCTGAGGAAGCTTTCCCTGAAGTCTAAATATTTTAAGGCAGTTTGTCGTGTGCGTATCATGGCTACGCACGCTTATATCGCATTCCGTTTCTCTACCACGGGTGCGCTTTAAAACCACGGCGCTGCAGTTTTTGCTTTTCTCTTCTTTCTTCTTCTCCGCCCTTAAACTGGCTCTCTTCACTGTACTACACGCAGAGACAAAGAAACAGCGCGCGCATGCGATCCCATAGATGAGATGAATATATATATATATATATATATATATATAGAGAGAGAGAGAGAGAGAAAACTATCAGTCATAGCTCTCGTAGTATAGCCCTCTGGGCCGTTTCCTTTTTTTTTCGAAAGTAGTCCTATTAGGGTTATTATAATTACACGAAGGTATTTCGCCCTCATCAGCAGCAGTCCTTGGTATAGTTATTCTGGCGGCTAGCTTCCCACGCTATGCGTGCCGCCATCGCACCTGGTTAAGCTTTTCCTAGACGCTAGAGTTAGGCTTTGTCCGCGCAACCTTGAGCGATCGGAAAGCGCGTTTCCCCCTCTTGGCCGGCGGAGAAGGGAAGCTTCGTTCCGGCCGCGAAGCTCTCCACATCTCTGTAAGGTGCCTTGGGGATGTCTCGTGCCGAAGATGCCCTCTCGGTGAGCGCATATTTCACCCCTCATCTTTTAAGAGGTTCAATACATACAAGCATTTGCCTAGCAAACCAGATTTTTTTTTCAAGGGAATTTTCCACGTCTCAGTAATTTCTCTCGTCGTATTCGAGTGCTGATTGCCGTGTTATAGTTTGTTAACGAAGCTTTCCCTCAAGTCTAAATATTTTAAGGCAGTTTTCCTAGCCTCTAAAGCCGCTCGAGTTGGCTCTTCTCCTTGAGCGGCCATTTTTCCTAGAAAGTATGCCTTCCAACTACTCCGCCCTTAAACTGGCTCTCTCAACTACTACACGCAGAGACAAAGCAACAGCGCGCGCATTAGATCCCATAGATGAGATGAATATTTACAATTAGTATTAGGGTTATAATTATATCCGAGTGCTGATTGCCGTGCTATCGTTTGCTGAGGAAGCTTTCCCTGAAGTCTAAATATTTTAAGGCAGTTTGTCGTGTGCGTATCATGGCTACGCACGCTTATATCGCATTCCGTTTCTCTACCACGGGTGCGCTTTAAAACCACGGCGCTGCAGTTTTTGCTTTTCTCTTCTTTCTTCTTCTCCGCCCTTAAACTGGCTCTCTTCACTGTACTACACGCAGAGACAAAGAAACAGCGCGCGCATGCGATCCCATAGATGAGATGAATATATATATATATATATATATATATAGAGAGAGAGAGAGAGAGAGAAAACTATCAGTCATAGCTCTCGTAGTATAGCCCTCTGGGCCGTTTCCTTTTTTTTTCGAAAGTAGTCCTATTAGGGTTATTATAATTACACGAAGGTATTTCGCCCTCATCAGCAGCAGTCCTTGGTATAGTTATTCTGGCGGCTAGCTTCCCACGCTATGCGTGCCGCCATCGCACCTGGTTAAGCTTTTCCTAGACGCTAGAGTTAGGCTTTGTCCGCGCAACCTTGAGCGATCGGAAAGCGCGTTTCCCCCTCTTGGCCGGCGGAGAAGGGAAGCTTCGTTCCGGCCGCGAAGCTCTCCACATCTCTGTAAGGTGCCTTGGGGATGTCTCGTGCCGAAGATGCCCTCTCGGTGAGCGCATATTTCACCCCTCATCTTTTAAGAGGTTCAATACATACAAGCATTTGCCTAGCAAACCAGATTTTTTTTTCAAGGGAATTTTCCACGTCTCAGTAATTTCTCTCGTCGTATTCGAGTGCTGATTGCCGTGTTATAGTTTGTTAACGAAGCTTTCCCTCAAGTCTAAATATTTTAAGGCAGTTTTCCTAGCCTCTAAAGCCGCTCGAGTTGGCTCTTCTCCTTGAGCGGCCATTTTTCCTAGAAAGTATGCCTTCCAACTACTCCGCCCTTAAACTGGCTCTCTCAACTACTACACGCAGAGACAAAGCAACAGCGCGCGCATTAGATCCCATAGATGAGATGAATATTTACAATTAGTATTAGGGTTATAATTATATCCGAGTGCTGATTGCCGTGCTATCGTTTGCTGAGGAAGCTTTCCCTGAAGTCTAAATATTTTAAGGCAGTTTGTCGTGTGCGTATCATGGCTACGCACGCTTATATCGCATTCCGTTTCTCTACCACGGGTGCGCTTTAAAACCACGGCGCTGCAGTTTTTGCTTTTCTCTTCTTTCTTCTTCTCCGCCCTTAAACTGGCTCTCTTCACTGTACTACACGCAGAGACAAAGAAACAGCGCGCGCATGCGATCCCATAGATGAGATGAATATATATATATATATATATATATATATATAGAGAGAGAGAGAGAGAGAAAACTATCAGTCATAGCTCTCGTAGTATAGCCCTCTGGGCCGTTTCCTTTTTTTTTCGAAAGTAGTCCTATTAGGGTTATTATAATTACACGAAGGTATTTCGCCCTCATCAGCAGCAGTCCTTGGTATAGTTATTCTGGCGGCTAGCTTCCCACGCTATGCGTGCCGCCATCGCACCTGGTTAAGCTTTTCCTAGACGCTAGAGTTAGGCTTTGTCCGCGCAACCTTGAGCGATCGGAAAGCGCGTTTCCCCCTCTTGGCCGGCGGAGAAGGGAAGCTTCGTTCCGGCCGCGAAGCTCTCCACATCTCTGTAAGGTGCCTTGGGGATGTCTCGTGCCGAAGATGCCCTCTCGGTGAGCGCATATTTCACCCCTCATCTTTTAAGAGGTTCAATACATACAAGCATTTGCCTAGCAAACCAGATTTTTTTTTCAAGGGAATTTTCCACGTCTCAGTAATTTCTCTCGTCGTATTCGAGTGCTGATTGCCGTGTTATAGTTTGTTAACGAAGCTTTCCCTCAAGTCTAAATATTTTAAGGCAGTTTTCCTAGCCTCTAAAGCCGCTCGAGTTGGCTCTTCTCCTTGAGCGGCCATTTTTCCTAGAAAGTATGCCTTCCAACTACTCCGCCCTTAAACTGGCTCTCTCAACTACTACACGCAGAGACAAAGCAACAGCGCGCGCATTAGATCCCATAGATGAGATGAATATTTACAATTAGTATTAGGGTTATAATTATATCCGAGTGCTGATTGCCGTGCTATCGTTTGCTGAGGAAGCTTTCCCTGAAGTCTAAATATTTTAAGGCAGTTTGTCGTGTGCGTATCATGGCTACGCACGCTTATATCGCATTCCGTTTCTCTACCACGGGTGCGCTTTAAAACCACGGCGCTGCAGTTTTTGCTTTTCTCTTCTTTCTTCTTCTCCGCCCTTAAACTGGCTCTCTTCACTGTACTACACGCAGAGACAAAGAAACAGCGCGCGCATGCGATCCCATAGATGAGATGAATATATATATATATATATATATATATATATAGAGAGAGAGAGAGAGAAAACTATCAGTCATAGCTCTCGTAGTATAGCCCTCTGGGCCGTTTCCTTTTTTTTTCGAAAGTAGTCCTATTAGGGTTATTATAATTACACGAAGGTATTTCGCCCTCATCAGCAGCAGTCCTTGGTATAGTTATTCTGGCGGCTAGCTTCCCACGCTATGCGTGCCGCCATCGCACCTGGTTAAGCTTTTCCTAGACGCTAGAGTTAGGCTTTGTCCGCGCAACCTTGAGCGATCGGAAAGCGCGTTTCCCCCTCTTGGCCGGCGGAGAAGGGAAGCTTCGTTCCGGCCGCGAAGCTCTCCACATCTCTGTAAGGTGCCTTGGGGATGTCTCGTGCCGAAGATGCCCTCTCGGTGAGCGCATATTTCACCCCTCATCTTTTAAGAGGTTCAATACATACAAGCATTTGCCTAGCAAACCAGATTTTTTTTTCAAGGGAATTTTCCACGTCTCAGTAATTTCTCTCGTCGTATTCGAGTGCTGATTGCCGTGTTATAGTTTGTTAACGAAGCTTTCCCTCAAGTCTAAATATTTTAAGGCAGTTTTCCTAGCCTCTAAAGCCGCTCGAGTTGGCTCTTCTCCTTGAGCGGCCATTTTTCCTAGAAAGTATGCCTTCCAACTACTCCGCCCTTAAACTGGCTCTCTCAACTACTACACGCAGAGACAAAGCAACAGCGCGCGCATTAGATCCCATAGATGAGATGAATATTTACAATTAGTATTAGGGTTATAATTATATCCGAGTGCTGATTGCCGTGCTATCGTTTGCTGAGGAAGCTTTCCCTGAAGTCTAAATATTTTAAGGCAGTTTGTCGTGTGCGTATCATGGCTACGCACGCTTATATCGCATTCCGTTTCTCTACCACGGGTGCGCTTTAAAACCACGGCGCTGCAGTTTTTGCTTTTCTCTTCTTTCTTCTTCTCCGCCCTTAAACTGGCTCTCTTCACTGTACTACACGCAGAGACAAAGAAACAGCGCGCGCATGCGATCCCATAGATGAGATGAATATATATATATATATATATATATATATAGAGAGAGAGAGAGAGAGAAAACTATCAGTCATAGCTCTCGTAGTATAGCCCTCTGGGCCGTTTCCTTTTTTTTTCGAAAGTAGTCCTATTAGGGTTATTATAATTACACGAAGGTATTTCGCCCTCATCAGCAGCAGTCCTTGGTATAGTTATTCTGGCGGCTAGCTTCCCACGCTATGCGTGCCGCCATCGCACCTGGTTAAGCTTTTCCTAGACGCTAGAGTTAGGCTTTGTCCGCGCAACCTTGAGCGATCGGAAAGCGCGTTTCCCCCTCTTGGCCGGCGGAGAAGGGAAGCTTCGTTCCGGCCGCGAAGCTCTCCACATCTCTGTAAGGTGCCTTGGGGATGTCTCGTGCCGAAGATGCCCTCTCGGTGAGCGCATATTTCACCCCTCATCTTTTAAGAGGTTCAATACATACAAGCATTTGCCTAGCAAACCAGATTTTTTTTTCAAGGGAATTTTCCACGTCTCAGTAATTTCTCTCGTCGTATTCGAGTGCTGATTGCCGTGTTATAGTTTGTTAACGAAGCTTTCCCTCAAGTCTAAATATTTTAAGGCAGTTTTCCTAGCCTCTAAAGCCGCTCGAGTTGGCTCTTCTCCTTGAGCGGCCATTTTTCCTAGAAAGTATGCCTTCCAACTACTCCGCCCTTAAACTGGCTCTCTCAACTACTACACGCAGAGACAAAGCAACAGCGCGCGCATTAGATCCCATAGATGAGATGAATATTTACAATTAGTATTAGGGTTATAATTATATCCGAGTGCTGATTGCCGTGCTATCGTTTGCTGAGGAAGCTTTCCCTGAAGTCTAAATATTTTAAGGCAGTTTGTCGTGTGCGTATCATGGCTACGCACGCTTATATCGCATTCCGTTTCTCTACCACGGGTGCGCTTTAAAACCACGGCGCTGCAGTTTTTGCTTTTCTCTTCTTTCTTCTTCTCCGCCCTTAAACTGGCTCTCTTCACTGTACTACACGCAGAGACAAAGAAACAGCGCGCGCATGCGATCCCATAGATGAGATGAATATATATATATATATATATATATATATATAGAGAGAGAGAGAGAGAAAACTATCAGTCATAGCTCTCGTAGTATAGCCCTCTGGGCCGTTTCCTTTTTTTTTCGAAAGTAGTCCTATTAGGGTTATTATAATTACACGAAGGTATTTCGCCCTCATCAGCAGCAGTCCTTGGTATAGTTATTCTGGCGGCTAGCTTCCCACGCTATGCGTGCCGCCATCGCACCTGGTTAAGCTTTTCCTAGACGCTAGAGTTAGGCTTTGTCCGCGCAACCTTGAGCGATCGGAAAGCGCGTTTCCCCCTCTTGGCCGGCGGAGAAGGGAAGCTTCGTTCCGGCCGCGAAGCTCTCCACATCTCTGTAAGGTGCCTTGGGGATGTCTCGTGCCGAAGATGCCCTCTCGGTGAGCGCATATTTCACCCCTCATCTTTTAAGAGGTTCAATACATACAAGCATTTGCCTAGCAAACCAGATTTTTTTTTCAAGGGAATTTTCCACGTCTCAGTAATTTCTCTCGTCGTATTCGAGTGCTGATTGCCGTGTTATAGTTTGTTAACGAAGCTTTCCCTCAAGTCTAAATATTTTAAGGCAGTTTTCCTAGCCTCTAAAGCCGCTCGAGTTGGCTCTTCTCCTTGAGCGGCCATTTTTCCTAGAAAGTATGCCTTCCAACTACTCCGCCCTTAAACTGGCTCTCTCAACTACTACACGCAGAGACAAAGCAACAGCGCGCGCATTAGATCCCATAGATGAGATGAATATTTACAATTAGTATTAGGGTTATAATTATATCCGAGTGCTGATTGCCGTGCTATCGTTTGCTGAGGAAGCTTTCCCTGAAGTCTAAATATTTTAAGGCAGTTTGTCGTGTGCGTATCATGGCTACGCACGCTTATATCGCATTCCGTTTCTCTACCACGGGTGCGCTTTAAAACCACGGCGCTGCAGTTTTTGCTTTTCTCTTCTTTCTTCTTCTCCGCCCTTAAACTGGCTCTCTTCACTGTACTACACGCAGAGACAAAGAAACAGCGCGCGCATGCGATCCCATAGATGAGATGAATATATATATATATATATATATATATATAGAGAGAGAGAGAGAGAGAAAACTATCAGTCATAGCTCTCGTAGTATAGCCCTCTGGGCCGTTTCCTTTTTTTTTCGAAAGTAGTCCTATTAGGGTTATTATAATTACACGAAGGTATTTCGCCCTCATCAGCAGCAGTCCTTGGTATAGTTATTCTGGCGGCTAGCTTCCCACGCTATGCGTGCCGCCATCGCACCTGGTTAAGCTTTTCCTAGACGCTAGAGTTAGGCTTTGTCCGCGCAACCTTGAGCGATCGGAAAGCGCGTTTCCCCCTCTTGGCCGGCGGAGAAGGGAAGCTTCGTTCCGGCCGCGAAGCTCTCCACATCTCTGTAAGGTGCCTTGGGGATGTCTCGTGCCGAAGATGCCCTCTCGGTGAGCGCATATTTCACCCCTCATCTTTTAAGAGGTTCAATACATACAAGCATTTGCCTAGCAAACCAGATTTTTTTTTCAAGGGAATTTTCCACGTCTCAGTAATTTCTCTCGTCGTATTCGAGTGCTGATTGCCGTGTTATAGTTTGTTAACGAAGCTTTCCCTCAAGTCTAAATATTTTAAGGCAGTTTTCCTAGCCTCTAAAGCCGCTCGAGTTGGCTCTTCTCCTTGAGCGGCCATTTTTCCTAGAAAGTATGCCTTCCAACTACTCCGCCCTTAAACTGGCTCTCTCAACTACTACACGCAGAGACAAAGCAACAGCGCGCGCATTAGATCCCATAGATGAGATGAATATTTACAATTAGTATTAGGGTTATAATTATATCCGAGTGCTGATTGCCGTGCTATCGTTTGCTGAGGAAGCTTTCCCTGAAGTCTAAATATTTTAAGGCAGTTTGTCGTGTGCGTATCATGGCTACGCACGCTTATATCGCATTCCGTTTCTCTACCACGGGTGCGCTTTAAAACCACGGCGCTGCAGTTTTTGCTTTTCTCTTCTTTCTTCTTCTCCGCCCTTAAACTGGCTCTCTTCACTGTACTACACGCAGAGACAAAGAAACAGCGCGCGCATGCGATCCCATAGATGAGATGAATATATATATATATATATATATATATATATAGAGAGAGAGAGAGAGAAAACTATCAGTCATAGCTCTCGTAGTATAGCCCTCTGGGCCGTTTCCTTTTTTTTTCGAAAGTAGTCCTATTAGGGTTATTATAATTACACGAAGGTATTTCGCCCTCATCAGCAGCAGTCCTTGGTATAGTTATTCTGGCGGCTAGCTTCCCACGCTATGCGTGCCGCCATCGCACCTGGTTAAGCTTTTCCTAGACGCTAGAGTTAGGCTTTGTCCGCGCAACCTTGAGCGATCGGAAAGCGCGTTTCCCCCTCTTGGCCGGCGGAGAAGGGAAGCTTCGTTCCGGCCGCGAAGCTCTCCACATCTCTGTAAGGTGCCTTGGGGATGTCTCGTGCCGAAGATGCCCTCTCGGTGAGCGCATATTTCACCCCTCATCTTTTAAGAGGTTCAATACATACAAGCATTTGCCTAGCAAACCAGATTTTTTTTTCAAGGGAATTTTCCACGTCTCAGTAATTTCTCTCGTCGTATTCGAGTGCTGATTGCCGTGTTATAGTTTGTTAACGAAGCTTTCCCTCAAGTCTAAATATTTTAAGGCAGTTTTCCTAGCCTCTAAAGCCGCTCGAGTTGGCTCTTCTCCTTGAGCGGCCATTTTTCCTAGAAAGTATGCCTTCCAACTACTCCGCCCTTAAACTGGCTCTCTCAACTACTACACGCAGAGACAAAGCAACAGCGCGCGCATTAGATCCCATAGATGAGATGAATATTTACAATTAGTATTAGGGTTATAATTATATCCGAGTGCTGATTGCCGTGCTATCGTTTGCTGAGGAAGCTTTCCCTGAAGTCTAAATATTTTAAGGCAGTTTGTCGTGTGCGTATCATGGCTACGCACGCTTATATCGCATTCCGTTTCTCTACCACGGGTGCGCTTTAAAACCACGGCGCTGCAGTTTTTGCTTTTCTCTTCTTTCTTCTTCTCCGCCCTTAAACTGGCTCTCTTCACAGTACTACACGCAGAGACAAAGAAACAGCGCGCGCATGCGATCCCATAGATGAGATGAATATATATATATATATATATATATATATATAGAGAGAGAGAGAGAGAGAAAACTATCAGTCATAGCTCTCGTAGTATAGCCCTCTGGGCCGTTTCCTTTTTTTTTCGAAAGTAGTCCTATTAGGGTTATTATAATTACACGAAGGTATTTCGCCCTCATCAGCAGCAGTCCTTGGTATAGTTATTCTGGCGGCTAGCTTCCCACGCTATGCGTGCCGCCATCGCACCTGGTTAAGCTTTTCCTAGACGCTAGAGTTAGGCTTTGTCCGCGCAACCTTGAGCGATCGGAAAGCGCGTTTCCCCCTCTTGGCCGGCGGAGAAGGGAAGCTTCGTTCCGGCCGCGAAGCTCTCCACATCTCTGTAAGGTGCCTTGGGGATGTCTCGTGCCGAAGATGCCCTCTCGGTGAGCGCATATTTCACCCCTCATCTTTTAAGAGGTTCAATACATACAAGCATTTGCCTAGCAAACCAGATTTTTTTTTCAAGGGAATTTTCCACGTCTCAGTAATTTCTCTCGTCGTATTCGAGTGCTGATTGCCGTGTTATAGTTTGTTAACGAAGCTTTCCCTCAAGTCTAAATATTTTAAGGCAGTTTTCCTAGCCTCTAAAGCCGCTCGAGTTGGCTCTTCTCCTTGAGCGGCCATTTTTCCTAGAAAGTATGCCTTCCAACTACTCCGCCCTTAAACTGGCTCTCTCAACTACTACACGCAGAGACAAAGCAACAGCGCGCGCATTAGATCCCATAGATGAGATGAATATTTACAATTAGTATTAGGGTTATAATTATATCCGAGTGCTGATTGCCGTGCTATCGTTTGCTGAGGAAGCTTTCCCTGAAGTCTAAATATTTTAAGGCAGTTTGTCGTGTGCGTATCATGGCTACGCACGCTTATATCGCATTCCGTTTCTCTACCACGGGTGCGCTTTAAAACCACGGCGCTGCAGTTTTTGCTTTTCTCTTCTTTCTTCTTCTCCGCCCTTAAACTGGCTCTCTTCACTGTACTACACGCAGAGACAAAGAAACAGCGCGCGCATGCGATCCCATAGATGAGATGAATATATATATATATATATATATATATAGAGAGAGAGAGAGAGAGAGAAAACTATCAGTCATAGCTCTCGTAGTATAGCCCTCTGGGCCGTTTCCTTTTTTTTTCGAAAGTAGTCCTATTAGGGTTATTATAATTACACGAAGGTATTTCGCCCTCATCAGCAGCAGTCCTTGGTATAGTTATTCTGGCGGCTAGCTTCCCACGCTATGCGTGCCGCCATCGCACCTGGTTAAGCTTTTCCTAGACGCTAGAGTTAGGCTTTGTCCGCGCAACCTTGAGCGATCGGAAAGCGCGTTTCCCCCTCTTGGCCGGCGGAGAAGGGAAGCTTCGTTCCGGCCGCGAAGCTCTCCACATCTCTGTAAGGTGCCTTGGGGATGTCTCGTGCCGAAGATGCCCTCTCGGTGAGCGCATATTTCACCCCTCATCTTTTAAGAGGTTCAATACATACAAGCATTTGCCTAGCAAACCAGATTTTTTTTTCAAGGGAATTTTCCACGTCTCAGTAATTTCTCTCGTCGTATTCGAGTGCTGATTGCCGTGTTATAGTTTGTTAACGAAGCTTTCCCTCAAGTCTAAATATTTTAAGGCAGTTTTCCTAGCCTCTAAAGCCGCTCGAGTTGGCTCTTCTCCTTGAGCGGCCATTTTTCCTAGAAAGTATGCCTTCCAACTACTCCGCCCTTAAACTGGCTCTCTCAACTACTACACGCAGAGACAAAGCAACAGCGCGCGCATTAGATCCCATAGATGAGATGAATATTTACAATTAGTATTAGGGTTATAATTATATCCGAGTGCTGATTGCCGTGCTATCGTTTGCTGAGGAAGCTTTCCCTGAAGTCTAAATATTTTAAGGCAGTTTGTCGTGTGCGTATCATGGCTACGCACGCTTATATCGCATTCCGTTTCTCTACCACGGGTGCGCTTTAAAACCACGGCGCTGCAGTTTTTGCTTTTCTCTTCTTTCTTCTTCTCCGCCCTTAAACTGGCTCTCTTCACTGTACTACACGCAGAGACAAAGAAACAGCGCGCGCATGCGATCCCATAGATGAGATGAATATATATATATATATATATATATATATAGAGAGAGAGAGAGAAAACTATCAGTCATAGCTCTCGTAGTATAGCCCTCTGGGCCGTTTCCTTTTTTTTTCGAAAGTAGTCCTATTAGGGTTATTATAATTACACGAAGGTATTTCGCCCTCATCAGCAGCAGTCCTTGGTATAGTTATTCTGGCGGCTAGCTTCCCACGCTATGCGTGCCGCCATCGCACCTGGTTAAGCTTTTCCTAGACGCTAGAGTTAGGCTTTGTCCGCGCAACCTTGAGCGATCGGAAAGCGCGTTTCCCCCTCTTGGCCGGCGGAGAAGGGAAGCTTCGTTCCGGCCGCGAAGCTCTCCACATCTCTGTAAGGTGCCTTGGGGATGTCTCGTGCCGAAGATGCCCTCTCGGTGAGCGCATATTTCACCCCTCATCTTTTAAGAGGTTCAATACATACAAGCATTTGCCTAGCAAACCAGATTTTTTTTTCAAGGGAATTTTCCACGTCTCAGTAATTTCTCTCGTCGTATTCGAGTGCTGATTGCCGTGTTATAGTTTGTTAACGAAGCTTTCCCTCAAGTCTAAATATTTTAAGGCAGTTTTCCTAGCCTCTAAAGCCGCTCGAGTTGGCTCTTCTCCTTGAGCGGCCATTTTTCCTAGAAAGTATGCCTTCCAACTACTCCGCCCTTAAACTGGCTCTCTCAACTACTACACGCAGAGACAAAGCAACAGCGCGCGCATTAGATCCCATAGATGAGATGAATATTTACAATTAGTATTAGGGTTATAATTATATCCGAGTGCTGATTGCCGTGCTATCGTTTGCTGAGGAAGCTTTCCCTGAAGTCTAAATATTTTAAGGCAGTTTGTCGTGTGCGTATCATGGCTACGCACGCTTATATCGCATTCCGTTTCTCTACCACGGGTGCGCTTTAAAACCACGGCGCTGCAGTTTTTGCTTTTCTCTTCTTTCTTCTTCTCCGCCCTTAAACTGGCTCTCTTCACTGTACTACACGCAGAGACAAAGAAACAGCGCGCGCATGCGATCCCATAGATGAGATGAATATATATATATATATATATATATATATATAGAGAGAGAGAGAGAGAGAAAACTATCAGTCATAGCTCTCGTAGTATAGCCCTCTGGGCCGTTTCCTTTTTTTTTCGAAAGTAGTCCTATTAGGGTTATTATAATTACACGAAGGTATTTCGCCCTCATCAGCAGCAGTCCTTGGTATAGTTATTCTGGCGGCTAGCTTCCCACGCTATGCGTGCCGCCATCGCACCTGGTTAAGCTTTTCCTAGACGCTAGAGTTAGGCTTTGTCCGCGCAACCTTGAGCGATCGGAAAGCGCGTTTCCCCCTCTTGGCCGGCGGAGAAGGGAAGCTTCGTTCCGGCCGCGAAGCTCTCCACATCTCTGTAAGGTGCCTTGGGGATGTCTCGTGCCGAAGATGCCCTCTCGGTGAGCGCATATTTCACCCCTCATCTTTTAAGAGGTTCAATACATACAAGCATTTGCCTAGCAAACCAGATTTTTTTTTCAAGGGAATTTTCCACGTCTCAGTAATTTCTCTCGTCGTATTCGAGTGCTGATTGCCGTGTTATAGTTTGTTAACGAAGCTTTCCCTCAAGTCTAAATATTTTAAGGCAGTTTTCCTAGCCTCTAAAGCCGCTCGAGTTGGCTCTTCTCCTTGAGCGGCCATTTTTCCTAGAAAGTATGCCTTCCAACTACTCCGCCCTTAAACTGGCTCTCTCAACTACTACACGCAGAGACAAAGCAACAGCGCGCGCATTAGATCCCATAGATGAGATGAATATTTACAATTAGTATTAGGGTTATAATTATATCCGAGTGCTGATTGCCGTGCTATCGTTTGCTGAGGAAGCTTTCCCTGAAGTCTAAATATTTTAAGGCAGTTTGTCGTGTGCGTATCATGGCTACGCACGCTTATATCGCATTCCGTTTCTCTACCACGGGTGCGCTTTAAAACCACGGCGCTGCAGTTTTTGCTTTTCTCTTCTTTCTTCTTCTCCGCCCTTAAACTGGCTCTCTTCACTGTACTACACGCAGAGACAAAGAAACAGCGCGCGCATGCGATCCCATAGATGAGATGAATATATATATATATATATATATATATATAGAGAGAGAGAGAGAGAGAAAACTATCAGTCATAGCTCTCGTAGTATAGCCCTCTGGGCCGTTTCCTTTTTTTTTCGAAAGTAGTCCTATTAGGGTTATTATAATTACACGAAGGTATTTCGCCCTCATCAGCAGCAGTCCTTGGTATAGTTATTCTGGCGGCTAGCTTCCCACGCTATGCGTGCCGCCATCGCACCTGGTTAAGCTTTTCCTAGACGCTAGAGTTAGGCTTTGTCCGCGCAACCTTGAGCGATCGGAAAGCGCGTTTCCCCCTCTTGGCCGGCGGAGAAGGGAAGCTTCGTTCCGGCCGCGAAGCTCTCCACATCTCTGTAAGGTGCCTTGGGGATGTCTCGTGCCGAAGATGCCCTCTCGGTGAGCGCATATTTCACCCCTCATCTTTTAAGAGGTTCAATACATACAAGCATTTGCCTAGCAAACCAGATTTTTTTTTCAAGGGAATTTTCCACGTCTCAGTAATTTCTCTCGTCGTATTCGAGTGCTGATTGCCGTGTTATAGTTTGTTAACGAAGCTTTCCCTCAAGTCTAAATATTTTAAGGCAGTTTTCCTAGCCTCTAAAGCCGCTCGAGTTGGCTCTTCTCCTTGAGCGGCCATTTTTCCTAGAAAGTATGCCTTCCAACTACTCCGCCCTTAAACTGGCTCTCTCAACTACTACACGCAGAGACAAAGCAACAGCGCGCGCATTAGATCCCATAGATGAGATGAATATTTACAATTAGTATTAGGGTTATAATTATATCCGAGTGCTGATTGCCGTGCTATCGTTTGCTGAGGAAGCTTTCCCTGAAGTCTAAATATTTTAAGGCAGTTTGTCGTGTGCGTATCATGGCTACGCACGCTTATATCGCATTCCGTTTCTCTACCACGGGTGCGCTTTAAAACCACGGCGCTGCAGTTTTTGCTTTTCTCTTCTTTCTTCTTCTCCGCCCTTAAACTGGCTCTCTTCACTGTACTACACGCAGAGACAAAGAAACAGCGCGCGCATGCGATCCCATAGATGAGATGAATATATATATATATATATATATATATATATAGAGAGAGAGAGAGAGAGAAAACTATCAGTCATAGCTCTCGTAGTATAGCCCTCTGGGCCGTTTCCTTTTTTTTTCGAAAGTAGTCCTATTAGGGTTATTATAATTACACGAAGGTATTTCGCCCTCATCAGCAGCAGTCCTTGGTATAGTTATTCTGGCGGCTAGCTTCCCACGCTATGCGTGCCGCCATCGCACCTGGTTAAGCTTTTCCTAGACGCTAGAGTTAGGCTTTGTCCGCGCAACCTTGAGCGATCGGAAAGCGCGTTTCCCCCTCTTGGCCGGCGGAGAAGGGAAGCTTCGTTCCGGCCGCGAAGCTCTCCACATCTCTGTAAGGTGCCTTGGGGATGTCTCGTGCCGAAGATGCCCTCTCGGTGAGCGCATATTTCACCCCTCATCTTTTAAGAGGTTCAATACATACAAGCATTTGCCTAGCAAACCAGATTTTTTTTTCAAGGGAATTTTCCACGTCTCAGTAATTTCTCTCGTCGTATTCGAGTGCTGATTGCCGTGTTATAGTTTGTTAACGAAGCTTTCCCTCAAGTCTAAATATTTTAAGGCAGTTTTCCTAGCCTCTAAAGCCGCTCGAGTTGGCTCTTCTCCTTGAGCGGCCATTTTTCCTAGAAAGTATGCCTTCCAACTACTCCGCCCTTAAACTGGCTCTCTCAACTACTACACGCAGAGACAAAGCAACAGCGCGCGCATTAGATCCCATAGATGAGATGAATATTTACAATTAGTATTAGGGTTATAATTATATCCGAGTGCTGATTGCCGTGCTATCGTTTGCTGAGGAAGCTTTCCCTGAAGTCTAAATATTTTAAGGCAGTTTGTCGTGTGCGTATCATGGCTACGCACGCTTATATCGCATTCCGTTTCTCTACCACGGGTGCGCTTTAAAACCACGGCGCTGCAGTTTTTGCTTTTCTCTTCTTTCTTCTTCTCCGCCCTTAAACTGGCTCTCTTCACTGTACTACACGCAGAGACAAAGAAACAGCGCGCGCATGCGATCCCATAGATGAGATGAATATATATATATATATATATATATATATAGAGAGAGAGAGAGAGAGAAAACTATCAGTCATAGCTCTCGTAGTATAGCCCTCTGGGCCGTTTCCTTTTTTTTTCGAAAGTAGTCCTATTAGGGTTATTATAATTACACGAAGGTATTTCGCCCTCATCAGCAGCAGTCCTTGGTATAGTTATTCTGGCGGCTAGCTTCCCACGCTATGCGTGCCGCCATCGCACCTGGTTAAGCTTTTCCTAGACGCTAGAGTTAGGCTTTGTCCGCGCAACCTTGAGCGATCGGAAAGCGCGTTTCCCCCTCTTGGCCGGCGGAGAAGGGAAGCTTCGTTCCGGCCGCGAAGCTCTCCACATCTCTGTAAGGTGCCTTGGGGATGTCTCGTGCCGAAGATGCCCTCTCGGTGAGCGCATATTTCACCCCTCATCTTTTAAGAGGTTCAATACATACAAGCATTTGCCTAGCAAACCAGATTTTTTTTTCAAGGGAATTTTCCACGTCTCAGTAATTTCTCTCGTCGTATTCGAGTGCTGATTGCCGTGTTATAGTTTGTTAACGAAGCTTTCCCTCAAGTCTAAATATTTTAAGGCAGTTTTCCTAGCCTCTAAAGCCGCTCGAGTTGGCTCTTCTCCTTGAGCGGCCATTTTTCCTAGAAAGTATGCCTTCCAACTACTCGGAATCAGCAAAAACCGACTATCGCGGACAACATGAGTTTCTTTCCACGTAAGTGTGAGGCTCGGAGCAGGAGCTGTGGCGCTTGAAAGTAGCCTGGGGCCTGACGAACCAACCGACTGAGCTATCTTTCTGGGCAACATCGAAGGGTCACGAGTTCAAATCACCTGTTATGTTCCTTTTTTTTTCTTTTTTTTTCTTTCTTTTAATGTCTTTTCCTTTATTTTATCACTGTACGGGAACCCTCCTAAAAAAAATATATATATATATATTTATATAGATCTTCAAATATTTATGGCCTCACACTCACATGTGCAGGTCATAAATACCAGGTTCTCTAGCCGAGTGCCATCCATGCGGTATAACCGAGCTCAGATTGGTCCACCTTGACTGACCAAGTAGGGCACCACTGTAGGTTAAATGAGGCGTACAACTCCTGCGGGACCCGCCGTGGTTGCTCAGTGGTTATGGTGTTAGACTGCTGAGCACGAGGTCGCGGGATCGGACCCCGACCACGGCGGCCGCATTTCGATGGGGGCGAAATGCGAAAACACCCGTGTACTTAGAATTAGGTGCACGTTAAAGAACCCCAGGTGGTCGAAATTTTCGGAGTCCTCCACTACGGCGTGCATAATCAGAAAGTGGTTTTGTCACGTAAAACCCCATAAATTAATTTTTAATTTAACTCCTACGGGGACGGTAGAGTATCCGTCTCCAGTGCAAGAGGACCGTGATTCAAATCCCGGTGCCGCGCTATTCTCCACCGGAAAATACAAAAAAAAAAAAAAAAACGTGTGTTGAGAAAATTGCACAAACAGGCCTGGAGTGCGGCCTGATCCCGGTGACCAGAACCGGTGACGCACTCTCTCACCAGAGCAGGATTGGCCACCCTGGTGCAGTACTTGGCCACAACCTCCTATATGAATACAACAATCAAACCCCGGCCCTCAGTCCCCAGCAGCCGCGAAGCAACTGACCACGGCGGCGGTCAGATCTGTGACGCTGCAGAGGGTGCTAAGAATACCTGGCTCCGGACAGGCCGCCATTGGAATCTGAACCTGGCAACGTTTAACGTTAGAACGCTATCTAGTGAGGCGAGTCTAGCAGTGTTATTGGAGGAACTAGAGGGTAGTAAATGGGATATAATAGGGCTCAGTGAGGTTAGGAGGACAAAAGAAGCATATACAGTACTAAAAAGCGGGCATGTACTGTGCTACCGGGGCTTAGCGGAGAGACGAGAACTAGGAGTCGGATTCCTGATTAATAAGGAAATAGCTGGTAACATACAGGAATTCTATAGCATTAACGAGAGGGTGGCATGTGTTGTTGTGAAACTTAATAAGAGGTACAAAATGAAGGTTGTTCAAGTCTACGCTCCTACATCTAGTCATGATGACCAGGAAGTCGAAAGCTTTTATGAAGACGTAGAATCGGCGATGGGTAAAGTCAAAACAAAATACACTATACTGATGGGCGACTTCAATGCCAGGGTAGGCAAGAAGCAGGCTGGAGACAAGTCAGTGGGGGAATATGGCATAGGCTCTAGGAATAGCAGAGGAGAATTATTAGTAGAGTTTGCAGAACAGAATAATATGCGTATAATGAATACCTTTTTCCGCAAGCGGGTTAGCCGAAAGTGGACGTGGAGGAGCCCGAATGGTGAGACTAGAAATGAAATCGACTTCATACTCTGCGCGAACCCTGGCATCATTCAAGATGTAGACGTGCTCGGCAAGGTACGCTGCAGTGACCACAGGATGGTAAGAACTCGAATTAGCCTAGACTTGAGGAGGGAACGAAAGAAACTGGTACACAAGAAGCCAATCAATGAGTTAGCGGTAAGAGGGAAACTAGAGGAATTCCGGATCAAACTACAGAACAGGTATTCGGCTTTATCTCAGGAAGAGGACCTTAGTGTTGAAGCAATGAACGACAATCTCATGGGCATCATTAAGGAGTGCGCAATAGAAGTCGGTGGTAACGCCGTTAGACAGGAAACCAGTAAGCTATCGCAGGAGACGAAAGATCTGATCAAGAAACGCCAATGTATGAAAGCCTCTAATCCTACAGCTAGAATAGAACTGGCAGAACTTTCTAAGTTAATCAACAAGCGTAAGACAGCGGACATCAGGAACTATAATATGGATAGAATTGAACAGGCTCTCAGGAACGGAGGAAGCCTAAAAACAGTGAAGAAGAAACTAGGAATAGGCAAGAATCAGATGTGTGCGTTAAGAGACAAAGCCGGCAATATCGTTACTAATATGGACGAGATAGTTCAAGTGGCTGAGGAGTTCTATAGAGATTTATACAGCACCAGTGGCACCCACGACGATAGTGGAAGAGAGAATAGCCTAGAGGAATTCGAAATCCCACAGGTAACGCCAGAAGAAGTAAAGAAAGCCTTAGGAGCTATGCAAAAGGGGAAGGCAGCTGGGGAGGATCAGGTAACAGCAGATTTGTTGAAGGATGGTGGTCAGATTGTTCTAGAGAAACTGGCCACCCTGTATACGCAATGCCTCAT
Organism: Dermacentor andersoni; assembly: GCF_023375885.2. Classification (NCBI taxonomy): domain Eukaryota; kingdom Metazoa; phylum Arthropoda; class Arachnida; order Ixodida; family Ixodidae; genus Dermacentor; species Dermacentor andersoni. Next base: position 334,210,448 of record NC_092814.1, read on the forward strand.
AACCTCGAGCGTACCGGAATCTTGGAAGAACGCTAACATAATCCTAATCCATAAGAAAGGGGACGCCAAAGACTTGAAAAATTATAGACCGATCAGCTTACTGTCCGTTGCCTACAAAGTATTTACTAAGGTAATCGCAAATAGAATCAGGAACACCTTAGACTTCTGTCAGCCAAAGGACCAGGCAGGATTCCGTAAAGGCTACTCAACAATAGACCATATTCACACTATCAATCAAGTGATAGAGAAATGTGCAGAATATAACCAACCCTTATATATAGCTTTCATTGATTACGAGAAAGCGTTTGATTCAGTCGAAACCTCAGCAGTCATGGAGGCATTACGGAATCAGGGTGTAGATGAGCCATATGTAAAAATACTGGAAGATATCTATAGCGGCTCCACAGCCACCGTAGTCCTCCACAAAGAAAGCAACAAAATCCCTATAAAGAAAGGCGTCAGACAGGGAGATACGATATCTCCAATGCTATTCACAGCATGTTTACAGGAGGTATTCAGAGGCCTGGAGTGGGAAGAATTGGGGATAAAAGTCGATGGAGAATACCTTAGCAACTTGCGATTCGCTGATGATATTGCCTTGCTTAGTAACTCAGGAGACCAATTGCAATGCATGCTCACTGACCTGGAGAGGCAAAGCAGAAGGGTGGGTCTGAAAATTAATCTGCAGAAAACTAAAGTACTGTTTAACAGTCTCGGAAGAGAACAGCAGTTTACGATAGGTAGCGAAACACTGGAAGTGGTAAGGGAATACATCTACTTAGGGCAGGTAGTGACCACGGATCCGGATCATGAGACTGAAATAACCAGAAGAATAAGAATGGGTTGGGGTGCGTTTGGCAGGCATTCTCAAATCATGAACAGTAGGTTGCCACTATCCCTCAAAAGGAAAGTGTACAACAGCTGTGTGTTACCAGTACTCACATATGGGGCAGAAACCTGGAGGCTTACGAAAAGGGTTCTGCTGAAATTGAGAACGACGCAACGAGCTATGGAAAGAAGAATGATGGGTGTAACGTTAAGGGATAAGAAAAGAGCAGATTGGGTGAGGCAACAAACGCGGGTAAACGACATCTTAGTTGAAATCAAGAAAAAGAAATGGGCATGGGCCGGACATGTAATGAGGAGGGAAGATAACCGATGGTCACTAAGAGCTACGGACTGGATTCCAAGAGAAGGGAAGCGTAGCAGGGGGCGGCAGAGAGTTAGGTGGGCAGATGACATTAAGACGTTTGCAGGGACAACATGGCCACAATTAGTACATGACCGGGGTAGTTGGAGAAGTATGGGAGAGGCCTTTGCCCTGCAGTGGGCGTAACTAGGCTGATGATGATGATATATATATATATATATATATATATATATGTGTGTGTGTGTGTGTGTGTGTGTGTGTGTGTGTGTGTGTGTGTGTGTGTGTGTGTATACATATATTCCAATAAAACTGTACCCAATAGCTGCACGATTCGAACAGCGTACCCTAGCGCAGCAGGCCGATGTTCCAACCATTAGAACACGGGCGCAACCTGCTCAGGCGGAATAGAACAACTTCAAGAATTTCCAATGTGCCAGCCAGCGCGTTGAGGCGATTGGGACGTTTATTGGAATATTGTGCATTTATATGAATACTTCGTGCAGTCTTTCGTCATCGTCGATAATTACACATAAGAATATTGCTTACTTCAGTGCTAATATGTTTTTTGGAGAACATTATTCGCATTAAGAGAACGCTTTCGCTTTGCGTCTAAATTTGAACGGCCGGTGGCGACATACTGTCTCCGCGTGTTCGCGTTACAATCGCACAGTCTGGTGCATAAGGCGGAGCTGCATTTTAAGGCCTCAGGTTAGGCAGGTTTGCTTGCTGGAACAAATTGTCACAGCTACGCAGACTCGGCCAGCTCGTTCCAGTGGTTTCCCCCACATAGTAACCATGTTAGTACCTGTCGGTGCGGGGTTTCCGAAGCGAGGCACCGCTTCCCTCCCATCGCGCTAACATGCCTCCACGTGTTAACCAACGAAACACCAGCAGAGAAGCTCCTGTGAAACGCTAATCACACAGAAGCAAGGAGGAACAGCATACTCGCCAAGACTATATACTCAGTTGGTCCAGACGCAGGAACAACGTGCTGGTGCGTGTGCGGCGCACGCTGCAGCTCAACGCTGGGGGCGCATAGAAGGGGCACTGCGGTAACGCCGAGGCTAAGCGACAACGCCGACAAAACCCTGCAGTTCAAAAGCACAAAGTGGACGCACATCGAGCAAGCCTTGAGCAAGCCGCAGTGCGGGGACGCGCGGCCGACGCAAGGTACCAACGCCGACTGCACGCGGTTGTTCTAGGTGATGCCGCTCGCGGCCATCGAGTTCTTTCTCTCCATGTGTGTCTGCACATGTCACGCCACGCGTGTTTGCTAAGCCAGCTTATGTTTACTGCGGTTCATACTGCCACTATAGCTACGAGCCTTACTTTGCGTAAAATCTTAAGATGTTGCAATCGTATTCATTGTTTCGCACTTATTGCAAAATTGTAACTTTCGAATAAATAAGTTAAAAAAAATATCCGAAGCCACCTATAAGCTCTTTTACGAGTTGTGACTGCGAAACGATTGGTGTGCAGTTGAACGCCGGTGAGCGGCCCTTCACGTTTTGCGCTGCTAGTAATGTACCATAGCAGCACGTGCTGCTCGAGCGAGCAAGAGCAAGCAGCTGCAGCCTGCGGTGCCAACGCCGCATGCTACCGACGTCATGCACGACGAGAAACCGATGAAGTAGCAACTAAGGCCGGCGGGCGTGCGCAGCGGCTAAGCCTAGTGGGGGTCAGAGAGAAGAGGCACGGACCGCGTGCCGGCTTCCTAGAGCGAGGCTGACGTGCGTCGCGGCAGCGCCCTCTCCCCTCACACAGCACCTGGCGCACTAGTGCGGCAGCAGGTGTTCCCTTTCGCCCGTTCTGCTCCGTCCAGGCACGCTTGTGACGTGGCGTCGCAGCGAATGCGAATTTACCTGCCGTTTCGTCGCTACAGATGAGAGACGCCGGGCTTTGCACTCAATGGGTCATTTGACGCTTTCGCGTCAATAAAATGGTCCAAAGGCCGGATTCGTAAAGAAGATATTTGGAACAGAAGCATCACGTTGTAACTATTGCGCCACGGACGCTTTTCCCCCATAACGACATGCCTCATAATCGGATCGTAGTTTTGACATCTTAACTCTTGGAAAGTAGTTAACATTAATTAACATGTCGTCATACGTAAAGGTTTGGACATATCCCGAAGATAGTGCAGTAAAATAATTTGAGCTCGACGTTCCTCCTACTCTGCTTACTCGAGCAGTGACACGATAAAGTGCGGTGCGCAGTGAGTGCACCTTTATCTCACACGAACTGGCTCAGGAAGGCTTTGTCTTTCATCTACTTCAAATGGAAGTTGGATCACCCTCCAACTGCTGATATTTAGCAGTTATCCTTTTAGACGCAGAAGAAATGATCGCGCAACAAGTAGCAAATAGGAAAACTCGTGAATTGCATGTTTCCGAGAGCTCTCTACAACTTTCTCAATGGAAGTTTTGCCCTAATGTCAATACTCGCGAAGTTGGTGGATGAATGGACACTGTTTATGCGAGTAAGCGGAACACTAAAAAAAGTTTAACTTGCTGAATACAACAGCCAATATTATGATATTGGTCGCGTCCTGCTAGAGTGGTTCGTTAGATCTTTTAAAGTTTGCCTAAACTTAGCTGGGACACCCTGTATATAGACTATACGAAGGTTTCCCCTTGTCTTTCGAATGTTGCCAGCATGGCTGCGCCTTTATGCTGGGGCCATTGAAATTGTGAATAAGGGAGGGATGTGAGGACATTATCGTTGGCTCAAAGTTAGAGCGATATACTACGCACTTAAGAACATGAAAACATTGCCTACGCAGTACGCGGCAACGTGCCCTATACACGTTATGGAAGGTATACTTCATGCAGACCGCTGTCCTAGGCTATGTCCGGTACCTAAAAGCACGATGATTGCTTTTTGGAACTTGCCATTTATGGTGGGTACCGGAGGTATCGATACGCTTACGTGAGGAAGAAGTGTTGCAGAAGTCGCTTTCGTGCAATGCATTTATTCCGCCTTTAGTAGAAATCCTTATATTGTATGCAGCTAAGCGTGCGTTCGCTAAGCTATGCCCAATTGTCCCCCACTACAGCCCAGTATTTCTGTTGTTATTCGACAAAAGCACTGTTCCGCCTTGAGTCAACGAACCTTCGGCCTGCGAGGGTCGCCGCAGAGACAGTAAGCACCCGTGAAAGCGAATTGTGTCAACTACAAACTTCCATATCGAACTCATACAGACAGAGCTCGATGCCAGTTTGTATAAAACTTGCTGACGTTGGCTAAACCTTACATATTGAAAGGTAGGATGAAGTTGCTATGCGATGAGTGGTTTCACATCTGTTAATGCTTATTTCATTCGCATGTTCAGTTGTATGATCGCTCGGTATAACTGGGAACGGTTAACTCCAGTTGTAGACTGACAGATCGAAATTCGCGTAAAATCTCGTGGATTCAAAATTGTACTTTTGCTGACGCTTGATCTAATCCTCACAAACTCATTCAGTGCCTCCCAGGTGCTTATCAGCGAGTCTGTTGGCTTTGATTGATGAGTGAGTTCGCCTGCCCACGCTCCTACGACGGTACTGATGAGCAGTTTTGTGTTTCAGAGCGTGTACCGAGTCAGGATCTACTAATCAGCGCAGGCATCTTTTTTATCTTGCGTTACGAAGTCCAGACATTTTCGTAATGGCTTTTTGCAATCTTCCAGGTGGCGCTCCATTCTTTCAGAGGTCCACAAGTCTCATACAGGCCTTCTGAGAAAGTCTATCATGTAGTCAAGACTTTCTTATTTACAACGTAGTTTCATTTTTATTGTTCATTAATTTTGCCTAATGTACTAGAGAGGGCACGGCACTTGTCAAGATGGCTAAACCGCCGCTCCTACCTTTGTAGGCATAGCCGTGGATTATTGCCGCGATTTCTTCGAGCAACGTACACTTCCGGGGATGTTAACTTCCGCGGATGTAGAGGGAAACCCGGGCCCGAAGACTGCTGAATTGTTACAACAAATCTTGGATAATCAGAAAGAATCTGATGACAAGATGAACACGATTAGAAAAGAAGTCGCTGAACTTAATATGAAGGCTAATTAAAAATTAAATTATGGGGTTTTACGTGCCAAAACCACTTTCTGATTATGAGGCACGCCGTAGTGGGGGACTCCGGAAATTTCGACCACCTGGGGTTCTCTAACGTGCACCTAAATCTAAGTACACGGGTGTTTTCGCATTTCGCCCCCATCGAAATGCGGCCGCCGTGGCCGGGATTCGATCCCGCGATCTCGTGCTCACCAGCCTAACACCATAGCCACTGAACAACCACGGCGGGTAATATGAAGGCTGAAAGAATGAACAGGTATCTCATGGCCGTGCAGGAAATGCAAAAGAAAATTGAGAGACTAGAAAACATAGTTCCACAACAAGCTGAACGGCTAGTGGAGTATGAAAACAGAAGCAGAAGAAATATCTACTAATTTTCGGTGTTCCCGAGGCCAGAACTGAGACGGAAACAGATTTGCGGAAAGTTGCCGTAGATAACATTCTCAGAAGCTTGTTGGGGGTAGAAACTAAATCGATAGAAAGAATTCATCGCATTGGTAAACAAAGACAAGGCCGGGTAAGACCAGTAATTGTGAAGTTCATGGATTATCGCGAAAAAGAGAAAGTGATGCGCTACTGTAAAAAATTAAAGGGCAATTCTTTCAGTATCTATAATGACTACACAAAAGAGACTGTTGATCTGAGAAAGAAATTATGGGAAAGTAGTGCGCCGGACCGAGCTAAGGGGGCACGCGTATCACTGGTGCATGATAAACTAACGATAAATGGACACATGTTTGTTTTGGATCAAGAGCAAAATGAACGGCGTCTGTATAAAAGCCGCACTGACAAGATCGATAAAGACGAAACAACTCCAACAGCAAGTGCGCATGACCGGCATGAATCCTTTGACTCGGATATTTCTGCCAGCAGTTCAAGAAAACCGCCCCACTCATAGCTACGAATTCTTGTGCAGAATGCCCGTAGCATCGTTAATAAAGTCGCAGAACTAGAATATATTCTACTAGCGCATAGTCACCATGTAATATTACTTACAGAAACATGGCTGCGTGAGGGAATACGCAGTGATTGCATTGTTCCTTCCGGGTACAAATTCTTCAAGTGGGACGGAGATTCACGAGGTGGTGGTGCTGCCATCATAGTTAAAAATTCCGTCCAAGCTTCTACGATTGAATGTAATGTTCCCGAAAGTGTATGGTGTGAGCTTGCATTCGAAAACAGAATGTACTTCATTGGCGTAGTATACAGACGACCTGCGTCTTCACCAGCGTTTCTGGATCTGCTAAGCGAATTCTCGGTTGACCATGTTAACAGGAACACGAGGCTGATAATGGCTAGAGACTTTGATTTGCCGCACATTAACTGGCAAAATTTATTGCCCGGCGAAACAGAAACAGTTAGCTCAGAAAAGCTCTTGGAAATAAAATTGTGTCATGGCTTGGAACAAATTGTGCAAGAACCAACTAGGGTTACAGAAAATTCATTATCGGACCTTGTTTTCCTATCGCACAGCATAATAGATTATGCATTAGATATATTGCAGGGCATATCAGACCATAAAATGTTGTCTTTAAACATACAGACCAGTGTGTGCAGTGTAGGGAGACCGTTTCTTCAGGTAAAAATAAAATACTTTAAAAATGCAGATGACACCGCCCTCATCAATTTTTCGGAATTACAGTTTAGTTACTTCGAGCAGGCATCGAAGTTCGAGTCTGTGGAGCAACTGTGGCAAAGATTTAAAAGTAGCATCATAGCTTGCGCCGAGCGCTTTGTTCCAACTCGTATTAAGAAAACGCGCGAACGAAACCCCTGGATAAGATGCAGCATTATCCATATGAAACGGAAAATTAGAAGACTATGAAAACAGAAAGTGAGAGCGATGGAAGTTGCAGCTATAAAAATTGAGAGGAACGAAACGTTTGTGAAATCGAAAAAACAGTTCTTTGACCACACGCTTGTCAACTTTCTCAAAAGTTCACCACACAAATTTTGGCGTTACTTCAGTGAAAGAAATGAAAAAAATTGAACAGATCAAACATGGAGGAAAAGTCCTGACATCAGTTGAAGACTTAGCTGATACTTTCAATCGCGGCTTTCAGTCTGTTTATACAACAGACAAAGGTGATAAGATAGGCGAATACATGAACGGCGACATGAGGACCCCTATGGAACCAGTTATTATTGGCTGTGAAGGCGTTTTACAATTGCTGCTTGAAGTAGACGCGAAGAAGGGAAGCGGACCGGATGGTCTACCAACTGAATTTTTCAAACGATATGCCGAATGGGTTTCCTTTTACTTAGAGATAATATTTGCGCAGTCAATTGAAACTCATTCACTTCCACAAGACTGGCGCAATGCAATAGTAATCCCTGTTTTTAAAGATGGCAACCGTACGCAAGTAAACAATTACCGACCCATATTCTTGACGTCAGTTTGCTGCAAGGGCCTAGAACACGTTATTGCAAAACATATATTAGTTTTCTTGACACTAACGAGTTACTTTCCACAATACAGCATGGGTTTAGGGGCGGTCTTTCTACGGTGACACAGTTAACAGAAACACTCCATGATTTCTACTTGAACATGGATGCACACTTACAAACATACGTAATAAGTGTTGATTTTAGGAAAGCTTTCGATAAGGTTTCTCACCGTAAATTGCTTCTTAAGCTCGATAAAATATGAATAGGTGAAGAAGTAATACAATGGATAGAAGTCTATTTATCTGTGGGTCAACAATCTAAGGATTGAGGATTGCATTTCAAATCCATTGCGTGTGTGCTCTGGTGTTGCCCAAGGTTCCGTTTTGAGACCAATACTGTTTCTGCTGTTAATGATATCGGCGCACTAGTTGAACCGCCTCTTAAAATGAAACTTTTTGCCGATGATTGTTTGATTTCTTCCCCAATAGGTTGCGAAGGTGACGAAATTAATCTGAATAGACGTTTACAGGCATTAGACGAGTGGTGTTTAAAATGGGACATGGAAATAAACTATAGCAACACAACATTTACGCATATTCGCTCAAGTAGGAGCGAACTTTTCTTCATATACCACATCGGAAACCATCCTCTGAATAATGCAGCTTCTTTCAAATACTTAGGAGTCAGTATTATGCACACATTGCAATCGCACTCACACATTGATAATATATGTTCCAAGGCAAACCAAAAGCTATACTTTTTATAGAAAGAACTGGAATGCGCTACACGGGACGTGAAATTAACAGCCTACAAAACTTTTGTACGACCAGTCTTGGAGTACACTTGTGTTGTGCTGTCCCCTCATCGGAAAGTCCTGAAAGCAAAAATATAAAGAATACAAAGATTGCCAGGCCGTTTCATATGCGGTAAATACCGACGCATGGAGTCTGTTATAGCCTTGTTAAAATCTTGCGAACTAGAGCAGACGTAAGCATAGGCTAAAGTTTCTTTTTAAAATCGTGAGTCGGCAAACAAAAATAAACAAGGATCTATATCTACAACCTCCATGAAGGAGATGCGATCATCTAAGAAATAGGAGAGCTATTCAACCTTATTTAACAGGTACTGATGCTTTTCGTTTCTCCTTTTTTCCTGACGCGATTGAAATGTGGAACAGATTGCCTAATGCAGTTGTGAGCAACGAGGGCTCTGCCGAATTTGAAAATGCGTTAGATACTTTCTTTTGCGAGGATGTATACTAAAGTTTTGCTACGAGCGTTTTTGTTGACTTTTCTTTGTATAAATACTGTTCTTTGCTCTTTTTTTCTCGTTGTTGCTGTTGTTAACCACCAACAGCGCCAGCGAATTTGTAGGTTACATAGAAAGAAAATTATGTATCATGTATTCTTGACACATCACCCTCCCTGTAATGACCCCAAGAACAGGGTTGACAGTACCAAATAAATAAATAAATAAATAAATAAATAAAAAAAGATGCGAGAGATTTCATTCTCGTCCTCATCATCGCTTTTCTTACACCTCTTTGTTTAACTTCATTTTATGTGATGCGAGGTAATCTTGCTCGCTCCGCGAAACACACGTTCTTTAATTATACAGATGCTTTTGTCTCCCACACTGAACGAACTACAAAACCTTGAATCGAAACTGTGCAGTATATTTATTAACTTTAAATGGTCTAAAGCACCAATCTTGGCATTGGAATGCCAACCATTGTAGTGAAATTCGGTTCCTCTTCGTCTTTCGTGACTCGTTTAAACGTTAACAACAAAAAGAAAGGAGGGACACACAGAGACATTATCAGAGGCATGGCATGAGCGCCTCTGTCTGTCTCACATTTTCCTTTTGTATGTATACAGGGTTTCCCATCTAACGTTATCCAGAGATTAAAAATATGCGAATGCCACGTACACTGTAAACAAAAAAACACCCAGATGGGCGTTTTTTGCTTGTCCTCTAGCGCATTCCCTTTTGTACATCTTTTTGCTCCCATTGAAAGGGCGTACGATAAAACTCCCATTGACGTGGGCATTAATTGGGCACACAACGGGGGTACCGTATACGCCCACATCACCCCCCCCCCCCCCCTATTTGACTGGGAGGTACAATGGGAGTATTGTGAAGGAATTAAAGGCATTTTAGTTTAGGTGCGGCAAGCTCGTAGCGAAATGCATGGTGGCGCGGGTCACGCGCTTACGCAGTACCAGACGGAACACCGCAGGCCGAAATGTCGAACGCCGGCGATCAAGGCTCAAGGGAACTCGGCCGTCCGTGAGCTGCCACCCGAGCAGGCGTCGCACCTGCTCGGAGCGAACGCCGGCGTCCGACACCTTGGCCTGCGGTGTTCCGTCTGCTGCTGCATAGGCGCGGCGTACCGCCACGAAGCATTTCGCCGCGGGCTCGCCACACGTGGTCCAATCGACGGCACAGGGCCACCGCTGAATCGACCAAGTCACGCGCACACGTGGTCCAATGGCGAATGAACCCGTCACCGCAAGTCTTCATTTTTTTTCCCTTTCGCTGATCACAGAGCCCCTCTTTGCAAAGCTGTTATACAGTCGTCCTAGCTTATCGGCAGTGCCTCCGAGGCCAGCAAACGCCTTCGAGAGCTGTTGCTACTTGCTGAAAGGAAAAATGCACGAGACACACACTGACAGTGAAAAAAATTTATTTTACACCAAATGTAAGAAATATAATATGTTCACTTCCGGGCCCAAAAGAAAGCACATTTCTGCCCCAGTAAAACAATTGTCTGGATTTTAAAAAAGAGCACTGTACATTGTAAGCATGCCAGTTGCTAGTATTCTACATGTCCTAATACAATGAAATTAGTAAATGAAAGAAATGCTAAGAAATCTTATCTCGTTTCATACTGAACTGTAACTACAGAGCCATGTGTTTGAACTGTTACTTTGTACTGACGCTCCACACTTGCACAGACTATATATTGAGCTCGCTTGACTAAGAGTAAAACTTCATTTGGCCTAGTTGGCACATAATTCTGAACTTAAAACTTACAGAGCAAACACCTAAGACGAACCGCAAAAGGCAGACACGACACACGCTGGCACTAACTGACAACTTCTTTATTTCTTCGTCGTCGATGCATATATATGCCCTAGGCCACACAACTGCACAGGCACACACATTACATTACAGAGATCTCCCAAATTATCACATATGCAAACGTAGGAACTCAAATTCAGATGGGTGCAGGGACAAAGCTATGTCACTGATGCAATTATCATTTTGCCTTTTTATGTCGTAGGCCTCTAAGGCAAGCCGCGCAAGCTCATTCATGCTTTTGCCAAGAATCGACGTCCCATCAAGTCGTGCCTCACAATTTTTGCAAGAGTTTATATGCGCAACAATTTGCACTTTTCTATCTACATTTTTGTATACTTTTTGTGCATGTTCCCTGCGCGGTCCCTTAAACACATAAGGTCATCTATCAACTCAAGAAAATTGCTTGCAGGCATAGTGTTCCTTTGGCGTTTCCTGCACCGAACAAGCTTTTAAAGCTATGCTCCCGCACCTGCGGAGAGGGCAGAGGAGGACGCCAAATTCGGCATGATGCTTCATACGTGTTGTGCGCGGTCGGCGTGGTTTATACAATTCACTCTCATGTGCTAAGACATAGCTTGGCTAGATATGGCATTGCATCAATGAGCGACTCAGGGAACATGCGCAACAAGTAAACAAAAATGTAGATAGAGGAGCGCACCTTGGTGCGCATATAAACTCTTGCAACAATTGTGAGGCACAACTTGATGGGACGTCGATTCTTGGCAAAAGCAAGAATGAGCATGTGCGGCTTGCCTTAGAGGCTTACCACAAGAAAGGCAGGGCGATAATTGCATTAGTAAGATATCTTTGTCCCTGCATCCATCTGAATTTGACTTCCTATGCTTGCGTATGTGATAATTTGGCAGATCTCTGTAATGTAATCTGAGTGCCTGCGCGGTAGTGTGGCCTAGGGTTTATATTGCATCGACGACGAAGAAATGAAGAAGTTAGCACCAGTGTGTGTTGTATCTTCCTTTTGTGGTTCGTCTTAGGTGTTTGTGCTGTAAGTTTAAGTTGCTTGACTAAGCCATTCCTAATTAACAGTGGCTGGTATAATGAGGCCGATCAGTGGTATTTTGCATGGACTAGCACACAAATATGATAAATGTCAAAGTACTAAATTAAGAAATTGGGACTCATCACACAAACAAGCTACATAATTTAGTGCTGGATTTCTGAGCAAGCTATTAAAAATTATTGTATTTTACGAACCAGAACCCACCTTCTGATTATGACACATGCCATAGCGAGTAACCCGAATTAATTTGGACAACCTGGGGTTCTTTAACATGCACCTGTCTAAGTACACAGGTGCTTTTGCATTTCGCTCCCACTGAAATGCGGTTTTGTTTAAGACTACATTTACGAAAGTTCCAAACACGATCCCCCCTATATTTTTACAGTGGGTGCTCTTTAAATGGAGCCTCAAGGTGCCAGGGAAATTGGTTCCATTTACCAGGCATTATATTTACTGAGAGACATTGCAGAGAGCCAACCAATTATCAGGATGGTGTCCTATTTAAGCGGCAGTTTCGAAGCGATTTTCGTTTATCGAGATTCCACTGTAGTCCATAATAGTGGATGAGTTGTGTTCTGCATGGACACATTAGCATGGCTACCATGTTTAGTTGAATATTGTGCAAGCAGCAACATTTCACTGTACCCAGTGCAATATATAAAGCCAGCAATGTAACATGTTGCAAATGCAGCCACGAACAAGTACGTTCCCTGATCATATCCAAAAGCAGCATCTTTATACGAAATTAGTCGTGCTTTCTCCCGTTTAAGTGCCTTGTTTTCAGAAATCAAATCCTCCTTATCATATTGACCTCCAATTGTGTCATTCCCCGAGCTGAGGTCATTTGAGATTGCATTTATTTGCCCTTCAAATAGCATATTGGTCTTATTTAAAAAGCACATGGCATCACAGTGACCACCTAGACATAGAATTCGAGCTGCAACACAGTAGCAAACATTCTGAGGTAGAAGCCTAACTATTCTTTTGAATTTGGATGCATGCTCAAAACACTGCTACGCAATTGCAGACAGGGCTGATAGTGTAGCAACCAGGACAGATTTAACGGACATAAAGGAGCAAAATTGTGTGAGCTTCGAATTATTATTCTCTCTGAGGAACCATGCTGTCCAATTATAAAACGGGGATCAAAATAAAGTAATTGGATAGCAAATCTGCATTTCATTAAGTAAATAAAATACTGTTCATGCTACCTTCCAGGGTGCACACTACATTCACTTTCCCTGAATGTGAATTTGCTACCTTTCCATGGGTTGCCAAATGTATAGGTGTATTGTTGGTCAAGGGTGGTGGAATGGATATAGGTCTCAGGCTAGAGGAAATATTTAGAGAAGGAGACTTGCCAGGTTGAACAACGAATGTCTCAGGCTGGAGCCATTTGGTTCTCTTGCAAAGATGTTGCCTCCAGCTTGAGACTTCCTTTGTTGGACAACTGTTGATGACTAATTTCGCCATCTTTTCATTTACCCTCGTCTTATTCAACCTATTGCTCCACGCAGCAGCTGCACTTTCTTTAAAAAATAAAGATATTAATGAGCTCAAAGGCTTTGTGCATGGCTGCATCCCCAAGTGCAAAAATTTGTTCGCAGATTGAATGACAGAGTTGGTACCTTTCTTGAGAATTCAATAGGAACCAAAAATTAAGCTAACAGACTGGTTATGACGACAAGTAAACATGAATTGATGTGGAGTGCCATTTCTTCATTTTGCACCAGGCTTGGGGCCAGCCAGACTTCTTCCTAAAATTGAGAAAATTTTTCTAATGAAATACATATTAAGAGTATTTTCTTCATAATCTGAAAATTTAAAAACATGGTTATTTGGTTATTCATATTTAGTTCGGAACAGTGCGAAGGACAGTGACGAAGTAAGGGCTTATGCAGTAATGCCACATAGTGCTGGCTGAGAACAGATTCAATTTTAGAACAGACAAACAGTTAAGTACTTTGGAATGCTTCCTAAAAGCCATAAAAAACCAAAGCAGGAAGCAGTTGTACAAAATAATGTATGTGCATGAAAAATGCATCTGATCATCGGTTCGCAGACATGTATGCCATTTGCTTGTCAGTTAACAAAACACGTGTTACACTGAAACATTTCTCCTACAATTTGGCAATTCTGAGGGCTTTCATTATTGCTCGGGTCAGTTGGTTGCTGTTGTTACTGCTACTAGTGTACGGTGAAGTGTAATGTAGATGGGCAAGTACTACTGACAACTATGAACATTGGCAAATTTTGCTGCACCAGGATAACGCATGCATTGTCCCGCTGCAGCGAAACTTTCCAGTAAACATTCACAGTTGTCTGTAGCACTTTCCCATCTGTCTCGCCTCACACTGTTCCATCTATAGCGCTTCACCATACTGTAATATGCACCACCGACACAAAATTCTACCCTTCTGAAGTTCTTACTGCTACTTCGCACTCGTCACATTCAGGCCGCCAGGCGTACTGAGCCCAATGTAGTATAACTGCATAGACTGGCAGCTCCTGTCATGGACTTATTCTGGTGTAATGGCACCACAGAAGCAAACGAAGACAAAGACATGCAGGACACAAGTGCCTAACCTCAACTCTCGCTTTAATAAGAAAACAGACATCATATACATCACATAGTGACAGGAAGTGATGTCATTAATTCAAAAACAAATTCTTTGTGCAATGTAGCTGAGAATGACTGATGCATTTGTTCTTTTCGTGCTAATCTGCCAAAGCTTAATTATCTTATGTACATCTGCTCATAATTTTTGGCTACAAGTTTTGATGAACACAGGAACAAACCAATCTATTTTGCAGTGCATCACTATGTGCGAATGAGAGTTATTCCACACAAACTTCATTAGCCGCAATCTCAAATTAATACAATGTGTGTATGCAATGCAAGCATGACTGGATGGGAATGGCTGACTGTACATAACCTCCGTTGCACAGTGCACCGCCTGCAAATTGTGCTGCACGCAACAAATTAATTTGTTTTCCTGGCTTGTCTTTTTTTCTCATCAGAGCAAATCTCTCATCACATGTTTCATACAGAAAAAAAATTTTTGCCCGTAGAGACCAGCTACACAATTACCCATGAAAATTACAAATGCATACGAAACAACTGCAACCACTTTTTTTACTTCATCTCATTCATTATATTCCATATTCATGCCTAATTTAGTTGCGCAAATCATTGTTTTCTTAGGCCCTTGTTAGGAGAGTTTTGTGCTGTAATAAAAGGCAGAAGCCAAAAAAAGGAAAAGGTTGGTTATGGTTGAAGCACAATATGCATCTAGTGAGCTAGGCCGCAAGCGTTGTGTAGTCTGCTGCCATCATAAGGCCGTGCCTACATTGGACAGATGGGATGCTCTATTAATGCGAAATCAGGGAAATTGAGGGAGTATGAGTCATCCGTGTGAAACAATCCTCCATCACACAATGTTAAATACTGCAAAGAATGTGACTGCGGTCCTGTGTTCCACAAAACTTGCGTTGTAGCCAGGGGACGTATTCTGAAATGTTCGCCGCGGCGAAAGTTTCGCACTGGCCACGCCTCCGCCGTTGCGGCGCGCGCTGAATGGCTGCTTTGACAAAACCGGAAATTCACTTGCGCCACCTGAATTTCCGGTTTTGTCAAAGCAGCCATTCAGAGCGCGCCGCAACGGCGGAGGCGTGGCCAGTGCGAAACTTTCGCCGCGGCGAACGTTTCAGAATACGTCCCCAGGTATTACGACCTGACAACATGCAAGGTAATTGTGGCTTGCAACATTTAAAAAGTATGACGAATGTATCAGTGATCCATTAGTTGCACTGCATAAAGAATTTCTTTTAACAGATATCATCACATCATGTCTCCACCTGTTATTAAATATTGCCTGTTTCCTTATTTTAAAGCTTGAAGTGAGATCCGGTGCTTGTGTCATGTGCGTACATATCTTTGTTTACTTTTTGTGGTGTCATTACACCAGAATTTATATAACCAAATGGCCACACACTGCTTTTGTCACATTATAGTGGTGCTTGCAAAGCCTCCCAAACAGCAGCCTATTTGGTCAAAACATGCTTTTGTACATATGCTCTTCCAAATAGAAAAGCTATCAAGAAGGTAACAAGAATCAAGAGCATTAAGTTAAATCCACTGCAATGCTTTACTTTTTTGCCTTTATTCCTTACACCTAAGTGGATAAGAAAGAGTGTGAATGTTACAGAAATGCACTAAATAAGTTGTTGAAATTATGCAAAAATGTTAACGCAACTAAGCATAGATTTATGTGCAATAATAGACACCAGTCTCAATTTCTTTCCTTCTGACATAAACATAGTATATCTTATTCCTTTGGCATGAAGGAAAGCATATGTAGACCAGACAAGCTTATATTTGAATGAGAGCCTTCACGATTAAGCACCACTATAATGTGACCATAAGAGTACATACACTGTAAACAGTGCCGATGACAGCCCAAATTTCTTAAGTGCAACATGTTAGCGAAAGCAGCAACCATTAACCCAGAAACTAATCAAATCCCACAATATAACAAGAAAAAAAAAGATTAATGTGTCAGCGCAGCACATGTTCTCTGAAGTTACAGAAAAGTGGTATGCTTATTAACAAACCTGAAACCACAGCACATTTGTATCTGACCACCCCCTGCCTCTTTATGTGCTTTCGTGCCTCTGACAAGGCATTACTGGATATTTATTTGCTTGTCTGTTGCAAAAACACATCAATTATTAGTCAGTGCACAGTGCACCATGCCATTTATCTATGTGGACTCACTTTGTGCCCTTAGCACTGCTCTCACCTATTCAGAACTAAGGATTGCAAAAAGACTTGTTCCACTTAAATCTACATGCCTTAATATGTGGGTTCTGCAGTTGAAATAGGGTAATTATAAGTAAAATGCATGACATGTTCTGATGAACTTTGTTTTCATAATCTAATTGTTTATTTGGGCACATAACCAGTCAGATCATTTGTACTAAAACAAGAAAACAAATTCAACACACTAGTTTATACTAGTTGGTGCTCTATTGACTTTAGTACACACATTGAACAAACGACAGGCAGTGAGAAATACCAACAGCCACTAACTTCCACACGGCATTATTGGCCACATGTGCACGATATAGCTACAAAAACCCAAACGAAAGTAGACAAAGAAAAAAGTACATTTTAACAGAAAAAGAACAAGACAAAAAAACTTCTTTTGGTAGCTAAGTCACAATCAAGGTGTAAATGACAGCTATAGTTTGGTAAGCACACATGTAGTTACTTTGCTCAGTTCCTCGATATCCCAATTTCTTGTTTGACAGCAACACCAACGGGACATCTACGCATATCTATTGCACATGCCATTTTTGCTCGCTCCAAAATCCTTTCGTGGTTATTCATTTAGTACCTGCTTTGCCTGTACTAGCATTGCAGGGGGGGTATACATTCTGTGTAATGTAACTTACATTCAAATCAAGCACACAAAGCAGGGAGGGAATTATCTTTGAAAACTATGCAAACAATTGCAGGCTGAAAAACCTTGCAGTCCCTTTGGTCCAAGGAAAAAACAATGTGAGGCATCACCTATAAGTAAAGGAAATTAATAAACCTTTTTAGTGTAATCTCTTTCTTGTGAGGTATGATGATAGCCTGATATGAATTTCTCTATTCTCTACATGTTTGGAACAGTATATGCTTGAAATAATCTTAACTGAAGAGATTTCCCAGTCTTTTAAATCCTGCCATTGCAGCTTACCCTTACTCTCAGTAATACAAAGCCTTTTAGTATGACTTCCTATTACAAATCTAACTGCCATATTTTGAACATTTTCAAGCAGACCAGCTAACTCAATATTATGGGGATTCTAGCAAACATGTACTTATTTGATTAGTGAATGCACATAAGCAAAATACCGCTGTTCTTTGAGGTTTTCGGGAAGCCAACAAAATGTGTATGGGTGGACACACGACAGCTACTACACCAATAAGCATCGTGGCCAACCAAAATTAAGTTTATTCCTATATGGGCGGGCGCGGCGGAGTGTGAGCAGACAATGGTCGGCTTTTTCTGGAGTCATATACAAAGGAACCCCAACATAACGAATGCACCAAAATCAGCAATTTGGTTTGTTGTACTCAGATTCGACCGTTTAGTCAAATAAGAACATTTGCAAATGGATTGTTTTCCCACGGAAAGGGCCGCAGTCAGAAAACACAAATCTGAATGAGAAAAAAATTTTGAATTTGAGAGTCAGCGACCAAAGATACGGTTTCACGGTGTGTTAACGATACCTTCACATAGGTAGCATGAAGCAAACCCAGCCTTGCTTTCGCATCCACCCTGTCCTCTTTGATACTGCCACACACAGTGGAACGACACTATCATGAAAAGTGCTGGCAGTGGAGGCGAATGCTTTGTCTGTCTCAAACTTCAATGCATCTCTGAAACTACAGATTATACAACCCCGTGTACTAAACACGTGGGAAGACTGTGCACATAATACCACGCCATATCAGCACGTCTAGTCTTTCCACAGGCAGCAGATCACCTCTAGAACAGGGTGTGCAGGCTGCAGATGTGCTCAGCTGCGCTCACAGCCATGGCGCTAGAAAAGAAGACGCACGGACTGGGCCCTTCTGAGGGCCCCCTTAAAAGCTCAGTTTGTCATTTTTTGTTTCTGTAATAGGCTAGTGATAAAAGTGAATTTGCTTCATGCCTATTAAGAAATGTTGTACACATGGTAGAAAAATTATGAAAGTAGAACATTTTATTACTTTTCACCCCTCTCAGTTGGAATATCGTACAAATGCATAAGCAGCCGTTTTTGCCTTGTTTCATCTAAGATGTTTTTTTCATGCTGAAAGAAAGGCATGTGTTTAAAAAATAAGCTTGGTTGCAACATGTAAAGGAATTATGTAATGTCACAAGGGTTCCTGAAATCAAAATATATTTGTGATTTCTTTGCGACTGGAACACTCAAAAGGAAAACGACCTTTTAAACAGACTAAAACAAAGCCACAGCACATGCACCCATACTAAGCCAGGGACTGTATCAAGCTGATATGAGAAGACTTTCAAGAAAGAATCTTTCCCGGTTTGGGAAAATTCTTAAAACAATGGTTAATACCTGGCCCCACGCCTTAAATCTAGAAGGAATAAAGTTCTTAAGCTACTCTGTGTTCTTTCTTGAACCCAACAAATGTGCCTAGAAAAATGGGTCAAGTCTACATCTTGCCGCATCTGTGGCAAGGTGTGAACAAAAAACTCGCTTTAGCTGGCTGCAGTGCTCCCTGCGATGAATATTCAGGCAGAAAATTGTTACCCCAGTGTGACTGTGCACCCAAGAAAACAAAATGTGGTAGACTACATCAATGCAAACGGAAAAATCTTTAGTCCATGCTTGCTGGCAACCTGTGTCTGTATTGGCCTCTAGGAGAATTGTGGCCCCCACGTGCTGGAATATTTCCGTGGCATAGAAAACATTGTGTGATACCAGCTATCAAGCTATCAAAAGAGCTATAGGCAATTTTGCTGCAATAACAGTGCTGTTTTTATAGCATTCGTTGTGGGGAGTGCAGCTTGCCCCTTTTGCCGGAGTTCTTGCTGAACGGCGATTTATTATCAGTTTGTTATATGTGGAACTTGAACAGCTTATATTTTTGTCTCCTCAATCCACACTTCTGCTGCACTTTTGTCAGCATCTCTACACAGGGTGTCTTGACTGAGGTCATACCAAGTAAGCACGCTACAAGCCTTGTGTGCATCGTTTTCATGACTCTTTCGATGACCAAATTTCATTTTCAGTGACTTTATCAACTAAGTATCTAGCGGCAGCTTGAACATGGGTACTCATGAGAACTCGCACCAGGCTTGGTCAAATACGTCCAGCACTGCAGCACTGAGTAGTGAACCATGCTGTAAGAGTTGGCAACTAAATTGCCACCTTGTGATTGAAACTTTTCATCCTTACAATCAAGGCTTCAATTGCCCAGCCAGCGAGCTGCAGCAAAGGTGTGAACTATAGTCATCTGATGTCACATTCTATGTCATAGCGATAGCAGGTGATCCCTCCAGTGGTGGCCCTCAAGGCCAACAGGCATCCCTTTCTATGCACGTGCTTGTGTAGGACTGGGGAGATGGTGCCAGTTTGTTCTTCAGCATTAACACTGTTCACGCTGTATCAGGAACACATTTTCTTACTCAGTGCAATAGCCCTTGAACCTACATAATTGCCAATGAGTCCTTTGTCGACCAACCTTTCCTTTGCCATGTCATTTCCTTCTGCCTTGATGTCACAGCAACTTCAGCTATATGAATCAATGATGGTGTTTGAGTACCCACACAGCCTTGCAGCTTTCCAACCTGAACATTGCTTCATTAAAAGCTGACATGATTTGGTCTCAGCAGACAGATCAGAGTTTAAAAGAAGCCTTAAACTTCTTTCAAAGTCATTCTAACCTTGTCAATAATCCCGTGCCTTTTGATGTGTTATTCAGCATTGTCCAAAGCAAGTCGGCTCTTAAAAATCAAAATAACAACTTTGTGAGGCCACCTACTAGGCTACCACTGTCTCTTCAGCCAGCCTGAAGTGTCTTGCAGCCATCAAAGCTGGAGTGCAAAAAAAACGACAAAGAAAAGTGTGGCAGACAAAATGCTCATGGAAATCCATATGTTTAGGGACTGTTACACTGACTGAAAAAGATGGTGGCTTCCCAATACAGTCTTGATGTACGTAGCTGTTTCAGTCACGAATAAACAGCCAGTTGCGCAGTCCTGCACAAGCACAGTGTACAGATGCCCATGGATTAAAATTTGTTGTGTGTGCATGTGGTACAGTGTACCACATTTCATGTTCCTGAGGCTGCAGTACACTGGGAAGACTGGTTGCAACTTCAATAGTAGGCCCTTAGAGTATTGCAGCCCTTTGTTCATATTTTGCTGCAGATTGTATCAAATGCGAATGCAAATTGTTTTGCAGGACACGTCAGTTCAGTTCAAGCAATTAGACAGAGTAACCCAAGAAATAGTTTAAGCCTCGAAAAGGTCTTAATACAGTCCCTAGTTTAGTACAGGTTTTCGCCTGATGTTTTGGCTTCTTCTACGGTATAATGCTGTTGCTTGCTAGGTACTGGTGGTGTGATGTGCACACTCTCTTGTGTTGCTATAATGACAACTTGTAAAAAAGATTTTCCTTCCTAACAAACATTTGGATACAGTGCCTGTGAGCTCATCTTTTAACCTGTTTTTCATTTGATCTGTGCATTTACATTGAACGTAAACTAGAAAATATCAGTACTGAGAATCACAAAAGAACACACCTGTGTAACGATTCTGCCGAGATCGTGGGAGTGGTCCAGCCACAGGATGCAACGCAGGTAGAAAGGCCTCCTGAGTTAAAGCAAAATAACAATCGTTGTAAGATGCGAATAAAAAATTTTATTCTGTGAGGCTTTCAGCATGTATACTAATTACCACATTTGTATGTAAAATAGTTTTGCATAATAGCTGAGCAAGGTTAACGTCTTGCCCTGTGACTGTCAGCCAATGCTACTCATTGCAATGGTGGCAAATATGGCACATCCTTTCAAATGGAGCTTTTGTGGGTTACATGAATTTAAAAGAACTTAGGTTTACATAATACATAACACCTGTGGTTAGAAGGATCTCTTGCATGCAGCACCAATGCCACAAGTGGCACTGCTTAACACTTCCAGGGCCAGACTTAGTACATAAACAATACAAATGTGCAACAATGTGAACAGGTGGTTAGCTGCTGCTATAACTCAAAGATTGCATGCATCATGTAGATGTGAATGCAGCTCCCATCAGGAGCGAGTTGCCCTTTAGTGCACTTCACTTCTCTTCCTCTTTTGTCTTCATTGCATGTTGGTGCCATATGGTAATAATGAACAAAAATTAAGCACTTCAGTTCCCATTCTTGTTTTACTACATGCTGTAAAGTCATCTAAGTGCGCTTAATACTCTTAAGAATGTACTTTAGCCATTTTGTCAATATTTTTCGCTTGGCTTCACTACACCTTAATGTAGTGCAAATTCTAGACAATGCTTACAAAAAAACCTACTCCACACAATAACACCTCCAATTAACAGTACACAGTCTATGGCTTCGAGATGTGTACATACATACTTTATACATGGTTACAATGAAAATATAAGTGGCTGTTCTAATACGCACACTTAGCATACTGCATAACAGTCACCTGGTTCCAAAATGGCTTTTTGTTATCACACATAGGACGGCCACAACTATAAATTTAATTCTGGCAGTAACTTAAGCCACGCCCAAAACCTTCATAGTGCAATCAATGAAAATTTTCGAATTTAGAGCAGTTAGACATAAACAGGGCAAGTAGTTTTAAAGTGTTAAATAATGAACTGTTATGGAATATGGCGGTAGAAGGCCATGCGCCTGAAACATAGGTACTGTTTATCATATAAGCACATTCTTATATTTTTGCTTAGTTTCCTAGGGATGGCATCAAACAGTTTGCTTGTGTAAATTTTGCTACGTGGCTGTATCGTATTAGCCCTTATCTTTTCGCATTTGGCTTACTGCAGCTTTATGCACATGCATAAAGCTACTACTGCTACCACTTTCTACACTACTACCTACTACCTACACTACTACCTTCAGCTGAAGGCCAAGCACTATGCTGTCCAACATACATGCATTTAACAACACCGAACAGTAGACAGAGAATGAGCAACTCTTTTAAAAAGTGCAGTTCTTTGGAGACACATTGATATATATCTGGAAAACAGAGATTTTTGCTAAAATTATAACTTAATATAATTGGTACTGAGCATAATGCATCTTGCAATAAACTTGCATTTACCGCACACCATTATACACACTGCGACCTCTGCAGCTTCTCCACAATCTGGCACAATGTGCTCAAGCTGCCTGTAAACCCTGGAAGGGGTCTATGATAGTTTAAGAAGCTTAGCAAACATGAGAAAGACCTAAAATGAAGGTCAGAGAAGCAAAGCAAATTTTTAACCATTCCTCTCTATGTTGCTATGAATGTCAAGGTTCCAGCAAATTATGTGTTTGAACTGTGTTTTTAATCGTGCAATACTAGAGAGCACATTTTTGCAATAATAATGTGACAGAGAAGAATGACAGAAACTAACTTAATGAATATTTTTCTAAACTTGCATGAGGTTTTCGTCATTATGCTGATGCACACACCTGCATACCTCTACTGTGAAGTCTTGTTTCAGTTTATTTTATTGTCACATAGTAATTTACACCATACACTTGTCCTGAAATACATCACGTTGGGCTCCTTCAGTATTTTTTGCTTACTGGAAACACACATGCCTATACAGGGCAAGCACTCAATACATGCAAGACTGCCACGGGAATGGCCACTCGAGGTCGACTGTTAGTACAGCGCAAAAGACGAGGACTGAAGGAAGAACACAACACAGGCGCTGTCACACAGAAACATACTCAAGGCACTTTGCGAGATTCTCAGGCTTCTTTCATGCTCTAAAAACACATTATGTAGCACATATTGAGCCACAGATAGCTGCACTGGGAAATTTTCACGTTGCTCTACAATGTTATAATTGAGACTTTTTATCTAATTACATTTGAGAAGTTGATTAATTGATTAAGACTAATTAGGTAATTAGGCAAAATGCAGCAAATCCAAGTATTTCCAAGAGACAGGAAACAACATTACATAGGTTCTGTGCAGCTAGATGGCATATTCATATTTTTAAAAGTTTGCTAGAGTTACGTGGGATAACCTGCATACCTCCTATGGAACAGGTGTCACACCAATCACTCTAAGTAATGCCGCTAAACTAGCCATTGCGCTCAAAACATACAGGGTAAAAAAGCAAACTCTAGGTAAGAGCATACCAAGGCCTCTATTGCTGAAAAGGGAAACTGATGGGAGGCGCCCGATCTCCGGCCATGAAGCTGCTTCATCCTCACAGTTGGCAATGAAACGACCGCAGCCGCAGTCCTGAAATAAAAATGAAAAATTTGACACTACAGTGATCACACAGAACACAAAAAAGCTGGTCACAAGCTTATCTTGGAGAACATCTGCTGCTACATTAGGTTTTGTATATTCGTCAGCTTATTGTTAAACTAAGCTTGCCAATATTTTATATCTTAATGGCTTTGCTCTTTACAAACCAATACCTTTGCCCAACTCATGCACATATGCACTACTTAAGCTATGAGATGTTTACTGATCCCTTACAATGAATGGCTTCTAAGACAAATTATTTCACACAAAAGGATGCATAACTTATGAGTGTTACTGACATTGAATACCAAGGTAGTACCTTTTTTTATAGACAATCGCGGACTTGAAGCACATTTTTCTCACAGATACAGGTTACAGGTTGATCGGTCTGCCCTTTTTTTTTTTTTTCACCAGCAACAGAAATTTTGTTATTAATACTCGTGCAATATAGGATGACGCTGTGATGTGTGATATGATCCTGAGTTGAAAAGCGCAACTTCTTTGTGTTAATTTGGCACCCAGAATTCAATACTAAATATCTGTACCCAATAGGCAATGGCACAGCAGCAAAGTAATTAAACATTAAACAAGTTCAGGTATCCAGAGCACAGCGTCAGCTGTTGAATAACATTGCACAAGCATCGACTATATAGATATAACGTAGTAAGTGCACCGCAGGCGTAGTGGCGGCCTCAGCAAAGAACACAGGCATGGAGCGACGCGCCCGTATGACCTATCACCGGCAATGCTATCGCGTAAATTGATATATCTCGTCACGGCACGGGCACCGTTTTCTGCCGGCCGAGGTGCCGGCGCCACTGGTACTCACCTGTTCCGGCCGCCGAGGTTCAAGTGACGGCGTATCCAGTAATCTGAACCCAAGCAGGACACCTGTTACCGCCAAGCAGTACGCTAACAATAAAGAGGTTCTTATACTCTGACCGGCAGCTCATGCGGCGTTGACCCGTAGTGCCGTAGGAAGCTCACCACACGCTTTTAATACCACAAACGCGCCGCCGACATTTCACGCCCGTAGATCAAAGTCGACGGGCGCAGGCTCTACATGCTACGTGCGCAGTCGCGCACTGCCTGCACAATCAACGACGTGGGCGCGAAGAGACACAGACGATAGAAAGGAGCGTACTGGCAAATCTGCACAATGCGCGCTAAGTGGGCGACCTACTGCACACAATCGCACGGGCTAGGGGATTGGCGCCACGTACGCGCCAGCTAGCAGATACCGCGCACAAAGAAGCGCCGCCGGTTCTCGCTCAAATGATCGCTGTACAAACACTCACACACGCGCACCGCAGTAAGCCCTTAACGAGCCGCCACATTTTCAGGCCGCGGTTAGGCGGCGAAGCTTAGCTCACCTCGCACTGCACGTAACTATTATGGTAGTGGCTTGCGCTTCGGGGATCATGTCGAATGCTCACATCCGCCCAATTAAAGACGCGGCAAAGTCCCTCATTATATAAAATCCTAATTTTTAAGTACACTCGCTTGACTCTGAACACTCAAGTCGCCTCGATTACGACAAAGCTCGAAGAAACACAGTGATCGTGCAAAATGGTTCTGGACGGTCAACTGTCGCGCCATGTTGTATCGAGACCTTCAACAAGTCATATCAGCGCGTCTCCTCACTTAGAACACATGCACACTCATAGAACATGTAATAATCGTTCAAAGTCACTTACCGTGGAGTCTTGGGGGTTCAAAGCAGTGAGAAACATCAACCACGGTAGAAGAATGTGCCGTCGCTGGTCGAATGGCCGTCGCTGAAAGCTGCTTCAACGGGCGCGCGCGCGCTCCGAAGGCTGGTGTTCCTCCGCGCGTAGTTCCGACTTCGGCGTCCTCTGCAGCACCAAGGCGCGGCTACTCCGAACAGAAAAACAGCGCCGACACACATTGCGCGGGATATTTCGAATCTGACTGCAGAAATAATCCTACTGAAATTGTCGCTGCGGCTGACTGCCTTGTTGGTCATGGCTGAGTTATTCTTTTCTCTGTTTGGCTCGTCTCAATGTCCCCTACGCCACCGTTATTCCTTGAAAACCCCCATTTTACAACCGCAATGCCCCTTCAAATGGGGTCGGGGGTATAATAATGGTTCTAGCTTATTTTACTTCTTCTCGTGGGCGTACTCATTTTAAGCTGGGGGGGAAAAATGGCATATCAACTGTTAAAACGCCCATATGGGCTCATTTGTGTTTACAGTGTAGCTGAACAGAACCAAAGTTGTGCCGTTTGCCGTCGCTTGGAGATACTTCATTTATTTTTTTGGTTCCGTCTAATTAAATAATTAGTTATAGTTATTTATTCAACTTCTCAAATATCATAATCAGATGAAAAGTGTCAATTAGAAAATTGTAGTGGAGCATGAAAAACTCCAAAGGCAGCTTTCTGTTTATCAATACGTGCTACATAAAAGTGTTTTCCCGAGCGTGAAAGAAGCCCGCGAATACACGCTAAGTGCCTCGAGCGGTCACGGTCACGGTCACGGTCACGGTTCAAACGACGGCGGCAAGCGACGGCGACCAGCAACATGTTTCGTTGTCGCGGAGGGTCATCTGTCGCCGTTACTCGTCAATTCGCCGGTTTTAAAACAGCTCGAGAAGTTCGCGTGTAGCCTGGAAATGCGCGCGGCGACTTCCGGTGGTTCTTAACAACATGCCAGTATCCAGGCCGCTCGTTTCGAATTCAGTTTGCTTTCTGTAATTGATATCCCTCTTTACGGCAAGAAATGAAACGTAAAATGAGCCTTCGCTTAGTGAGATCTCACGCTGAGGACAAAGTAGTTACGATAATTTTTTTTCGCTTTGATTGATTTCGGTGGTTTGTTTTGATACCGTTAGGCTTAACAAAAACCGGGAACCGGAAAGCGTCGTGTGCTTGCTGCAACGCCAGCGTCGCGTGCTGTGCTGTACCTTCCTCACGAGACAACGCTGGCAAACGTGGAGAAGCCTGCATTCGGCGAACGAAGAAATTGAAAAGGAACTGTATACAAATCCAGCTGTAAAAACCGAGCCGCTTGAAAGACGTGGCGTGGCGTCACGTTGGAACTGCAATGCGACGCTGCGGTGAGTTGAATTTTACGCAGACGAAAGCATGCTTTCTACGTTTTGTACGCGTAACCTGTTTTAACTCGCACCAAAGTAAAAGTATGTCAGCTGGAAGTGGGTAAGTGCCGCACTGTTTTCGAATGGTTCACAACATCAAGCGAATCGACATTCATAGGAGGTGGTGTTTTGAAATCGCATGCTTGAGTTCCCTCTAGATTATTAACCAAACCATGTTTGTGCAAAGACTAACCACTTATCCCTCACTATGCACGCTCGATGCGTGCGTATTTCATTGGGAATAACAAACGCAGCATCGTTTCCCCAGTGGGCAAAGCGAAGGCCCGATGGAAGAACCTTAGAGATTCGTTCAGTATAGGGTCTTCAAAGCTCTCCATCCTGTGCGGAAAAGTAGCGCTGGTGCGGAAGATTCCTAAGTTGATGGGTTGGCGAGGACTTGGTTGTTTTACTGGCGTCTGCTGTTTCTCAAGGACTCCATTGTCGTCCAGCCGTGAGTTATCTGTGCGCTTATAATTTTACTTATCTACCTAAAAGATATATCTTCTAAAAGTCGCTTCGCGAACCACTTTGACGGTTTGGAGCGTGAATGGTGCGATGTATCACATGGAATTTAAGACTCCGTATGCATATGTATGCGCGTTTGTCATAGTCGCTATCGAGTGGAAAGGAAACTTTCTAGTTCCCGTTTCATTCCGGCCGCGTTGGCACCTATGCAATGCGCTTTCCAGTACCGTGAAACTATTGTTCCCGTGCTGGATCACGAAAACAAACATGTTACATGATGCGTGCACGTGAAGTACGAGTTGTAAAAAAACTGCCACATGTTAGTTCTTTGTGATGTTTGTCGAAGTCACATTTCTTATCCTACTCTTAATTTTTTGTTGTACAATAAACTATTTGACCTTGTCGTAGATTCTGTCATTTGCTTTCTATTTGAGATGAAACGCAAATACCTTTGATTCCAGCCTAATATATGACATTTGTGTGCAGCTACATGCTCTGTGAAAACTGTGCGCCCCTACAGAGCGAGAAGAATCACATGAATTACTTATATGGGCACATGAACAGGCGCAAAAGGATGTCTTCTAGGCTCGTGTAATTTGTTTGCATTCAACACCAACCAAACAACTTTGTCGCAGCATTCATTATAGTCTATTTCACTGCCAAAGGTGTGTGCAGCAACCGATAACAGTCACAAGTGGAATATATCTGTGTACCAGCTGATAAAATATATAGTGCTCTCGGCAAAAACTATTATGTATACGGGTGTTCGAAGCTGCTCAGTAACAGAAAAAAGAAAGAAATTATATGGAAAACTGAAAAATAGAAAGAAAGGCAAGTGATACAGAAGGGGGCCCAGCTGGAACGCACCTTCCAAATTTGCGCTGCTCCCTGTATAATAGTTTGCAGGTCGTTTACATCTATAGCATGAGCCGGGGACGGACACATCAATTTTTGATTTTATGAGCGAAAAATTGCAACATAGTACGTTAGTTGCACAATGAAAGCAACAAAACAGTGCAAGTTTGTTCATGCATCCATGAGCGCTCTAGAAATGCGCCTTCCTGTTCCGTGCTTGTCATCTGCATTATATCCCACAGCTGTAACTTGTTGCCTTTGTTCTTTTTTGTTTTGTTTTTTGCCTAGGTATAACGATCCAGAGGCTGCAACTGAAGGCTTATTATCATGCTTGAGTTTACTAGTTTTCACCTTTCCAAGCACAAAACTCTTTTTGCCATGTTTTCACTTCATCTGGCGACTACGTCTACTTAGTGTATTGGGGATCTTGTGTGCTTTAGTGCAGGCTCCTATTTCCTTTTGGATATATTGGCGCACGTATTTTACCTCCATACAGCAAAACTCCAGTAATATTACAGCTGGTATATTTTCTGCTGAGTGCTCTCATTTTGATACTTCTTTTCTCTGCAGCAGCTCGGAAATCTTCAGCAGCTGCCTGCCGAGGAGGGCGCCAGCACTGACCAAGAGGCCTCTACTCCTGGAGCTACTGCGGAAAACCTCTTTGCGGAAAATGCTGAACGAAACAAGCTTGTCATCATGGCTTGAGGTGGACCTTGAACTAAACAAAGGGGCCAGGTGCATATGGGAAACAAAGCCAGCCTAGAGAAATTTCTCAACCGTAGGAAAGTACTCGGAACCGCAGAAAAGCCTATGACAATAAAATTGCCACGCTGGCGCCCACTGTGACAAAATGGCCTGACGAGGCGGAATATTTTGGCCAAATTGGAGCTTCAAAGCTGACGCGTTGCCCAGAAAGTGCGCGAGAAGCAGTGGATATATACCTGCTGAAAAAAGCAGCCAAATACCATCATGAAGGAATTCTCGTGACTGATCTCGCACGCACTTTCAGCACGCACATAAGTCGTGAAAAGGCTTGAAGGCTAATTGGGCGGCAACAAAATTTTAGTTTGCATAAATGGCACGTAAGTCGCAGCTCACCGCATCTGAAAATTTCTTGCACGCCGCGGGCAGCAACACGCGTTTAGGCTGGCTCGCGTTGCCACGTCTAGAGAACCACAGTGACCAATTAAAACACATTGTGTTCGGATCGTCACGCCGGCAAGACGCACTATCGCAGCATCCCCCAGTGGCTGCGGTATTGACGCTATGCATCAGTGTGGCCTCTGAGATTGCGCGAACGCACTATTGCAATCTCGGAAGACGTGCCGAGGGGCTAGCTGCGCGCTAAGCCAAGTGTCACTTCCTGTGAGCGTAATGGAGGTGTCGTTCATAACGAGTTACCACCAATTCTTTAATATCGGGTATGTTTCTAGCTTCTCATCGTGGGCCGATTCCGAAGAGTGCAACCTAAAATTGGGGAACGACACGTGCTACTGGGTCTGTGCACCTGGGCCCACGGGTAGCTGTGATTTTCCGAATGCATATCTATATCCATTGTATTCAATAAATGAAGATAAACAAAATTTCCCGCTGGTAGAATCCGAACACGGGACCTCTAGCACGGCACCCCATGCTCTATCAGACCATAGGTGCATGCCCGTGGTCTATGGTATAATAGGACATCTTTAAGCATTTTCGTTGGTTCACGTCAGCGCGTTGAGGCGCGTGGTGCATTCTATTGACATATCAATTATATGGACACACCATGAGATCTTTTACCGTCGTGGATAATTACACAAGAATTCTTACTTTCTTTAGCGTTAATATGTTTTCGTAAGAAGAACATTACTTACGTTAACTATACGCTTTCCATTTGCGTCACAATTTGAACGCCGGATGGCGGAATTTGCGCAGCCGTGTTCGTGTTCCAATAGCACAGAATAGTGCACACAAGCAGCTGTATTCTGAGACCTCAGGTTAGACAACTTTGCTGGTTGGGTGGGCGTGTAACACAGCTATGCAGGCTCTCCCAGCTTGTGCCGTCGTTTTCCTACGCGTAACCACTATGGTGGTAGCTGCCGGTGTGGGCTTTCTGTAGCGTAGCACCACGTCCCTCACACCGCCAAAACATGACTTCACATGTTAAGTGTCAAAACGCCTGCCAACAACCTCCCCTGAAACGGTGATCGCACTGAGGCAAGGAAGGCCCGCATGCGCGCCAAGAGCACTGCGGGGTCCAGACAAAGGAACAGCGTGCTGGTGTGCGCGCAGCGCAAGCTGCACCTTAACATCGTAGCCACCCAGATGCACCGCGGCCGCAACAAGAAGCCCAGGCTAAGCAACAACGTTGTCAAAACACTGCAGTTCAGAAGCGCCGAGCGGAATCACATCGTGCCCGCCTTCAGCATACCGCAGCATACAGGAACGCCAGGCCGACGCAAGGCGACGACACCAATAAGACACTGACGTACCAGTCGATGCTGCTCGTGGTCATTGGGTTCTTTCTATCCATGTGTCTGTGCACGTCACGCCTAATTGTGTGTTCACTTAGCCACCTCATGCGTACTGCAATTCATACTTTCACTGGAGCTTCGAGCCTGATCTGTGTAACATTATAACATGTTGCTAACGCAACGCATTTCTTATTTCGTCCTTATGGCGAAATTATAATTTTCTTAAAAATAAATGAATGAGTGAAACCGTACAACGGTTGCATTCGAACAAAGCACATGTACCATAGAAGCCTTATACTGTTACCATTACGCCATGCACGCTCTTCCTCTTAACGGCGTGCCTCATGATGGGGTCGTAGCTTTCGCATGCTGAATCGCGAAAATTATTTTAAATATTTAGCATGTAATCATACGTCGTAATTGGAACCGATCCGAAGATAGCGCATTGAAGAAATTTTGAATTTCGCGCTCTTCCTGGTCCTCTCACGCGAGCAGTGACGCAACAAAGTGCGATGAATAATCACTTCGCCTCTATCTCGCCTCCAGCTCGCTCAGAAAGACTGTCTTTCTTCAACTTCAACTGGGGGTTGAGCCGTCTTCCAAGTTTTTCAGATGCAGTGACAAAAAACTGATATTCTTGATAGCTTTTCGTTATGTTTCAGCTCCTATTTCAAACGTCAAATATTGCAAGGGATCTCCTCTACATATCTGAAACTAGGCATTTTACACGGTCGAATGTTTCGTTGCAGTTGGCCTTTAATGTATGCCGACGATGTAGCTCTGCTTTCATTCTCACCGTCGCAAAACACCATATATGGGAAACCTCTAATGGCAGGTGGGTGCTTTTCAGAAAAAAAAAAAAAAGACGTGTTAAATGCTGATAAAAAAATTGTTAATTTTTCAACCTAAATAAAAGTACTAGACGACAGTCCCTCTAATACTACTCAAGCGAATCAAACTCTGGATAGTGTTCACGAATTTAAGTATTTAAGTGTTCCTTCAGACGGTCAATTACATTCGAAGAATAAATTAGCGCAGTGTGTGGGAGACTGTCTTTTAGCTGTTATACCCTGGCCCATCCCGGGCAATATTTTCCTTGTGTTTTGCTTCGTTATTTCATTGCTACCTGGTTAATCGCACTGCAATATGGGGACTTCCATCTTCCTTAGTGAATAATTGTTCAGTGAAGACATGACGACACTCTGGAATAAATAGGAATATACATATTTTAGGAATTTATTTTTCCTCTATTATTAGGAATACAATTTCAGCGCAATCTACAAGCCAAGATATGTGAGAAAACTTTTTGTATTTTCCTTTAACTAAATGTTTTTTTCCAATAATATGTGTTAGCCTCTCACGCCAACCGTCATAACTTAGAAAGAAATTCCTTCATTCCATAATGCCTCGGCGCTAAGGTAAGTATGCCACGCTGATGGGTAATGCACTAAAATAAAATGTGTTTCCAGTGTGGGCCGTTCTTGTACGCATTCTTTGCTTGAAATAAGAAACATTTAAAGAATTTTTTGCCCTAGTTGTAACCTTGAAGTTACCTTTCCATGAATAAAAATCAGTTCAATCAAACAGCTTATTCATATCTGTATTAATCACTGGCTCGCAAGACTGAGCGCATTATATGTTCATCTGTATTTCACCTCCACGGGAGAAAGAGGATTACTGTGGGAGGGGGGATAATACAAATTTACCACAACAACACAGCAAGAATTAGGGTTGCACATAAAAAACATGGTCTATATAATATAACAACATATATAAAACAACTATATATATATATACATATATATATATATATATATATGGTGGGCGAACAAACACGTAAAAAGCAAGATCAAAACACAAGTACTGCTCACTTGTCAATCACTTCATTGAAAAATTCTGAATTTGATGTGTTAGAAACGGTGCCCTCAGTCAGAGCATTCTATTCATTAATGGTTTTTGGGAGAAAAGTATACTTAAGCAAGTTTCTTCTTGCCTTCATTGGCCTTATTTTTAATGCGTGTTTACGGCGAAGGGATATGTAATGCGGATTAGGCATTTATTTTGATTTATTAATGCTAGAATGCAAGTATTCGTGCAAAAGATCTTATGAAAAAAATTGAGACGGAAGCAACGCTGGCGTTCGGCTAACTTCGGAAGCGCTAGATGTCTTTTCGTTTGTGTGACGCAATTAGATCTGCGATAGCTCCCAGTGACAAAGCGTGCCGCTCAATTTTGTACACGCTCTAGGATGTAATTAATGTTGTCCTGATAAGGGCCCCATATCGTTCACGCGTAGTCAAGAATATGCTTTACGTATGTGGTGCATAATAACTTCTTGGTTGCCAGAGGACAGGGGTCAAAGTTTAGAGCCAAGAAAATTAGTATGGTATTCGCTTTCCCGGCAACCTCGGCAATGCGATCCTGCCAAGTGAGAACGCTTGGGAAGTGAACGCCAACGTACTTGGCCCATGTTACGTTCGAAATGGTCGAATTATTTAGCCTGTAAGAATGGAAGGCGTCAGTTTTTTTCCTACAAAAGCCCACGTAGCTGTATTGTGATTCACTTAGTGCCGTGAACCAAGTGGCACACCAGTTCCAAATTTTATTGATGTCCTCTTAAGGATTTTGCAGTCACTTGGATGTTCATCTAGCGGTAAACGACGCAGTGATATACGTACAATCGTAGGTTCGACTGTATATTTTTTTGCAATATCGTTAACGAAAATAAGCAACAATAACGGGCCCAGAACGGACCCCTGTGGCACTGCGGATGCGGCTGGAACAGATCATGCGCAACATTAATTTACCACTGTTATCTGTCTGCGATTCACGAAGTAGTTAATTAAGTCGTTCATTAGGAAGGCGGGAATTTTTAAATGCTGTAATTTGTGTATTATACAATCATGACGTACCCGATCAAATGCTTTTTTTCGAAATATAAAAACAAGCAATCAACGCTAGTACTTTGATCTAATGCAGTTGTTGAGTCAAAAGAAAATTCCATTAACCGTGCGTCACAAAAAAAACTTCAGGTGCGAAATCCACGCGGTTCTGGGTAAAAAAAGCTTTGCAAGTTCAGGTACCTTTGTATAAGTTGCTGTATACTATGTGTTACATAATTTTCGAAGCGTGACATCAGAGAAAAATCGAACGATATAGTTGCAACTTATTTTTTGGTAGTCTCTTATAGACAGGAAACACATGAGCAAATTTCCATTCGTCCAGCATGATTTTTTCAGCTATGACGTCATATGCATTGTGAGAAGGAGATGGCTAAAAGAGCTAGCCCGTTCCCTCAGTACGCGACTGGGTATGCCGTCAGGACCTGTCACTTTGCTTGTGTCTACAGGCTGGTAAGGAGTTGACAAATACCATGAACTGACAAAGTGATATGCTTAAGAACTGAGGCGCATGCCAGTAAAGGAAATAGTTCATCTCTGGATTAGGAGATAAAGCGAACGTAAAGCAGTTGTTTTAAGCAGTGGCTTTCAATTCATCATTTGTTATCGTGCCATTGTCAGACGTGAGGCATTGTATACCAGTTTCTTTCTTTTCTGGCTATTTTGGCGAGCTTCCATATAGTATTGTCATTATTTCGAATCTTTACATCTGAAGTACTGAAAAAAATGACATTTAGCTTCACTAATTTTCAATTTACGTATTTGCTGGACAGGAATAATTTTTCAGAAATGACTGGCATTCAACTTTTTTCTGAGGTTCTGAAAAAGACGGCGTGCTCTTCCAAGGAGTTGATGAATTTCGTGGGTGATCCATGGTTTATCTTCCCGACGTTTGGCAGTTATAAATTTTGATGGTATGTGTTCCGAAGCTAGTGGAAGTAATTTATCTTTCAGTACGCTCCAAACAATGTTAACATCTTTTTCTGCGCAAACCTCTCTAAGGCTGGAGGTAAATCAGTTATTTCACTGTTCATTGCTTAGTAGTTTCCCTGATCGTAAAAGTATATCCATTTTAGAGAAAAGTCGAGCTCTATTTTGGTTTGGATAAGAAATACGGCTTAAAACGGCAGCCTGATCGCTGACACTGTGAACACAGATGGGTTCGGACACCAGATCAGCTTTATCTGTGAAGAAGAGATCGAGGGCGTTGGACGACAAAGCAGTAACTCTGGTAGGGGACTGGATGCAATGAGGTAGTTGTAAGCTACTTGTGAGGTTTAACAATGCAGAACGTAACGATGAGTTTGACAAATGGGTTGTGTAGTGGCCGCACGTCTACCGATAACCTACACGTGCGCTACTGCGACACGCCCCTTTGATAAGAGCTTATATACCGCGGCGCCGAGCGTAGCCGGCGCACTTCTTCCCAGCTTATCACAGTCGGGGGCCCAGCTGTGCTGGTGCTCGCCAGTCACCTTGTCAATGGAATAAAGCAATTCCCTTTGCGTACTGTCCCTGCAACCGCCTGGTTCCTGCCTGCCTGGAAGAACACCACAGGTTGGCAGACCTAGGCTCCAGGACACGTTTGGAGGGTAAAGTCACCCCCCAATTGCACTATTTCATAGGAAAGTGACGCCAGTGCTTCAGACAGGTTAAATATATCTGCACTGGCACCTCCAGGGGGCCTGTAGAACGAGGCGATTGCAATTGGCCTCCCAGTGCATGAAGCAACTTTACACAAGACAAGCTCGCAGTCTACGTCACAAAGAGGGATCGACCAGCTTTGCAAGCTAACCGAAACCTGTATGAACGCACCTCTTGCGTGTCTGTTCCCGTCCAAGCGATAACCCGTGTAGCTTATTGAAAACATTTCAGCATCTCAAACTGTGTCATCCAGCCAGGATTCAGCGCCAGTGATAATGTCCGGACGATGCGGAGAAATTACGCGCGGGAACTCATCTGTTTTATTTTTTATGATGCCACAATTGACGATCATAAGCTACAAACTTTGTTTGACATGTGCCGAACTGTCAACTGCGTATTCTTGCTATGAATTGCACTGTACCACCACCTTCGCCTCGTTATCGAAGACGTAGGTGCTGTTTCCGATACACAAACGGTTAAATCGAAGTTTCAACGGGTGCGTCGGCTTTTTTTTTTTTTTTTTGCGAATGAGGTCAGATGTCTTCTTTCTAAGCGAACTTGCGCGGAGTAGTCTTCACTGATAGCATAGTTTTTTTTAATCTTCTAACCCTGAAGCAAGACCTGTTCAGTTTCGTAGGACGAAAGCGCAGCTAAAGTTGGCCGCGGCTTTTGCTCGCAGTATCACTTCATCCTGTGAGTGCGTTCAATGTCACTATGACTGATGCTCTCATAGAACAGATCATTGAACACAGAGATAACATTCTTTTGTGCCTGACCCTAGCTTTCTTTTTCAGTATCCATAATGCCATAAAAAACAAGGTTTCAATGCCGATATCGGTTTGCTAAGTCTTCGTTTTTTTCTAACAAAGTGAACTTGTTTCGTGAGAGATTCAACAGTCAGCTCAAGGTTCACGACAAATGTCTGTGTGCCTCTGAGGGGCTCAATCCCTTCGTATACTTTGGATAGCTTTGTTGCCACAAAGTCTAGCTTCTCCATGAATTCTTCCAGCTTTGACTGGACGGCTGAGACCTCTGTCATAAGTTTTTTGCTGGTTTTCTTGAATTACAGGAATCACGTCAATAGCTCTCATGAGCTTTGCAATCTGAGCCTCTGTCAGAGGTCCAGGATTCAGCTCGATGTCTCTCCACAGAAGTACAAGCAGGTGCACTACAAACTCTAATGCAAAACCACTGGAAAGGCACATTTCCGATGAAGCGAACAGCAAGAAACATGCCGCGGTGCCGAGCGAAAACGGCGCTTCTTAGGTTTAGGAATAGCATGACATGCAATGCGATATCTTCAACGACAATAACTACCTGACAAGATCTAAACAAATAGTGAAACCTGTCGACAGCGATTGCTGCGCTCGCACATAAGGTATATATAGATGGTATACTGCGCTTAGTAAATAGAACCACAAGGTGCTTTTGGTAAAAGGAAGGGGGAAAGGAACTTAACAGGAAAACAAACGCAAAACACGTGTATAAAAATGTCCAGCGACAAATGTGAAAGAAATATAGGGGCAATGTCATTCTCAGATTACCCTACAAAAAGGAAGAGCGCAGCAGCGGTCGCATTTCGATGGGGGTGGAATGCAAAAACGCTCGTTTATCGTGCATTGTGTGCACGTTAAAAAAATCCCAGGTGGTCCAGATTAATCCGTGTTTTTTTTTTCACTACGGCGTGCCTCCGAATAAAATTGTATTTTTGGTACGTGAAACCCCAAAATAAAAAAAAAAATAAAAACGGAAGAGCGCAGTCACACCGTTTTGTCTAGCTTTCAGAGCAAAGAACAGCCTAAACTTCCTGAAGGCCATTCTTACATACGCCGTGTGATAAACATGACGGGTAGGAAAGAAGCAGCGTATCAAGTGCACTTCAATTCCTGGGTGTGGACCACTAAACATGACCGGATTGGGCAGATCATGTACAGTAACATGCCAATAAACAAATGAAAAAGAAAAACGGAGGGGACACGTAAGAAATGTTCTACACGAACTAGCAAAAATGTAAGGAAATCACAAATAATGCTATGTTCACTAGAAATTGCATAAAAAGGAAGCACATGGATATCGCTTCACGATTTAGACCTGCGCATAAAGGCTGTTTAGGAGAGTTGCAATGCGGAGTGATACAGACTGTTGTTACCAAGGATAACGATATTGATTATGTTGTCCACCACTTTATAAGCAATTCAATTAAGAGCTAAACTGAAGTAAAACATAGCACGAAATGAAGAGAATTGACATTCAGTGCCAAAAATCCCACAGACCTCTTGGCTTGTTTCAGTTCCACGGCAACTGTTCTTCAGTACGCCATCGCGTGACGTCACGTTTCATATGGCATCATCAGATTACGTCACCTGGCGATATTGTCACGTTAAGATACCGTTATTCCCGTATATTCGAACTACAATCCGAAGCTATCATGTGTGCACCTGGTGTGTAAGCCATACTTTACAAATTTTCTCGCGCAATTCACTTTGAGAAATTCAATTCGCTCAATAAAGCACTTGCGCTTGGCGGAGGGCCTAGGCGTGTGAGGAAGTATGCTGCACTTCCGCACCCGTGAGCCCATGCGTGAAGTACGTGTGCACGCAATATATCTGTCCTTGTAACATGGGCGCTCTGCCTGTTGCATCTGTCGGATAGCGTATGTTGTGACCGTAATGGAAATTATGGCCAACGATGCCCAAAAAATTTGGAGGACGCTTAAGCTTCGCCTTTAAGAGTGGAGCACGATAGCATTGGAAGATCCCTGACAGCTTCCCACGCTTCCCGGCAATGACAGCTTGCGTAACCGCAATGTGTAATGGGAAACGCGGGCAGCGAGCGCTATGCACGAGGGTGAGCTTTCTGGTAGAAACGCGGCCTCTTGCCTGGGTCGCGGATGCGTGGAGCCAAGCGCCATCTGGATGGTGTTGCAAGGAACCGGGCGCACCGCTCTATTGAAGGCAGAAAGGCTGGAAAAGGGGACTGTGTTTGAGTTTCCCCGCAACAGAATTATGTTTCCTCATATATTGAAATTACAATCTGACGCTATCATGTAGGTTGTGCAGAAGTCGTACTTTAAGATTTTTTGACGCATCTTATTTTGAGAAATTCGATTAGTTCAGTCACGTCTTTGAGCGACACGGAGGGCCTACGTGGTTGGGTATGCGTGGTTCGGAATGATATTTCGGCCGCAAAACGCTCGACTCTAGACGCGGGACGCCGACGCCGGATTTTCTGCGACGCGGGGCCCTTAACGTTATCGTGTTATGACCATACCTATACCTAGCGGCCACAGCCACTCGGAAAGACCGCAAACGGCAGCTGGTAAAGGGCCTTCTCTAAGTTTCCGCGCAACAGAAATATGTTTTCTCGTTTATTCGAATTACACTCGAACGCTATCATGTTTTCAGCTTGTGAGTAGGGTGCAATTTACCAATTCTCTGAAGCAAGTCACTTTCAAAAATTGCATTTGTTCAATAAGGCACTTGCGCTTAGTAAAGGGCCTAGATGAATCAGCATTTGTGTTGCACTTACGCACACGTGCGTGTGTGTGTGACGTACGTCGCTTGTGGTGGCGGTTCTTGGCTAACGTCGTCTAACGTTGACCATGCTTGTCCAACGTCGGCAACCGCTTCGCTGTACATCCATGTTCACAGGGTTTAAAGGAGGCGGAATCTTTTTTCTTTACAGGTGGCAAATATTTCTGTTTTTTTAATGTCACCGCTTTCTTGCATCCTTAGAATTGTTAAAAACATACTGCGCCAGGACAGATTACAGAGACAGAAGCAGAGATAGACAGATAGGTCCCCAGACGCACGTTCGGTTTTCTACACGCTGTGCTAGGAGCAAGTACCGGGAAGCACGAACTTGCCATTAAGAGAAAACTCTGCATCTTTGCATTCGCCAAAGTACCAATACTTTGTGTGTGCGTAAACTTTGTAGTAGCACAATTTTTACGAAAATGTAAAAAAATGAATAGCCAGGTTGATGGTTGAGCCATATATTCAAAAGATTACTCTGTGTATCACTCAACATTTTGGCAATCTGCTCAGAAATGTGTTAGTTTTACAGAAGTGTTGCTACGATTCTGGCTATTAGTTTGAGTCTTTTGCTTTGGCGCATGCGCACGTTACCGCGTATAATGCAAGGCCCTATATGGAGTAAAAATAAATTTGGTTGATAGTACGGCTCACATTTTTCATGCAAATGAGTACTGGATATGCCTGTCATTCAAGACGAAATGAACTAGCCCAACTTCATGGCATTTGTAGCGTATGGCCGCTGACATGCAGCTCCTTGCGCTCAATGCAGCTCCTTGCGCTCAAAAATGAATCTATCATTCACCCTAGAGTAGTATGAAGCTGCTAATTAAATCCAGTAAGGGTCCTGCAAAGTTTGCAGTAGAAGAAACTGCATCCTGCTCTGGGGATGACACCAAACACCAACACGTTTCCACAGTGGTCGCCCTACCATCTGAACTAAAGAGTAAGCTTGCCAATCGCAGTGAGAGGGTGAATTACCATATAAAAGCGCAAGGATACTAAACGTGACAAATATGGCAAATAAGTTCTGTGTAAGGTTGCAAGGTTATAGAAAGTTTATGAAAGGAAAATTTTGTCTACATAAATGCAGCCCAAATCTTTCCTTCTGAGAAACTCATATGGGTTTCCTCTACACTTTATGCTACTCTCAGCTGGATGGCAGTTATTCCATTTCATGAACTTATAAGGGCTTGACATAATTAATGGCTGGCGAGAAAAAAGAAACACAGCACCCCTTTTCATTCCTGCTTTGTTCGTTACGCTCAATGATTACGTGAAATATGCACGAACTGGGCCCTAAGCAAGTCTTTTTAAAAGTGCTTTCTGCTGGCTTAGTTTGTGTTTACTTGAGATATTTAGTGAGCGCATAAAACAGACACAGCAACAAAATCTACAGTACAGTCCTGCGTCCATCCTTGTCTTTCATGCTCTGCTCTTTGCGCTGAACAAATAGGCCGTTTTATGAACTTTCCTCCACCTTGCAAGAACTTATTGACACAACTTATTTGTGACAAATATTATTTTTTTTGCTCGCTTGCAAGTACTCTAGCATATATATTTGATAACCATGGGGAATTTACAGATAAAACAATAAGTGAAATCTATACGTCTAACAATGAAGTGATATCTTACCATGATGTGCAAATCAGTACCTACCTTGCACGGCTAAGACGATAGTTGAACACAATGTCCTTTGCTTGAAGTCTATACGTCTAACAATGAAGTGATACCTGACCATGATGTGCAAATCAGTACCTACCTTGCACGGCTAAGACGATAGTTGAACACAATGTCCTTTGCCTCGGTCCAGCTGCCTGGCAGAGGTCTCATGAAATGAGGCCGCAGCTGAAAGGCTTCATCCCCTATGAGCACATAAGGGGAACTTTTGGAAGATCCTGGCAGTTCAGCAGCCTTTGGAAAGTCAAGTTGGCCCTGTTCCGGCCACTTTCCAATGGGGCAGTCCCTTGAATATGATCATCATCATCGTGATTTTTATTTTCACCACTAGATACAAGGTGAAAAGGCGGAGCCGGAAAAAAAGCCGAAATTTCTTCGGCTTGACAAAGCTCCGGACTCCCAGACAGGCACGGTAGCGGCTGGTGCAGCAATACAATCACGCATAAAGTGTGGATATAAGAGTATTTTTAAACACACATACATATAGACGTTTTCATGTTATTACATAGAAACTAGTTATAATACAGTTGAGTAAATTAACTCGCAGAATAGAATTACAATCTGTAGTGTTGCATATTATTATTTAACACAGACTCAATCGCATATATCATAAGAATGCAAGAGCAATATATATATACATATATATACATATATACATACACACACATACATACATATATATAACAAATTTCACAGAAGTGTACAATAAACACAAGTTACCATCAGGAAACGTTCTTTTTTTATTATTTTACATACTGGCAAATATGTATGTGCATCTATGTTAAAAAAATATAGGAAAAGAAAATCTGCATATAGGCTGCTGCTTTCGCGACAGACACCTCGGCAACGTAGCCCAGGGCGCCTTCACATCCTCGAAATTTTAGAAACACGATTACGCCCTTTGCAGCATCCAATTTACAACGCAAACCCTGCCACGTAGTCCGGGCACAATCACTGCAGCGGAAACCTGGATTCTAGGAATAATAGCTACAAGTGTGAACGTATATATGCTTCCATCACTCAGCCTCCCACGGGCGCCAATGTTTATGAGTCTGAAGAGGTACTGACTGTCCACAACAGCCATCAGAACAACCGAGTAAGTTCTCTGCAAATAAAATAAAAACAGAATAGAAATATTGTGTTACGCAACAAGCTGGAAAAAAATACAAGCTGTAAAAATAACGTAATGCAATGGCAAACTGCAAGCTCTTGAACTGCAAAACTAATTTAAACAATTTCAGCCGCCACCATACAAAAATACAACTTTCTCTGTGCTTCAGTGTGCAGTACACGTCTTACCTTATAGTTGATGTACAACGTTCCTGACTTATTCGGGCCCTTGCTTTGTATGTGCTTTCCATCGACTGCCCCACGGCAGTTGCGAAATTGCCAGCATTGCCAGAAGCCCTTCAGCAATTTTCTGCCGCTTCTCTTCACTTAGAGGTAGCGAGAGCAGAGGCTAAATATTAAAAGAGTTTTGTGAAAGCTTCAATGTTTGTGCTTTTCTGCTACGCCGCATTAGTAGTTTCGTTTTCGGTGGAATAACCGCATCAGTATTCAATATTTTGAGAACTCATTAAGTCATGTTGGTCTGGGTGCGGGCTGCTCGCGTTGTTCAACATGCAAAGGATATTGGACCACTGACTATTGCAGTGCTCCAAACTTCAATTCAAACTATACGTGTATCTAGTGCTCAGCAACACTTGCTCTCATTTTATTATCAAATACAGCACGAGCACAAATACATGAAATGCACAGCTCCATGTCAAACGTTAAAACTTAACTATGAGGTTTTACGTGCCATAACCACAACCTTATTATGAGTTATGCCATTGTTGGGGACTTCGGATTAATTTTGACCACGTGCAGTTGTTTAGCGTGCCGCTAAGTCTAAGTACACGGGTGCTTTTGCCTTTCGCCCCCACCGAATCGCCGCTGCCGTGGCCGAAAATTTTTCTAGTGCAAGAAAATACATAAATATTTCCATGTGTTGTGTGCATGCGTTCAAGTTGAAAGCTGCGACTCATGTTTGATTATGTGTTTTGGACCGACAAATCATTCATGAGTACACTGCAGCACAAGCCAAAGGACAGGGGCGCCATGCGAGGGATAAGCCGCCCAACTCTCTTAATGAGTGGACTAACCTACGAGTTCTACAATGTGGACGGCAAGTTTCACAGCATGGCTTCTGGTATCTGTGCCTGCCGCTTAGCTGTGGCTGTAACCTGAACGAACTGAACTGCGTAATAACTGCAGTGAAGCCCATGGACAAGACGTTTCAATTTGGCAGGTCCCGAACAGAAAAAACCGGTCTTGCTTACTTTC
The DNA here is from genome assembly GCF_023375885.2 of Dermacentor andersoni. Classification (NCBI taxonomy): domain Eukaryota; kingdom Metazoa; phylum Arthropoda; class Arachnida; order Ixodida; family Ixodidae; genus Dermacentor; species Dermacentor andersoni. Next base: position 334,253,124 of record NC_092814.1, read on the forward strand.
ACATCAGCATTTTCTGTCAGCATCGCATATGCGTAAGCGAATGGTTGATAATTTTATTTACAAAACTGATTTTCTGCCAAGAGTTAGCCTGAAGAGAGATATGATGTGGATTATATAAGCAAATCACTGCATCCAGATTACTACCTTAGCGTCTAAAGAGCAGTTGTCTAAAATGAACCGTGTAGATGAATCCAGGTTACGCTAACCAAACAAGAAATTTCGAACATAAATAAACACATTTATTACGCAGTTACTGCGTGTACATGACATTTAACATGGCGTTTTGATAGCTAAAATGGTTGCATAGGCTGTGTACAACGTCTATGTGATCGTAGTGAACCGTAGCACCTTCGACCTTTCGGAACAATTTGAAAGAAGGATTGTGTAAACAATAATACAATACAGAGCAGTTTCTTGTTGCCTTTTCTTGTTGCTTTTCTGTTGTTGTTTCTTGTTGAGTGCAATGTGCACTCAAACAATATATATATATATATATATATATATATATATAACCTTGAACTTGAAACCTTGAAACAGAGAGTCGATCATCTGTTCGAACGTAGCGGGGGCATTGCATAAACCGAACGGCAAAACCTTGAACTGGTAGAGGCCATGAGGAGTGACGAAAGCGGTCTTTTCTCGGTCTTGCTCACCGACGGAAATCTCCCAATAACCAGCTCGAAGGTCGATGAACGAAAAGTATTTGGTACCGTGAAGGTAATCAAGAGTGTCGTCGATTCGTGGTAAAGGGTAAAGTTCCTTTATAGTGATTTGTTTTAGGTGGCGGTAATCAAAGCAGAAATCTTACTTTTTTACGAGCACGGCTGGCGACGCCCAAGGACTCGACGAGGGCTCAACAATACCTCTGGCGAGCATCGTGTTTACCTCCTGCTGAATAACTTGCCGCTCTGCCATGGGGACGCGATACGGTCGGCGGTGAATGGCAACAGCATCACTACTGTTTATCCGATGCTTAACAAGGGACGCCTGACCAAGTGGTCGATTGTCAGTGTCAAATATGTCGGGTTAAGAAAGCAAAAGGCGATATAGGGCGGCTGCTTTGTCAGGTGCGAGGTCCGGAGCGACCATGGGACGTAATAGGCCATCGAGGTTCAAAGCATCCTGTGGGTAATCAATATGATCTGGAGACGCGCCGGCTGCAAAAGCAGTGACGTGGTCGTCTGTCACTGACCGGAGCATGGCCACCGCTATGCCTTCCGGTAGCACTTGCTTTGTCAAGCCAAAATTCATAACGGGGAGACACATCTGATTAGCGGCAAGGGTTACGACGGAGTGTGGCACAGAGATGTCGCGCGTCAGGAGGACATCCCGAATAGATGCGACGACATAGTCGCCATCAGGCACGGTTGCCGTTGAGGCCAATTCGATGAAGGTTAGGGCTTTTGTAGGTAAGCGAACAAACGCTGTCGTGCAGAGGGTGTTCGGTTGTTCGGGGTGAACGTCTGAAAGAAGAGGAAACTCGAGGCACAGCGTACCGGTGGCATAGTCGATGAGGGCAGAACGTGTCGTCAGAAAGTCGAGCCCGAAGATTAGGTCATGAGGGCAATTGGTCAGCACGGTGAACAGGACTGGAACTTGGCGGCCAGCACTTCCTATTTGAGCACTGCACATACCTCTGACGGCAACAATGGCACCATTGACGACGCGTACGGCTCGAGTGGTGGCAGGCGTAGGAACTTTTTTGAGTGGACGATGTAGGTTAGCGCTCATTATGGACACTTGGGCTCCAGTATCAATTATTGCCGTCAACGGAACACCATCTACGTCTACTGTAATTAGGTTCGTGTTGGTGAGGAACGTCAATGGAGGATTTGGACAAGACGAACGTGATGCAGCGCTATCTCCTAGAGTTGCATGGCCTAGTTCTCCGTCTTTCGGTTTGGCGAGGAAAAGCTGCAAGGTTGGGGTGACGGGGAGCGACGGCGTTGAGGCGACGGCAATCGGACGGAGGAGCGGCTATCAGGGGCATTAGAAGTAGGGTACAGACGGCGAGGTGAATAACGGCGAGCGTCGGCGTATGGGCGAGGAGCAGGGAATGAGCTCCAGTACGGCGGCACCCAGGTGGTTAAAACACGTTGGCGAGCTAGTTGGTTAGGATCCATGGTAGAGTGTACCAGCTCGACTGAACGAGGACGTAGAAAGAAACAGATACACAGACACAGCGCTGTGTCTGTGTATCTGTTTCTTTCCAGGTCCTCGTTCAGTCGCACTTATAAACTCTACCATGGATCCAGGTGGTGCGGCAGTGGCGGGATACATGACCAACGCGGTGGCAGCGGAAGCAGATCGGTTTGTTGTCGGGAGTTTGCCATTCAGCAGATTTACGTGATCTGGGAGCGAAATGCTGGTCATTACAGGTTGTGGACATGGCAACGGGTGCCGAATCAGGTCGGCAGACAGAGCAGGCGGTAGGGATGCCAAGGTTTGCTATTCTTGCCGCACAACTGCTTGAATAACGGAAATAGTGGGGGAATCTGCAGCTTGGCCAAAGGTACCTACAGCGGGTCATGGATGAAGGGGGGCCGGACTCGCCGCTTGTATCTCACGCTGAACGATGCGTGTGACGTTCTCTTGAAATGGTCGTGTAGCAGTAAGCGCGGAGCAAGAGGACGTGGCAGGGGTGTCTGCGAGTCGGGAAAACTGTGGGACAACGCGGTGGCTTTGGCTTCCTCGAAGCGGCGGCATTCTTTGACGATGGTGTCGACGGTAGAGACGTCGTTATAGACGAGCAAATTGAAGGCGCCGTCCGCGATGCCTTTTAGGATATGGCACACCTTGTTAACCTCGGTCATGTGCTCGTCGACTTTCCGGCAAAGCGCGAGCACTTCCTGTATGTAGGAGACATACGATTCATTCGACTACTGGACACGGGTGGCAAACTCTTTTCGCGCAGCCTGTTGGTGACCTGAGGGGTTGCCAAATAGGTCGCGAAGCCGCTCTTTGAATATATCTCAGCTGGAGAACTCGATCTCATGGGTGCAAAACCAGGCACGCTGTGTCCCGTCCAGATAAAATATCACATTGGCAAGCATAATGGTAGGGTCCCAGTCGCGGCTTTGGCTAACACGCTCATACATGCTGAGCCAGCCGTCGACGTCAACGTCATTTTGCGCGGAGAATGTCCCAGGAGCACGGAGACTGGGAACCGTAGCGTACGTTGTGGTTGGCGCCGCAAGTGTAGGTGGCGACGGGGTGGTTCCATCGGAAGCCATGACTGAGAAGACGACGGTGCGGCCGCTTCGGAGCTCTGTGGCGAGTACGCAGAACGTTCCACCTCCACCACAATGTTACGCGAAGGACGAGTCAGTAAGACGAGCAACTATTTACAGGTTATATTTACAACAGCGGTTGCAGCGCTGACCGGTTAGATTCACAGCGCGAGGCCAGTTCGTTCTTCCGCCTATTTTCTCCTGTCATGGCGCCCACGCGCCTCGTTCAATCAAATGCGACCCGCGTGAAGCAATATATATATATATATATATATATATATATATATATATACGCTGCAAATGTTTGTGCGATTTACGTACTTGCATGTAAAGTGGAGACAGCACTTGCCACAACGCACCCTATGGTGAATGAATGGACTAATCTGGCCGTCTCTATCGTCACGCAGAACACATATGCTAACATAAGTAATCGGCATCCCTGAGTTCAGATACCTGAAAACGTAAGCAAAAGCTGCAACATTGCATGCAAGGCCGGGCCAATCGGGAAGGCCTCCTTTCTGGATTCCCGAGTAGCACTTGCGCGTTGGAAAAAGAACAGGATTTTATTGCTGCAAGAGAATTTAAAACCTTAAAATATATCCTGCAGTAGTGTGCTAATCCTTCCTAAACAAGACATGCAAGCAGATGAGCACGACAGATTCACCTCACACACATCACGAGACGTTCTCCGGAGGGTATTCTGCTTTGTGCACAAACATTATTTTGGTATTGCTACTTCTACTAAGCTGTGCAGCTTTTTGAAGCACCAGAATCACCACGCCCGATCAGTGGGACGCCGTGCTGCTCAGCACATGCCCGGAGAACCAACTCTGGGCAGTCCAGCTGGCCGACGCCGCCGCCAAGACTCAAGGTCTGGCCGCCGTCTGAGGAAGGGGAGCTCTGGTGGGGAAAGCCTCCCGGCCGCAGCCCCCCTTGACTTTCATAAAGTTCTTTCTTTCTCTCTCTCGAAGATTTCAGACATCACGCTGTAGTAATCGGAGAACAGTGTTGGGTCTCTGGTTTTCTATTAGTCACATCTGTAGCTTCGAAGACGGTTCGATCACGCTGTACTGAGGTGCACAGTGCCTATCAACTTACCACCGGGAAGTACACGCTCTGTTCGGCACGGTTGCTCAGAACAGGCCGCACGCAGTACACGAACGCGATCAGGGGCCTCTGCTTCAGGATCATTATCAGCCGCGGTGTGGCGGCTTTTCTCAAGCGTCCCCCCATCACAACAACGCAGCCAACCGGCGATACTTACACCTGACGACACAACATCGCAAAAGTCGTGCAGTTCATTTCCACAGTTTCTGCATTCTGGCCGCAACCTCGAGGTCACAGCCGCAGTTACTATCTCGAACGAACATAAAACGACGAAAAAATGTCAGGTGCTATATGCATGTTGTATTATCCAATCTGAGAGAATAATAATGAAGCGATACCGCTTTGCATGCAATGTTCACTTGTGTTCGCAATTTTTCCCTGTCGTGTTGCTCGTCGCCGTCGCTTGAAAATCGAGTGCATGTGGTGACCGCTTAAAACAAAAAGTGCAGGCTCTTTCTAGCAAACAATTTTATGCGTGTGTGCGTGGTTAAGTAAGGTTAATTCAAGCACCATTATTGCCACAACGCTGTTACAGGAGCAATTTACAGAAGGTTCACTTTTCGCGTACTCCATGACACTTTGTGTCCAAGTGGCTTACTTGTACATTTTGCTGTAACGGAAGTTAAATATCAACACCTTACGGGAAGGGTCCTAAATAGACATCCCAGTTGGATCTATACCTTTCGGTCTAGATCTAGTCAAGATCTAGACCTTTCGAGAAATGCCGAGACACTAATTCATTCACTACGCCTTGTGACAGTTTGCACAAGCATTTCCTGCACTGCTTAAAATATGCTTCATCAGCGACTTGCTCTTGTGGGAACTACAATGAGGGCGGCCGCTATCTACTCCTACACTCCCCAGGACATTTAGGCAGCTAAAAAAAAAACGCTAACGAGGAATTCATCTATATAGCGACATTTTGGTCGGCCCTTGGCCATCAAAATTAGCACAGCGAAAAGCTTTCAACTCAGTTGAACATTTTCTTTAATAAAACAGGCATATAACCATGCACTAAGTGCCGTATTAGGTAGCGTTATGTAAGCCATAACCCGCTTACACCAGGAGTACTTATATGCTCTTGTTTAATATGCCCGTCATACTCATCTTTGTGTGCCTTCTTTCATGAAGCCTGCTTTTGACTGTTGTCTCCCTCTTCATGTATTATGTTATCTGTGTATTTCCTTCTTCTGTACGTCAGTACACTGGGCCACAAATTTTACAGAACACGATATCTGACAAAAAGCTGAATTTTTGCGCAGCCTCACATTGCAGTATTCACCTTGACAACCTCTACCTATATGTGTGAACAATATTGCGATGTCCGGTTTTACTGACTACTGTTGCAGGCTTGTCGGAAATTGAAAGTTTTCAGAGATCCCGGGGTCCGTAAACTTTTGAGGTTGACTGTACATCTTGTATTGCATCGCGGCATCGTGCACCTTTTTGGAACTCAGCAGACGCGTATTTATTTATTTATTTATTTTAAATGATGCATCCCTATGGAAGTATATTGCAGGAGTGCAGTACAAATACTAGAAACAGACAAAAAAGTAGCTGAACTTAAGAAAAAAAATGACAGCAATCTGATCACACTAGTGCTCCTATAAAATTTGACAGTGCCAATTGAAGAAAAGACCGGGTAGGTGGTTCCAGCATACGACAACTCTTGGGACTTAACTGAGTTTGAACATGTTAGTGCGTGCAAAGAAATGCTATAGGTTGAGGCTGTGAGAACATTAATGATTTTTAAATAACGTATATTTGTCACATATATGTGACATCGAGAACGACCGACATCGCCCAGACATGTGACGGCCAAGGTGATGCGCACGATCTTTTCTTGAGGTTCAATATTTATGTTCAAGAAGTCAGGGCAATGGCGCAGGATTATTGTTCAGGTTCTTACAAAGGTGCCGAGGGGTTAGGATCTGGAATACCGTAGAAAATTAAGTTGCTTCGACGACACCAATTTTCTACTTAATCCAATTGAGCTTCTAATTTCTATATATGCTATACGTGCAGTTTTGGTGGCGTTAGCTTTGACAGATTCTAGTGCAGTCTGGAAAGGCAGCAGAGCGTGGTAGTGCATTTCAAGGTTGGTCACTCTTTTGTCTAAACCGTAAAAAGTTTTCTCAGTTGTTAGTAGCTAATGTTTCAGTCATTGTACTTCCCCAATCTACGTTGACTGTGCAGCGGTAATGCTCAACCCAACGAGAATGGTGACGGGACCCGGGTTAGTTTCAACGTCCCCCGTCCCCCCAACAGTAGTAATAGTGAACTTATATCATGAGTGCATTGAAGAGCAGTAATACAGCAGCAATGTGGGCTCGGTAGCTGCAGCAGCGAGCAGTTGTTGGACCTCCTAGAAAATGGGGAGTCGTGTTCACCAACCTTCCTTGCGAAGAGCAGCGGGTTCATTGGTGACGACGTAGCGCAGCCAACAAGCCCACAAAGCGCAGCGGACGCCTACAGATGATTTATAGTTGGCGCTGTGGAAAATGTCCTTGCTGATGGTATCGTCTAAACAGCATCCAGGGCTAAGTTTCGATACGCCGGTGGTACCAGAAAGAAATGCGGTGGAGAGCCAACACTTAAAATAGAATAGCACGTCTTAACCTTTTTCATAATTTTTTTTTATTCGTTGGCTTTTGACAGCCCGTACATAAAAAGAGCACATTCTATTGCCCGCACCAGTCACTCTAACACAGTATATCGCCCACAAGCCTACACCGTGACTTTCCAGCAATCATTGTTTTCTTCGCACAACACGAGACTGGAATGGCCTGCCCACCGAAGTTGCCACTATCATCGACCCACTTGCATTCAAGCGGCTCATTGAAAATATCCCATTGAACTTGTAGTATCTTTGTTTGCCATTAACCACCCACTTTTTCATGTAATGTGTCAACAAGAGACGTTTGAGTAAATAAACACCTAAATAAATAAATGAAATTCTGACATTGCCGGGCAAACAGCGCGACCGTGGCGCTGGCGCAGTCGAAGAATCGCAAGTTACAAGAAACGTGCAGTGGAGCAGTTACGCTGGTTGCAAAGAAAAGGCGAGCTTTAACAGCAGCGAAATCCTACATTCTAATGAGCAGCGCGTTCATTGGTTACGATACAGCAGAGCCACCGAGCCCACCGAAGCCATGCCGCGCGCGATGCCCTCTGTCCTTATTTTGCTCATTTCAGTATATCTGGCACCGTTAACCACGTGAAGTGCCCAGAAAACCTTCTTCGACGAAATAAAGAGGCATCCTTTGCTTGCTTTGCAGCAGTCAACGCCGCCTTCGCTCACTGCAAAAAATAAAGAAAATAAAAAATAAATCTCGTATTTCTTACTCCGAAGACCATTGCGCTTCGACGTACTTTGCAGACATGTCACCCTATCCCTAGAGAATCAGCAGAACTATTTCACACTGACAAGCCACTGACACTATCATTTCAAACTAGAAATATTGTTGTACTTCGATTTGCCGGCATAGATAGGTACGGCGCACATATCACCAAGTGTTTATGGCGAACGTTGCATTAACTTAACTAAATAATTATTTTATAGTCACCTTGATCGGTTAGTTTGAAACTGCAGCACCTTGCTATAGTGTCATCTATATGACGCGTTCTGTGGCTCCTTAGGCTCACTATGACGGTCCGACGATTTCGCAAGTATTGTCGGCGCCCTCTATCAGGATTCTTGCATGAAGCACGGCGGGATAGACGCTGACTTCCTCGCTGCCCTGTCGTATTGCTGGTCTGCTCACGTCTGGGATACACACGGTTTGATACGGCGTCCAATCCGGCGTCCAACTTGCACAAACAACCACGCCCAACGGAATTCCAGCCAGTTACGTTCAGTTGCAGCCCTGGATCGAACACCGGATGAAGAACCAACTGGTGCAGAATGCCTGAGATGTTGCCTGCCAAGGAACCGGGGCTGGCCCTGTTCCTAATCGGTCTGACCAATCCATCCGCGGCCCTCGCGTTGGTAGCATAACAGTCGCTGACAGTTTGTTTCCGATACGCTCTAGTTACTAATATAATAAAGTTATAATGGCTATGCGCCTGTTTAGCAAACCAGAGTCCAGCAATAAACCACCTGTGCGATCGCGAGCTGCGAAGGGAAGACATTATGTCTCGCACACGGACAGCATTCACCGACCATCTCAGCGAGGCAGCTGCCTGGCTTACACGTTTTCTCTTTGTCCGCTCGGCATTTAGAAAAACCAATTCTATTTACGGAAGTTCGGCATAATTGTACAAACATTAACCATGTTGGTCCCACCGCGGTAGCCTAGTGGCTATGGTGTCGGGCTACTGAACTCGAGGTGGTGGGTTCGATCCCGGCAGCAGTGGCCTCCTTTAGATGGGGGCGGCATCGAAAAACGCTCGTGTAGTTGAACTGAGGAGCTCGTTAAAGAATACCAGCCAGTTAACATCCGGACTCCTTCACTATAAGTCGTGCCTCGTAATCGGATCGTGGTTTTGGCCCTCAAAACCTAAAAATATGACTTCAATTTCAATCGTGTTGGCACAAATAACCACACGATGACGACCTACCGGCTGATCGTAAGCACACTTGAGCGGTTGCAGCCAGTGAGCTGGCCTTCACGGCTCACTCGGCAGCTTCCAATGAGACCGTCAGTGGACGGTGCGCCATTGGTGTTTGTCACACTCGTATACATGTTTTAAGTGAGGATGTTCGTGCAAAATGAACATGTTCATGCAAAGATGAAGGTACGAAGGATTCAGAGCGTACGTGCAGGGGCACCGAACCTCGGCGGAGAGTACTTGCCACTCGCTGCCTCACCCGGAGGTCAAATGTGTCCGGGAACGACGAACGCGGCAAGTCGAACGAGCAGGAATTGTACGATGGATGGTGCACGACATCGTACCATATGCACTGCGTTTCCTGCTTGACTAAATCTGACCCTTCTCAATGAGAAACTTCAAAGGGATCCCTCTTTCTTCTGACAATTTTCAATGTTCCTCCCTTAGAAGAGTTGTTACATTCTTAGACACATCACTTTCGTCCGTGCGCACATCCAGTGGTTCAAGAGAGAAATCACAGCGGCATAGTCCTGTCTGCCTATTTTTGTTGCAAGTATCCGGCTACGGTGATCGATTGCTCTTCATATATTTTCGTGAGCCTGTCAATATATATTTTCACACTTCAGCCTTGTTTATTTGGATCTGGATTTTTTCTGCAAATCTCTGTGCTCTTAAATCTTACCGCGTGCGTCAGACAGAACTCAATATTCTTGAAAAATGACTGTTGACGAAAAGCAAGCTCAACGTAAAGAGGAAGTGCAGCTGCGTGACGCCTTACGAAGAATGACTTCGGCCCTTTCCCAGAACCCTGGAACAGTAAGCTGCGATTGCGTGCAGAAGAAAGTAAGCATAGAAGTAGGAACGTTTTTTGCCGTTGAACGCAGGTATAAACTTTACCGACGTAGAGGATACTTTGCCAGAGTCAATCGACTGTGAAACTTTGGCACCGGCAAGGAAGATTGAATGATCTTACGCTTGAGCACGCGCACCACCGCTGCTCCCTGAGCACGCTCGAAAGCATCAACTCGGAATACGAAAGAGAGTTGTATACACGTTGAGAGGAATGAAGTAGGCGTACACTGGACGCTTCCCGCAGAGCAGAAGAGGGTGGTGCAATCGTGAGGCGACCCAATCTCATTAACACTCCGGAAGGAACTGGCACCACTAAGCGTGCAAGCACTAGACCGCAATGATGTTCGCGCGGAAGCCAGCCAAGAAGCCGAGTTGCTAGAAGGAAACCGGGGTACGTCGTAGTGAAGCCTATCGTGTATGTTGCGCGGTCAGAATGCCGGCATATTTTTGAGGTGTGTTCTTTATGACTCCTTGGCAAATATATAGAGCCTGTTTACTCTGCTATTGGTAAAGTGGGCTGCACATACTGCGCACTTCTAAAAAGAAGGAAAGTGGATACATAGGCAGCATCGAATATACTTGCGTTACCACGCTGTTAATTATGTTCCAGGCTTTGAGTATTGTGTATTGCGCCGTAATTATGGAGAACCTCCTAGTGTCCGCCACTGTCCTGGTGCTATTGGGAACCGGAGCGCATTTAAATTGCCTCATTTGTTCTGACGGGACACGTCGCCGCAGTTCCATGGAAACTCATTAGCCATTCACGGTTTCATTCCGTGAATTGGCTAATGAGTTTCCAATAAGTAATTCAACCAGTGCACACATTTAAAGGTAAGCGCTATGATTGTATGCACACAGGCTTGAGGTATGGTGCCTGTAAAGGTAGTATAAAAGCTACAGAAGCCGGAACTGTAACGGCCGAATACAGCGTTTCGAGCATCGCGAAGACGAAGTTGTACTTGAGATGATGGCGTTGTCAGCTGTGACGGCCTTCCGCAATAAAGCGCGGTGACGGCGCCGATGCATCCGCATTATACGCATCGTTCACGCAACGCAACTGCTGTGTGGTGCGCCACTCGTTTGCAACATTCTTCTGCATAGTTGTCTCTTCGCTGTCTTGGCAGACAGTGAACCGATTGTTGCCGTCGTGCCAACGTCATTGTCGCCGTTAAAATTGTTTGGAGCTAATTGCTGTTGCACACAGTTGGGGCGCTTGACCTTACGAGAATGCCAATTAGCGTTCCTTATAACTTCTAACAACTTCTGAATCACGTTAGCGACATCCTATTTACATGTACAGTCTAGTAACGCTTGTTTATACAATCTCGAAAGGCAGCGTAGTTATTTCTTCTAAAGAACGTTTTCTAAAAAAAAATATATAGAGAAATTGAAGTTACTTTCTTCTAACAGCAACGTTTAGTGGAAAGCAAAAACTCACTTTTTAAACTTTTTCTTAAGACACAATTCGATAAGTTGACTAGACACTAGTATTTTACCCTAAAGCAGGTTTTCAGCGGTACCCAATTCGACAATTGCTAATTTTTCTGAGGCCATTTCTAGGAAACACGGAGATAATGCTGGTCTCGCCTTGGAATATGGTTCTTAATCATTATCTGCTGTTGTGGAATGCTAAAAAATTTCACGAACACGCAAGTTCCTACACCTCTTTGTGCTGTTTCCAAACACACTCCATGGTAGTTCTACAATTATTTCCTTTGTAAATATAAACATGTTTCAAATCCAAGTCGGTGGCCAATTATTCATGGTGTTACTAAAACGTTTAAAGAACTACGTCACTAAACTGTTAATAGAACAAAATTTTCAGAGATTCAACTAGACTAAGCGAGTTTGCAGTGACGTCAGCACAGTTCAAGAAAATTAGCATGCGCTACATCAAGGGAATGGTGTGATGACAACGGAGTAAACTATGCAGGCCGCGCACTCAATTCATAAGCTACGCAGCTTCAGTACGGTCGTCGGACGTACTGCTATGCGATACCACCAACAGGCTTTGTAACGAGGCAATCAAGTGAGTGCGCTCCGCGATATAAATTGTTGCTCTAAGATGGAACATAGCTGGATAGTAGCGTTAAAGAAATTACGCAGAAACTCCTCTGAAAGTTGTCCGTGTATGCGTAAGCAATGTGCGACTTGCTCATCTCCACGCAGACCCGTGCCATTACCAATGTTATGCAACGTGATTCGAGCAGTACAAATGACAGTCATTATGCAAAAAGGTGCGGCGCGCAGACAGGCCACAAGAGAAGTGGACAACACGAACGCCGACTATCAACTGAAGGGAGCACCTTGGCGAAAAGAAGAAACAAGACACAAAACTTATCTGCGCAAGCTCTGGAATGGTATCACCACGTGTCAGTCGTGTGCATGTGCCGGTCTACGTGAGAGACAGCTGTTAAGGCACCTAATCTCTTCCTTATGTAAAGTAATCGAAGGCTGACTCACGCACGCACTTCTACCATTATAGATATGCATTGCCTCAACCATAAGACGCGTATCTTCATTGTTGTGCCTGTACAATATCGCGCATTCATCTAACTGGCGTGCACTTACACTCTTGGCAATGTAGGGAAAGTTTAGAAGGCGATCCACCGGTTAATGACCTTTTATGTTCCATTAGCCTCTGATTGATACACCACCCCGTTTGTCCTACGTGGAACTGGCCACAGCTAAAGGGAACTTTATAAACCACACCCATACGACAGTCAGTAAAACTGTTGGTCTTATTGTGCTTCACAGGAGAAATATCTGTTCTTTTTTTTTGCCTTTTACCTGCTCCTTTTTCCTCTGCATGGCAGCGCATGTCTTACCTAGCTTATTGGGAGCAGTGAAAGTAACATTAACATCATATCTACTTGCAACTTTTTTAAGCCTGTGCGATACTGAATGAGTGTACGGAATAGCCACTACTCTTTTTTGCTATTACTGCTTTCTGTAATCACGTCCGTCCCCCTCGAAATCGACTTTTTTAGGCGTTTAGCCCCAGTGGCCACTGCTACGCTAGGATAACCTGCTTCTAATAGGCGCCGAACCAGTGCATTAAAACTGGCGCTCATTTTGTGCATGCAGTATCTGGTGAGAGAAGGCTTAAGGCACGACATGGCAATTCCGTTTTTTACTACGTTGAAATTCTTGGATTGAAAATTTAACAACGCCTTCGAAGATCTTGGGGAGTACTGCCAACAAACGTGATTTTGTTCGAAGACCAAGGAAATGTGTATAAACTGAATTACGCGTCGTTGAGGAAATTCCTTGATAAACTTTAGTCCTCCTCAATAAAACTGAAATTGCTCACTTACTGAGGTAGCAGCGGAATCGAATTCTTCCCTATTGCAGAAAATCAGGTAATCATCAACGTAACCAAATATCTTGGTAAAGCAATCACCTTAGGCTTTCTCTAAGCAGCTGTCAACCTTACTCAGGTAAATATCGCTAAGAACAGGCGCAACTTTTGAGCCAATACAAATGCCTGATTTCTGCAGAATGACAGCGCTGCGGCGACACGAACTGTTGCCGACGGTGGCGCGAGGTCTATTGTTGACGCAAGAAAACTGCTGAAGGTGGCGGCGCCAGGTGCGCTGACGACGTTCTGATCATTATAAGCCGTTATCGCTCTTTAGCGCCTTATCCACGGGCGTCGAGCCATTATGAAGCGTGATCAACCACACTCCGGTGGCGGCTGCATCTGGCATGGCCGCTAGGGCTGTAACTTGGATGCGATCTGCGATGGCGACAGAGAGCACCGACTGCTGACAGCCTCCTGTGCTCTGTGTTCCCGTCGCTGAGTTCACGTTGAAGAGAAAAGCGCGGGCTCCAATCTTGAAAGCGATCTGCAATGGGAACTCAGTGCGGCGAGTACAGACAGCTTCGTGTGCTCTGTGTTCTCGCCGCGTAGCTTGCGTTGATGCTATAGTCAGTATAAAGGTGAATTCGCTCACTGCTGTGGGCGCTATCTTGAAAGCGATCATCTTACGGGACGGACAGACACTTTTCTCGTTGGGTAAGCATAGAAATGCTTACGTATTTAAAAGAAAGAGAGCGAAAACTCAATTTAACATGATGCTGGAACGTTGCCGTCGAAACATCGAAACGGCTGCAGAATACAGATGCTGCGAAGTGGGAGCAAGCGTTAACCTGAGAAATTTCACAGGTCGAACACAGAAAAAAGCTCATCTTCTTTGAAGAGTCAACTTTGTTAAATTATTCTGTGGTAAAAAAATATGAACGTAATCTTGCTATATAAGAAAAAGTCGCAGTTTCGCAAAGGCGAAGCATCGATTGCGATAGGAAATTAGAAGACAGCTAAAGGAAGTAAGGATAGTTGTTTTATCAGCCGTAAAAGCTTGGCAACATTCGATTACTACCTGATTTAACAAACATCGGGTCAGCGCACACAAGCAAACATGAACACACCTCACTCAATGGCCGCTGAAAGTCGCTGTCGGAACGCTGGAGTGAACAAGCGCGGCCGCAGCAGCTTGCGTTTCGCATCAACGCGAACTAAGCCGTGAAAACACAGCGCACGGCAGACTTTGTCCCTGTTGCAGACGACAGATGGCGCCCGCAGTAGAACACGCCTAAAGTCCCTTGATAATTTGAAAGTAACGACACTCTTTGAACACTGCCGCCGCCGCGCGACCTCCTCGCCTCCTCCTCGCGCTTTGCGCGTCCCCCCCGCGGCAACCAGTTTTGCCTCGTTTTTCTGCACGACGATTGGTCTCCCTGCCGTTGCCCTTGGAAACGCGGGGATCTTGTGTTTTGGTTGTGTTTTTCTTTTTCGTTCGCGCCATTTTCCTTCTGAGCACGGCTGGCTCGGCGCCACGTGCTCGGCGCTTTAGCTCGGCGTAGTGAACGTTGTACGCTGTGTTTCCTGCTCTATGTGCTAGCGCTATGCCGGGCTGTTGCGCATATAACTGCAGCAAGAAGCCTGAAGATGGTTATGCCGTTTTGATGATACCACAAGGAAAGCGTGAGGGCTTTCGCAGGAAGCAGTGGCTGCATGGCATTGGCCGAAATAACTTTGTTCCGACAAAGAACAGCGTTGTTTGCGAGCTGAGGCGTCTTATAGCTCGTAGCGAAGCATCCCGTAATGCTGCCTTTTTTTTTCATTCTTCCGGCCTGCTCACTAGCGTTTTTGTTGTGGTTGTCCTCAGTATGCTTAATATTCTGGGGCGGCTCCATCACCTCGCACGTCGCTAACTATTGTTATTCAGACGAAAGTGCAGCATTATAGATTCTACTTTGCGCCCTGAAAAAGATTAGTGGTAAGTATACCCGTGGTATTGCAGGCGATGAGCGTTAGCTAGTCAACATTGAGTGTTTCTTTAAGCTTTAAGGCGAAAGCCTTTAGATCTCTATGTTGCAAGGTCGCGTTATAAACTGGAAGTATCACGTGACCCAAGGAAAGCCAGAGGTGACCCAAAGCATGTCCAACCCTGTATAAGGGAATGATTCATCATCATCATCAGCCTGGTTACGCCAACTGCAGGGCAAAGGCCTCTCCCATACTTCTCCAACTACCCCGGTCATGTTTTTTAGCACCCTCTGCAGCGTCGCAGGTCTGACCGCCGCCGTGGTCAGTTCACTAATGAATCATTAGTGAGTGACATAAGGTGGATTAGGGAGGATTAAGGTTGATTAGAGTGTATTAAAGAAGGTTAAGGTGGATTAGAGTGCATTAAGATGAAGGGTTGATGAAAGGGTATTAAGACCGATTAGGGTGGATTAGGGGGCATGAACAAGGATTAGGGAGGATAAAGGTAGATTAAGGTCGATTTATATGGATTATGGAGAATTGGGGTATATAAAGGAGGCTTTAGACTGATTAGGATAGATTAAGGTGGATTAAGGACTATGGAGCTGGATTAAGTTGATAGAGGTGGATTAGGGTGCATTAAGGTAGATTGGGACTATTAAGCAGGATTAAGTTGGATCAAGGTGCATCAATAAGGATTAAGGCGGATAAAGGAAGATTATGGTGGAATAGGGTTGATAAAGGAGGATTAAGACCGTATAGGGTAGCCTAAGGTGCATTAGGGGCGATGTAGGTTGATTAGGTTCTATTAAGGTGGGTTGGTAATATTAAGGTGGATGAAGGAACATTAAGGTGGATTAAGGTTAATTAGGGTTCATTGAGTATTACAACAGATTAGTCTACCATAATTCTCCTAATGCACATTAATCCACCGAATCCACATTGATCGACCTTAATCCTCCTTCATTCACTTCAATCCACCATAATCCGCGATAGTCCTCCTTAATGCGCCCTAATCCACCTTCATCGACCTTAATCTACTCGAACCTTCCTTAATGCACTTTAATCCTCCTTAATCAACCCTAATGCTACCTCATTCCCATTAATCCACCCTAATCCACTATAATCGTTCTTAATTCACCGTAATCCACCCGGATCCACATTCATCTACCTCATTCCACCCTGATCTTCCTTAATCCACCCTAATCCTCCTTCATTCACTTTAATTCACCCTAGCCCACCATAATCCTCCTTAATGCACCTTAATCCTTCTTAATCCACCCTTATCCTTCTTCATCCACTTCAATCCACCCTAATCCACTATAATTGTCCTTAATGCACCTCAACGCAGCTTCATTCGCCCTAATCTACCTTCAGCGACCTTAATCCAACCTAGTCCTCCTTTATGCACCTTAATCGCCTTCATTCACCCTTATGCACCTTCATCGACTTTAATCCACCTTAACCCTCCTTAATGCACCCGAAGTAATTTTAATCCAATCACTAATCAATCATTACTTTGCTAATCATTAACCATCTCTAATACGCGGCTGCACATGCTTTGGTTCGCTTCCCGCCTTCCTTCGGTCACGTGATATTTTCTGTAGCTCACAACGGGACCTTGAAACAGAGGTCTAAGGCTTTCGCTTAATAAGCCACACACAAAGCGACGTGTCACAAGCAATATTAGATGAGACGCACGAAGTAAACGATCTGACCATGTGGCAGAAAAATCGTCTGGAGTATAGAACTCGCCTCAAAGCTCCCTTTACATCGGTATACCCCGTTCATACGGCCTTAAGAAAAAACCAACCTCCTCGTAAACGTTGCCTTCGGCATTTTTGATGCTGGTTTTTCCATTTCTCAAAATTTTCAACCCCACTGAGGCGCGCAACTGGCCCAAAATAACACGCCTCCATAGAATCCTGCGGCCCGCCCGCGCGAACCCAGGAGGAAAAGCGCGCCGTGCGCAGCCGGCGGGCGAGGAGAATTGAGGAGGAAAGCGCCGTGAGGAGGAGAGTGTCGTTACTTTCAAATTATCAAGGGGCTTTAAACACGCCTTTTAAACCCGCCTCCCCTCCCTACTCTTCCCCCGGATCATGGCGCGCTAAGACGGCGGGCTTCCTCCCCGCTTCCCTCTCTGGCGTGCGCGAGATTGAGCCGCGATCGCCGGCTCACCCTCGCACGCTTTCCCTCGCACATGCGGCATACGGCGCGCTGCGACGATTTCACCACCCTTTCACTTGATACGGAACCTCACAGTGAAACCGACGGCGACGGCGACGCCAATGGCCGAAATGCGCCTGGAGTGTTCATATAATTGCTATCGTAATAAAATAGCTTTGTGCGGGTACCTATTCGCATACTTAAATCCCTTCCTCCTGCCGACGGCTCTTCCAAATTAAATGAAACTAATGGGACGTTGTAGCAAAGCAAAGTAACTACAAGTGTAAACTGATCTGTTTTCGACAATTGTTGCTTGCTATGAGAAAACACGTTGAAAAATAATATGCACTCATAATACTGAGTGCTTTTGCTTCATAGCATGTCGACAGAGTTCCGCAGTTGCAAGAGCCCCGATATCGTAGGCCGAAACTTTGCCCTGCTTTGGGCGGCCTAAGACCGGTAACCTCATAGCCGCAACGATTTGGGCATTTATTTAACTATAGAAGTAATACTACTTGACCAGGGTAGGTTTCAGCATTGTCTTGCGCTGGCTATTGCTGCTACTGCGGTTACTGCTTTCACTGTGTTGTGGATCATTCATCGACGCAAGAAGACTTACCAGGCACAAGTGGAAGCGCAATTTGTGAACGAAATAGCCAACGAGCACCGTGCTTGCGATGCTCACGGCGTTTTCTTCGTTCGTTGATGTGAAGTTTTCTGAAGCTTCTCTGCCAGCTGCGATGCAGTGTCGTGTGAAGTGATAGTTATAATTCCTTAATATTGTTACTGTCCATGTTTCAAACTGCGCAATGCACCAGTAGCGAAAAGTTGTTCCTGAAGACAGCACTGCGTCTAAGTTCTTTGTCTGCAAGCTATAAAAAAAGGTATGTACCATTCTGTAATTCTTTCATAAATATATGATGTTTGATTTCAGTTTCCTCTGGCTCATTTTGGTAGATTATTTCAAGCGCGAATTATAATCACGGGCAATGTTTGAAAAGAGTCATCCTTAAATACTTGTAGTACTTCGCGTTATGCGGTTCGCTGGAAGTGGCTATAAACACGAAGCGTACGAACATTAGGTTTTGACGGTGGTCGATATGACCTAATTTGTGGTAAATAATGTATGATCATAAACTCATTCTTTTCTCTTTCTTGATCAGGCGGTGCACGATGAGAGGTCGTGAAATCTTAAGCTTATGGTTTAGCGGTTGAGAGCTTATATTTTTATGTTTTTTATCTCTCTCACTTGTTTAAAGGCCAGATCCAAGTTTGGAATGGAAATGCATAGTTAAATGCTGCTTACTTCTATTTCTTTCAGCCTACAACGCGCAGAATCTTACAGCAACAAACTCTTAAAAAGAAATAAATCCACTATAGCTAAGCTACAACGGCTACTATCGCCCATACTGCTGAAGCAGCTTCGCAAACTACAGTTTCATTTCTGATGTTCCCAAGTGTGACTGATTGAATGATGTAAAAAAAAAATGTCTCATGCAATGTTCGCAGCGTTTCCAGTTTGTCACGCCTTTATTTACAGTGGCTGATTTCTTATCGCACTTGTGACTTCAGCTGCACCAGTGTGAAGAGGTTAGATAATTATTCCATACACTAGAGCAAGATCACATATACATAAGGCGACCCGACGTTAATGGGGCATAAAAAAGTAAAATGGATAGTCACTGAGTAGTAGAGTGGTATGCTGGCATACCGGGTGATCTTAAGATATAAATTTACGCCCTATCATAACTTAATAAGCAGCGTTGCATCAGCATCATCAGCCTGGTTACGACCACTGCAGGGCACAGACTCCTCCCATACTTCTCGAACTACCCCGGTCATGTACTAATTGTGGCCATGTTATCCCTGCAAACTTCTTAATCTTATCCGCCCAGCTAAGTTTCTGGCGTCCCCTGCTAAGCTTCCGTTCCCTTGGAATCCAGTTCGTGACCCTTAATGACCATCGGTTATCTTGCCTCCTCATTACATGTCCTGCCCATGCCCATTTCTTTTTCTTGATTTCAGTTAAGATGTCATTAACTCGCGTTTCTTCCCTCACCCAATCTGCTCTTTTCTTATCCCTTAACGTTACACCTATCATTCTTCTTTCCATAGCTCGTTGCGTCGTCCTCAATTTAAGTAGAACCCTTTTCGTAAGCCTCCAGGTTTCTGCCCCTTACGTGAATACTGGTAAAACACAGCTGTTATACACTTTTCTCTTGAGGGATAATGGCAACCTGCTGTTCATGATCTGAGAATGCCTGCCAAACGCACCTCAACCCATTCTTATTGTTCTGATTATTTCAACCTCATGATCCGGATCTGCGGTCACTACCTGTCCTAAGTAGATGTATTCCTCTACCACTTCCAGTGCCTCGCTACCTATCGTAAACTGCTGTTCTCTTCCGAGACTGTTTAACATTACTTTAGTTTTCTGCAGATTAATTTTTAGACCCACCCTTCTGCTTTGCCTCTCCAGATCAGTGAGCATGCATTGCAATTGGTCCCCTGAGTTACTAAGCAAGGCAATATCATCAGCGAATCTCAAGTTACTAAGGTATTCTCCTTAACACTTATCCCCAATTCTTCGCGATCCAGGTCTCTGAATACCTCCTGTAAACACGCTGCGAATAGCATTGGAAAGATCGTATCTCCCTGCCTGACGCCTTTCTTTATTGGGATTTTGTTGCTTTCTTTATGGAGGGTTACGGTGGCTGTGGAGCTGCTATAGATATCTTTCAGTATTTTTACATACAGCTCGTCTACACCCTGATTCCGTAATGCCTCCATGACTGCTGAGGTTTCGACTGAATCAAACGCTTTCTCGTAATCAATGAAAGCTATATATATAAGGGTGGGTTATATTCCGCAAATTTCTCTATCACCTGATTGATAATGTGAATATGGTCTATTGTTGAGTAGCCTTTACGGAATCCTGCCAGGTACTTTGGTTGTCAGAAGTCTAAGGTGTTCCTGATTCTATTTGCGATTACCTTAGTAAATACTTTGCAGGCAACAGACATTAGGCAGATCGGTCTATAATTTTTCAAGTCTTTGCCGTCCCCTTTCTTATGGATTAGGATTATGTTAGCGTTCTTTCAAGATTCCGGTACGCTCGAAGTCATGAGGCATTGCGTATAGAGGGTGGCCAGTTTTTCTAGAACAATCTGCCCACCATCCTTCTACAAATCAGCTGTTACCTGATCCTCCCCAGCTGCCTTCCCCGTTAGCAAAGCTCCCAAGGCTTTCTTTACTTCTTCCGGCGTTATTTGTGGGATTTAAAATTCCTCTAGACTATCCTCTCTTCCATTATCGTCGTGGGTGCCACTGGTACTGCCCAGATCTCTATAGAACTGCTCAGCCAGTTGAACTATCTCATTCATATTAGAAATGATATTGCCGGCTTTGTCTCTTAACGCATACATCTGATTCTTCCCTATCCGTAGTTTCTTCTTCACTGCTTTTGGGCTTCCTCCGTTCCTGAGAGCATGTTCAATTTTATCCATATTATAGTTCCTTATGTCAGCTGTCTTACACTTGTTGATTAACTTGGAAAGTTCTGCCAGTTCTATTCTAGCCGTAGGGTTAGAGGCTTTCATTCATTGGCGTTTCTTGATCAGATATTTCGTCTCCTGCCATAGCTTACTGGCATCCTGTCTAACGGAGTTACCACCGACTTCTATTGCACACTCCCTAATGATGCCCATAAGATTGTCATTCATATCTTCAACACTAAGGTCCTGTTCCTGAGTTAAAGCCGAATACCTGTTTTGTAGCTTGATACGGAATTCCTCTATTTTCCCTCTCACCGCTAACTCATTGATCGGTTTCTTACGTACCAGTTTCTTCCGTTCCCTCCTCAAGTCTAGGATAATTCGAGTTCTTAAAGAATCCTATGGTCACTGCAGCGCACTTTGTCGAGCACGTCCACATCTTGTATGATGCCAGGGTTAGCGCAGGGTATAACATCTTGTTTAGGCCTCATCATGACAAAGTCATAATAAGGCCTAAACAAGTGTTTGTAGAATGCTATTAAGATGTTCACAAAGTGTGCAAACATGCTTCAATTCAATGTCTGTGGCCAATTGTTGGCACAGTATTACTAGGGTGTCTATAGAAAACGCTAGTAAATTGGTTATAGGAATTTCACAGAAAATGTGTGAACATGTTTAACTATAAAAAAACAATAATAGTAGTTGTAAAGAAACGCGTTTCTAGACAGTTGGCAGGAATTTTACAAACAGTCTGTGAACCTGTTTCACGTTAATGTTTGTGACTAATTGTTGATAGGGTGTTACCAGGGAGTTGTTAGGAAGCCTAAAGACCGTTGGAAGGACTTTAACTGTTGGTAGGTTCTATTATAAGTAATCTAAGGACGGTCTAAAAATATTGCTAGAAATTTTTATAAGGATTGCACATGCTTACAGGAGTTTCGCACAAAGTTGACGGTGTTAGGGACTGTCGAGTGAGTAGTAGTTGCTATCGCAGTAAGTGAGTTCAAAAGCGCTATAGCGTAAAGCTATTCCGAACTATTTCTATTTCATATCTGCAATCAACCCTCCAATAATGGTCAAAATACCCCCGCCTCGCCTTTCTATCACGTCTGGTCAGAAAAACCGCCCCAACCCCCTCTGATAGGACCCGTACAAAGCGATTAATGATGATTAGATTAAACAAAATAAAAATAATTCTTTCCTATTCCACACCATTTTTGTGGTCAGGCCCCCCCTATTAGTCAAAGTTGCTGGGCTGCGCCCACCTAACCTTTCCGTCACGCGACGTCACAAAACCGCGAAAACTGGCCACGTCGAAGGGATGTGCACGCATCTCTATAGGGGCGAAATGCGAAAACTCCCTTGCACTTTGATTTAGGTGTAGGTTAAAGAACCTCAGGTGGTCCAAATTATTCCACAATCCCCCACTACGGCGTGCCTCATAATCATATCGTGGTTTTTGGCACGCAAAACCCCACAATTTAATTTGCACGCATTAAATAAGTATTACTATGCCGAACAAAGTATCTTTTTTTTCGGTATAGCCGGAGACTGCCCCATTCCGAAAAGAATAGATGTTTGCCCATACGATCGCTCTGGTGCTGGCTACTTGGAGGCGGCGGGGAGAACGATTTGCGTATATTAATGATGTTTACATGGCAGTATAACGTTGTTGAGCAATCTTGACATTGTTCTGCCAACTATTCTTCGCTGAGGACCTGTTTTAGCGTTGTTTTTAACCTTTCCGTTGCACGACGCCGCAGTTTTCGACAAGCCTCTGCAAGTTATGAAAGGCGACGCGGCCCAATCGCAGATGCCGGCACCATCCTCGTCATCCGGCTATCTGCTTTCACTACGCTAGATCGGGTCCGTGTACACCCTCTCCACTTCTGAGTGCTCCTCGCCTCTTGCCAGCCAATTACAAAATAAAAACATCTGAACCTAGGCAATGTTCTTCGATTGGAACGCAAGACAATGCTATTCGATTTCAAAGCAAATAAAAGCGACCCCATATAAACGAAAGCGTTAAATTGGGCGATTCAGTCAACACGGCTGGTCAGCGCGCAATGCTTGCGTAAGCGGTTACGCAAATTTGACGGCAGGAGATTCGAATAAAAACAGATTGGAATAGCTTCACGCTATAGGGGCCCTGACCTGAAAGAATAGGTAAAGTCGGTTGACTTTTTTTACTGCTTCTTGTTCAGTATCTTTAGAAAGCTCGTTTTCACAAAAAATGTTAACTGGGATCGGGCGCTTCTCCTTTCGCTCCTTCTTAATTAGTTACCTACCGACAAGCTTACACTTGCTAACGCTTAATTGGCACACTGATTGTGCACGGTAAATTCTGGTTGCTTTAATTTCCCCGTACTACTAATACCATGACCAATATTAACGATAAAAAGTTAGTTCGTTTTTGTACTCGCCTGGCATTTATTTGTTTGGAAAACGGCTGCCGTTCTGCTAATTGCAGCATTCGTTTAAGGAAATGTGTTTTTGTTATTTTCCATTCCCCCAGCTAGAATGCCCTGTTAAGCGCTCTTAAGGGTAAGATAAGTTATGATGATGATAATAGTTATGATGATCATGGTGATGATGATGATTATGATGATGATGATCTTTAGTCGGTGTCTCAAAAGAGAGCTAACGTGGGCTGGATACACGAGCTATAGTCAAAGGACAATGGTGCACAGGACAGGAAAATGGAAGGAACCAAGGCTTTTTTTTTTTTTATTACGGGGTTTTACGTGCCAAAACCCCTTTCTGATTATGAGGCACGCCGTAGTGGAGGACTCCAGAAATTTCGACCACCTGGGGATCTTTAACGTGCACCTAAATTTAAGTACACGGGTGTTTTCGCATTTCGCCCCCATCGAAATGCGGCCGCCATGGCCGGGATTCGATCCCGTGACCTCGTGCTCAGCAGCCCAACACCATAGCCACTGAGCAACCACGGTGGGTGGAACCAACGCTGAGCTGTCCGTTGAGCACTTCGTCCGTTCGCTCCGTTTGCTAGGTCCCGTAGCAATCCCGTACCATGCTATTCTTCAATTTAGTTGTTCTAATCTTTCACCAACTAGAAGCCTCGCAAATGTTGTGCAAACGAGCCAAATGGTGATGGTGGCAGGTTCCTATTAGTTGCGTGCCGAGAAGCTTACACTTTCTAGCGTTATACTGACACGTTATCTGTGACGCAGAGGCATGCAATTCTACAGAACTTAGTGGTAGCATGTGAATCAAAGGCCAGAAATGACACTTACGGCCAGCAAAACAATTCCACTACGAATATTTGACGCCTCATTCTCCAGGATAAGGTCTTTCGTACCTTCTTTTCTGTGGCCCCGTGGTTTAAATGATGTTTCGCATTAACCACCATAGTAAGGCGTGGCGCTGACAAGAACTCTCAAGGTTAGGCATACTAAATACTCGTAAATTCCTAAGAAAGTGGATGGGGGAACAGCCTTCACCATACCTAATTTGAGGGAGCGTCAAACCCGTCATGCAAAGTCTGTAAGTTCGGCTCCCATTGGTGGTTAACTGTATTTTCTTCCACCTTTATTTTACTTTTTTAATATTAGGTCTACATTTCAATTAACAAACTGTCTTTTTCCCCAATGCTTTTCTTGCGTTCATTGTTTATTGGCTGCATATATATGCTTGTCACTGGGCAATAAACCAAGCCCACCGGTTCCGCTGTTTCTTCGTCATCCTCCCGATTGGTTACACAACTTATTGAGCCGCAAGATATGGACAAGTATCAGAGCGATGATTTCAGAAAAAGAAGTGGCCTCAGCAAGGAATCTGCTCTCAGTTCATCTTTGCGACATTGTTATTTGTGTTATTACTTGCTCTAAAAGGCAGTAACTGCAATCTCTTTTCTTTTTATGTAAATTAAGGTTACACGTCCAAAAAGAAACTTCCTTTCGATACGAAAGAAGAGTTACGTTATTAAGCGCGTCCTTTAAATAAACTTTCCTAAGAGTCAGTATACTGACTCTATAAGAAAGGTTTGTTTGTTTGTTTGTTTTTATATGTTTTTACTTTCTTTCTCTTTTGTCGCTTGGAGTCGCCGCGAAATCGGCAACGGTAATTTTGGCATCGTGCGACTGCCTCCATTTGACCATTGAACGAGGTGCCATTCTTTCGTTGTGTAATTCCTTCCTGTCAGACACAGGGAACTAGTGCACGTGGTAATACGGGCGTGTCGTTCACACTCGTTGCAAGTAAATGAGGTATTTACTACCATTAGCACACAATAAAAAAGGCTGAATCGTTTCGTAATCGTCGGTCCAAGCTCCGAGATTTCTAGCATGTTTTTTTTTTTCTTTGACACCGCAGTAAAAAGGGCAAGAGCGCTCTTGTATCTTTCAAACCATTTTATTTCTTTTGTCAAAGTGCAAATTGGAAATGGACGTCAAACAGCTTCACCAGGCCCTAGCAACCATTCGCAATGCTGCACACTGCGCAGAGCCTTCGAAACATCTAATAAAGAAAACAAGGTTTTTCTTCTGGCTCCAGAAGACAGGACACAGACGCACTGATAGCACGACCCTTTGCTAGGAGCATCAAAATTGGCAAATCTCCAAGGAGCTCTAAGATTACAACATCTAGCGCCATCCGATGAACCCCATTATCAAAGTGCCTCCTGTAGGAACAGAGTAATCACTGAAGCACGAAGACTGAGATGTGATATCTACGGGCACCTGCTCATAAAATGAACCTTGAGTATAGTTTGGCAAATACCTCAGAAGCAAAGCGCAGCAAAGTCACGTCAGGACTCATCCAAGTTTTTCAATGGTCCGCAACACATGATCCTGAATAATGCGACGATCATCATCGGGAGCGACCTTTTTATTACAGCGTATACTCTGAAAGAAGAATTGAGATCCCTTTCTTTCTCTTTTTTTTTCTACATCATTTATATCTGTTGTTTTGTAGGAGCCGACATTTTTCGGTTTTGGGCAATCTGTAGTCATTGACTGCATTTGGCTGCTTCTATTCGCAGCGGCTTTTTTTCACTTGACGAGGAGTCAAGCTACTCCCCCCTTCTCTTCTTCGTGTTGCTTTTCTCTTTCGTATACTCGGCGTTTTTGTCAGATTTTGGTTTCTTTTGTTTTTCAATTTTTTTTTCTCAAACGTGCGTTTTCTCGGCGACACGGATTAGGAATATTCATATTGGCATATACCGTGGTCGCCGCGCCCCCTGCATGCACTGTTCCACCGTCTAAGAAACCCCCGTGCCGCTGGTACTACGTAAGTGACAGTGAGTTTCATTGCGGAGACAAGGCCCCGTGGAAACATCGGCTCCTAATTGTGGCTTCCCTTCTTTCATCGCTGTTGATTGCTTTGGTCTGTGAAATCGTCGACAATACGCGCTACTCAATATGGCACAATTCGTCGTAGTGAATTCGTCGTCGCTTATTAACGCATATGATGCACCTTTTAAGCATGCAATGAATTTACGTCTCGTTGCCATCCAATCTTTTACTCATAATCTGAGGATATTGCCTTTTCCAAACGAACGGGAGGTAACGAACGTGAAAAATTCTTTCTTTGAAGCTGCGACTCCTTCCCTGCTTCGTAAATAGTGGGTGAGTTGATAACAAAAAAAAAAAAAAAAACTGAACCCCGACAGAATTCCGCGGTTAACTCAATGCCTAGAAAATAGAACTGTGTCAGGATTACAAGCATAAGAAAGTGGGCGCGTCGGTTGAGCACAATTTCAAGAAAAATAGCACAGCAACACCACCTATTGAAATACAAAACAAGCCAGCGACTTCTTTGTTTTGTCTTTCATTGGTCTTGATGCTACAATGTTTCTTTGTTTTTACGGAATACGTAAGTTTCCAGTCAACTAGCCCTTTTTATTTGTGCTGAGACATGCGTGCGCCTGTCACGGAAACTCTCATAGAAACACATACTACCAGAGTAAGAAGGGCCTAAGTTTAAGCCTTCACTGTAGTGTTTAATTGCGATCGAGATTACCGGCATTCGTGCCTAACGTTGTATTCTTTAGCCACCAGAAAGGTTCTTCATGTGTTGAAAAGTGGCACGCAGTACAGAGATTTGTTTAACATTCTTCTCGCATCGTTTGTCCTTATAATTTCTTAAATAAACATATTATCAAAGCTAATTCCTTTCGTAATCTATGAGTACACAAGTGTAATCCCCCCTGCAGCTGTACAGGGCACTGTTCCTGGAACTCCTACGCTACTGCTATTTTGGCGGGCAGCTGCGACTCCGTTCCTTCGTTGGTTTATAAATTTCTGATAATGCTTCCTGGGGTTACAGCAACGGATATCAAGATGCGTTGTTGGGCAAGTTGGTTCATTGTATTTGGAAAGATTGGATGCGCTTTGTACACGATCACAAGGAAGAAGACGGGTCCCTTCTTCTTCCTTGTGATCGTCTACAAAACAAGACAAGACAAGACAAAGCGCATCCAATATTTCCAAAAACGGATATGGGCAGTGAGCCCGTAACAGCTATCACTGAAACAAAACAAACCGAAAAGCAATTAATGCAATTTTGCAGATGTGGTTAATAATTGTGTTTAGGTTGCTAATCATCTTAGCAAACACGTTTTTCACCTCTACAGCAGAATGGCGTGGTGGTGTATGAAGGATACAACACCTTTTCGACTGTTCCACCTTATTAGTGTACTAAGAGATGCGCTCATCAGTATCATCTGCCGTCCGGCAGCCAGCAAAGCGGAATGTGGCTTGGGAGGAAATGACAGGTAAAGAAAATAGAAGAAAGGGTATACAATTGAAGCACGGGAAAAGGAACACTTACACAACAGTTGAAAATTTCGTGCCTAGGCCAAATCCTTCAGGTTAGTTCACGTATATGGCATTGCATTAAAAAGTATGGGGTTTTACGGGCCAAAACCACTTTCTGATTATGAGGCACGCCGTAGTGGAGGACTCCGGAAATTTCGACCACCTGGGGTTCTTTAACGTGCACCTAAATCTAAGTACACGGGTGTTTTCGCATTTCGCCCCCATCGAAATGCGGCCGCCGTGGCCGGGATTCGATCCCGCGACCTCGTGCTCAGCAGCCCAACACCATAGCCACTGAGCAACCACGGCGGGTTTGGCATTGCATGTTGTCTTTGTTACAGTGAATTTGATTTGCAATCATTACATTATGTTCCAGTGACTGCTCAGACTATTCAGTGAAAATTTTGTCACTGAGGACCACGGTATGCTGTCTGTCAGAATTATAGTGAAACTCGTTTTTTAATGTAAATAATTATGAATACTGCACGCTTGTGTACACAGTTCAGTATGATAAAAAGAAAATGTGTTTAAATTTAATCTGCTTTAAAGAGTAATTCACCTTTAGGATAAAGTTGTTTAAAGCGCGAGGGCAAAGGATGGGCAGGCATGGTTAGAAAACTAAGGAAGCGCTAGAAAAGAACTCCTCTCGTAATGTATCGCCGAAATACCCTATCATTGCAAGACTCTTATGTAAGCAACGCACTTCTTGGTGCCCTGCTAGCAGCTTTCATATTTAGCGCGCTAACCTTCTACATTTATAGATTTTTCTACAGAGACTTCACTGTGTGAATATTGATTTTTATGGAATTTTATTACTGAGCTTTATAAACAGATTGACCGCAGTTTCTGAATTGATATATTTGTTTGTTTCAATTGCACGGCTGATGAGTCAGTCAAAAAGAGCTAGTAGGCTAGCCTCACTTTGAAAGAAGAGTGACTTTAGCTTTATTTAGGAAGAAACAGCCATGTCCCATATGTGCTACATTAATTAGATCAATTTTTCTAATGTCGCTGTAATGCAAAAAAAAAGAAAAAAGAAAACTCGGCAGCGTTATTTTTTCCAGGTTCACTCAAGTCAACGCTTCTTCTCCTCTGGGGCAGTACACTCTTAAACAAAATTACACCCTTAGGGTCGTATCTTGAAACACAACATAATCGTCATCTGTCTTGCCCGCAATTCCTTTCTTTAACGCTGTGAGCCATGTATTCCAAGTCACGAAAAACATGCACGATATCCGTATGACAGAGCATTCTCGACAGGAAAGTAGCGAGCGCAGTGTTTTCAAGGAAGGAAACGAAAGCAAGACAGATGACGGTTATTGTTGTGTGGCAGATATACACCCCAAAGGGTGTACGTTTGTTTAAGAGTGTACTGACAACGCGCGACCTACCTGTGGCTCTGCCCTGTCTTTACTTTTTTTCGTGGTGCTCTTATGAGAACGCTTGGAGGCTGGCGTCTGATGAAGGCACCCGAGGGCAACTACCGAATAGTGGCAGGTCGGGTGGAACGCTTTGACAGCCCCCGCTATCTGCTTTCCTAGAAAATTTGTACGTGTGAGCATGCATGTGCGAAATCGCTATGGCGTGTATTGGCCGTCGCACTTCATGGAGTGTAACTGCTGACGCTTCCTCGGGAACAAAACAAGAACTACAACTTAAAACGGGGTGTTTGGAGAGACGTAAGCGAGTTTCAGGTGCATATCATGCCAGATTTTGGGACCCTACAGCGTGAGCCGACTAACACTATACCTGAATCTTCATGGTAGCATTGTGCACGGAATGGTACCTTTTCCTTCCCATGTTCAAATTTTTCAGGCCGAAAGACGGCAGGTTTTTGCACAGAACACTGTTATTCGCTGTCAAGACAATGTGAATGAAACCACGATTCCAAGCTGGCAGACGTATATGTGCTCTGTATTTAACAGATAAGTGAAATCAATTTTCCTGGTTCGTCCGTCAAATTCCGCTGTTTTTGCCGCTTTGGCAACGCTCAATGTAGGCCATCTTAACAGAGTTGCGTAAATATTTTCCGTTATTATTCTGTGGGATGCTGTCCAGGAATTCAAGGCCACCGTGCAGATGCTTGTGATGGGCCAGTCGACCTGAAATATCGCAAGTAGACATTGTGTAAATTCAAGCGTTGAAATCGCAGTGAGAAATTTATCTGAAGACGTGCCCTATTACCTGCTACATGTACGTACATAATTGCCAGGTCACTATATAAAAGAAAGCATTTTCTATCGGATAAGCTGCGCAACAACGAAACAAATACAAAATGCTCCATCTGAATAATACTGCTATAACTTATTTTTATATTTATTTATTTCAAGAAACCCCTAAAGGCCCTCACAACGAGGGTATTACATAGGGGGGTGACAAAAATTCTACAAACATCTAGAGACGCGTATTCAAGGAATAGGCAACAAGAATAAAAAAGCAGAACAGCAACACTCAACGAGACATAATGGAAAAACGCAATATAATAAACAGAACAAAAAAAAATAGTTTTTTTTTATGTTTTAATAGCGTAATTGCGTGAGTTGAAGTGATAAATCCAACTGTACCGGTTACGCGGGGAAAAGGTACCATGCATACTTCCAAAACAGCCAAAAATATTTTGGTAGAGTAATTTTCGAAATCATTCCTTTTATTTTAGTGGTGGGAAGGAAAAAAATGATCTTCTTAAGCTGAAAATACGCAAAAAGAGCTTGATATGTTCCCACGCGTATGTTGGCTGCCGTATGGGGTTACGCGTATTAGATCTTTTGTTTTTCTTGGTTCTTTCTCCCGTATATAGGTCGGTGGGCGGGAAGTTGAAGATGGGGAGGAGGAGGAAAGAGAAAAGTAGAAGGCAGGGAGGTTAACCAGAATAACGTCCGGTTGGCTACCCTACACCGGGGGAATGGGAAAGGGGAAAACAAAGATCACAGGGAGAGAGAGGAGGGAAGGAAAGAAGGAAATTGCAGCGAGTTCGCTGACGCGTGTGGTCTTACAGAAATCGCGTTAATGGTCACAGATGGTCGCACAAACCCGTCGTCCTTAAGAAACACAAAAGCGCCTTCACCGCTTTATGGGCCGACGGGCGATGGGGGCGGTGTTCTAGCAGCAGTTGCTCACAGTTGAAGATGAGATTTTAATGGAGAAATGAGGAGAGATGTTTGATGCAGATGTACCTATGGACGTATGATCTGTTGCAACTGCATCCAAGCATTTGACTGTTTCTTACTTGACGCAATTTGTAGTGATGAGGCGCCATTGCGTCAAGCAGCGGCTCAGTGAGCATTCTAACAATTGGCGCCAAAAACAAGGCAACATGGCCCTTTACTGCAGCGTGTGGCTGCACACAGGCCTTTCAAACATGCAAGGTCATAGGACGTTATCGCAGCACTTATGTTCGCCTAACCGCCGAGGCGTTCGTGAATAAAGAGGTGGTACTTGTGTCATTACCCCATCCTTAGCTCTAAGTAAAAAAGTGATCAGTTACGTTGACATCGCATATGTAAACAGCGTGCGTGATTCTGCACATTATTGATGATTTGTGAGCTGTTTTTTCTCCGAAATCTTTCCTCCGTGCCAGTTTCATCATGCGGAAATGCTTCTTACTGGCACCTGTCGGCTGTTTTCCCGGTTTCCCATATTTATTATTGTTTCATCGCAATTAATCTCACAGTTGTTGACCAGAACTTGTGGTGCGTAGAATGAACTGCCGTCGTGCCTT
Organism: Dermacentor andersoni; assembly: GCF_023375885.2. Classification (NCBI taxonomy): domain Eukaryota; kingdom Metazoa; phylum Arthropoda; class Arachnida; order Ixodida; family Ixodidae; genus Dermacentor; species Dermacentor andersoni. Next base: position 334,284,293 of record NC_092814.1, read on the forward strand.
GACGTTGTTTTCCCTTTTCAGAAAACAAGTAGCAATACCAGTACGTATTAGTAGTACGTATTACGTATTAGTATACGTATTATTAATATATGTATTAAGTAACAATACGATACGCATTGCGTAGTCACGTACAGGAAGTATACGTGGATATTTTATTTTCATAATGACTCCATAGCTAGCCTAATCCTTCACAAGAAAGGCGGAAAAACACCAGTCAAGAACGATGTCAGCCGAGGAGACACAATCGCTCCAATGCTATTAACTACATGCTTAGGAGAAGTATTAAATCTATACGACTGGGAAGTATTAGGAGTGACAAACAATGGCGAAGATTTCAGCAACCTCCAGTTTACAGATTACATTGTCCTGTTCAGCAACGGTGATTTCCAGAAACTGATTGATGGTCTAGCCATTTTGGTAACAAGTGGGTGATTCAAAGGCAAGAAATAGAAAGCTTTCATCACGAGGAACTCTCCCGCACGTCCGTCCAGTCAATAACAACTCAAGATGATTAGCTTTCTTTCTATTTTTTCCAGTTACCGGGAAAATGTGGAAGAGCATGAGGAGAACACGGAGACAGAAAGACAAGGGGGTTATACAGTGTAAACACAAGCTAGTTACTCTGTGCTGGGGAAAGAGGTAAAGGGAATAGAAGGTGATAAAAGGAAACAAGGGATAAAAAATAGAGGCAGAAAAACAGGCAGCAACGTACACAGTCGGTTGCACAATTCGCAAGCAGATATGAATCGGAGGAGCGTATTTAGGTCGTAAGTAGTGAAACCTGTCCACACCAGTGTCCTAGGATATTTTCCTCCGTGAAAAGACTACCGAGCAGTTTGTCAAGCGCGGTCGCGAGAACTTTCTTGCCCCACATTGATGAGAAAAATCACAGTAGAGGTGCTTGATCATGTCACCTCAGCGCAGTTTAAATGTAGAGGAGTTTACTTAACTACGTCTTAGATAAGCGAGAACAGTTTTTGTGCATGCGTTTCTATGGTAGTGCCTCTCCTCCTTGTTTCCTTGAATATATCAGAAGGATTTTTTTCGAAATGAGTCAGATCCACTTAGACGGAATTTGAGGAAAACGACAAAATTTGTTATTGTATTGTAATGCAGCGCATACAAGCGAGTATATGATGTTTTATACGTGAGATAGAGAAGCTTGACAGCAACAAGTAATGAAAAATTATTCAGCACATTTGACCAATTTTAGGACGTAAATTTGAGATCTGACTCTTCGCTTACGGTAGGATGTAATTCCACTAGAAAAGTCATTAGAACACTTCTAATTCGGGGCACTGCTGTGCTTCATAAACACTGGGAACAATATTTTCAGAGAGCATATTCGTCTGCTTGAAAGCACATAGAGCCTGCTTTGTATTCTCTCACAGGATCTTTTTCTTGAGCTCCATTGAAGGCTGTAAGCAAATAAGGAACACAGCTTACAATTAGACTACGATATCGACTCGGTAATATTATCTGGAAAGCAGTCTCCTATTGGGCTAGTGGATTTGGCTCATTTTGATAAGTACATCTGCAAAATGTGACTCACTTTTAATCCAAAAACAATTTTTGAGGCCGGTTCGATAACCTAATTTAACCCATTTCGTTATAATACCTTTTCAAGAGGAAAAGTGAAATTTTTTTTCTCATTACGAGTCTATCTTCCATAGTTTTGGTTGGTGCGTTTGGATCACTTAGAAAAAAAAAACACTTGTCGGTTCAATGTATCATCTCTAACTCGGTGTACAGGGCAAGCAGTTTAGTAAAATAACTAGAACACATAGAAATGTGTGCGAGACAAAACAGAATTTTAATAATACTTTTAGAAAAATTGTGCGAGAGTAAACGGTTCTTCTGGTTTAGTCGTCCACTGGATGCGATGTAATGGTCTTGCACGGGTGACATTTCTGTCTTCAAAACCTAATCTTCAAGGTGTTCCGCGCGTTCCTGTTGACAATGTGCGTCACGTCGGGTCGGTAATCGGTCTATCATCAGGGTTCGTAGGGACAGGTCCTTTCCCAAATCTGTTTTGTCTATTTGGGGAATAGTGACGAAAACGTGTTTTGACCCATCACAAAAATAAAGTCGCAGTTTCACCCGAAAGGCTAAGCATCGATTGATATAGTAAATTAGTAGACAGTTACATGAAGTAACGATAGTGGTTTTATCGACTGTATAAACTTGGAAACATTTGCTTACTAACTGAATTAACAAGCATGGTGGCAAACATGAACACAGCATACTCGATGACCGCGGACACTCGCTGTCAAAAGGCTGGCGTGAAACAAGCGCTGCAGCAGCATCGAGAGAATTGACCTTCGTGCTGTATCGCTTCGACGCAAGCAGCGCCGAGAAAAGAGCACGCACAAAGGTATGAGCCGTCTGTAGATCGCTTTCAAGATACGGCACGTGCGACTGCGTGCCGCCGGGCAAAGTAGACAGTTCCTGGCAGAGTAAAAGCCGCCCCCCCCCATTCCTCCGACGTAGCCACTTTACTGTCCTCCGTTTCTCAAGCGAGATGGAGCTACGATCGTCAATTCCCCTTGCGCTCGGTCACGAAATAAGCAGTTGTTGCTGGAACCCAACGCTGCCTCCCTCCCTTCCATCCCCCTACGGCCTTTCACGCGACGGAAGGCGACGCGTTTGTTCCCCGCTTTGCTCCTTCGAGCTTGCAAGATCGCCCCGCGATCGTCGGCTCTCTCGCGTGCCTTCACTCACACATACAGAATACGGCGCGCGGCGGCGGTTATTGCCCGTATACTTTATACGGAACATCACGGCGACAACGGCGGCAAAAACGCTTTCGGAGTATTCATACAATTGCTATCGAAATAAAACAAAAACAAAAAGAGACAAATCTATCATAGTTTCGCCCCAAATATGAAGCACCAGTTGCGGTAGCAAATAATTAGTCAATTATACGAAGTAAAGACAGCAGTTGTATTGGCCTATACACTGGTAAACATTCGCTTACTCACTAAATTGAGCGTGGTTTCACGCCTGCACAGGCAAACATGGGCACATCTCTCTCGATGACCGCGGGCACTAGCTTTTGGAAGGCTGGCGTTAGGAAGAGCGGCAGGAGCAGCGAGCGAATTGCCCTTCGCGTGGCCTCTCGCTTCAACGCTAAACAAGCGGCGCGGCTAGGCATTTCTACCCACCGTAGATTAATTTCAAGATAGGGTCCTCGCGGCAAATGCTCAGCCGCTACCGGAGAACATCCCTCCCCTCTCTCTCGCGATGAAAGACGGCACAACTCCTCCCCGCCTTCAACCTTTGCGCTCGCGATATAAAGCCACCACACTCTAAAAACACCGTTTGGGGTTTATTTGGAGTGTAAAAACACCCTTTGGGATGTATATTTTGGCAAACAAGAATAATCGTCATCTGTCTTGCTTACGTTTCCTTTCTTCAAAACTCTGCGCTCGTTACTTTCCTGTCGAGAATGCTCTGTCATGCTGATAACGCGCATGCAATTCCTGACTTGGAAGTACTGGGCTCTCAGCGTTAAAAAAAGGAAATGCGGCCAACACAGATGATGATTATCGTTGCGTGGCAAATATACACCCCAAGAGGTGCAACTGTTTTTAGAGTGCAGCATTCTCGGCTCACCCTCGCATGTTTTCGCTCACACCGATAGAATACGACGCGCGGACGCGACCTTATTGCACTTGTATTTTATATCAGACATCATTGCGACGGCCACGGTGACCGCAAAAATTAGCCCAGGTAGTCCATATAATTGCTATCGCAATAAAAGCACTTTGGTGAGTAATGTTTACAATTAATATTGTTTGAGAACCTTTCAATCCCTACCTAGAGTTCTGCTTAACATCTCACAGCGTGTGTGTATTGATTTCTTTCGTTTGATGTGCGTTCGTAATTCGAGTTACATCTGTCTTTTATGCAAAACATTTGCTTACCCCTTTGGTTTTGTACCTAAAGACTTTGTATTCTTACCATGATCTTTACAGGCTCATTTCTAATGCTCAACTTCTTTCTGCCAGTAGTCCAACAATTTTCTGTATTAGTATTACTTCCATTGTTTCGATATTATGTTGGATTTTTTTGTATGTGCATTACTTTGTGCGATGTCATTGACAGTATGTTTGTATATCTTTATAGGAGGTCCCAATATAATCATAGACCGCGGGACTTACTTCTGCATATCACACACAGAAATTCAGTAGTTTTGAACTAATAAAATTCTCATTCTCATTCGCTTGGGCAGAACACACAGAGCGATTCGACGCTGCAATCGTTGTTTGGCAAAAAGGCGTTGCGCGCTTACCGGCGACCAGTTGCTTCAACCTTTCCGCTTCCCGCTGTTCTTCGAGCGGATCCGCAGGGCGGCACCGATGCACAACAAATGCGCGGGCAGCCTCTCCGTACTGTGGGTGCGGAATCCCAACCACAATCACATGCTTGACCGCTGGGTCGGCAGCCAGTAGCTCTTCCAACTCGGCTGGAGGTACCTGCTGGTCCATGCACTTTATGAGTTCCTTGAACCGACCGCTCAAGAACAAGCAGCCGTCGGCCGTGTAGTAGCCCCTGTCGCCTGCGATGAAAGGTTCAGCAATGCGAACATTCCGTCTTCTGTTCAGTGAACAGATGACACGCGTAGCAATTGGCTACTTCAGCCTAGGCTGAGTTAAACATTCTCTGTGCGGATTGATTCGTTTATTTCCGATAACCCCAGCCACAACCAGACCAACGCAGGCGGACCTGGTATACGCAATCTTACACAAAGGAAATGCACACCTCCTACCGCACAGTGGCGAAGAAAATCCCTATTCTAATTGCAAGAAAAATTTAATGCCCTTCCACTTTGTGAAGAAGAATAAAGAGAGAAGCTGTATTGGGATGATTATAATGACTATATTTATATGGTTTTGCTATATTGACTGAATAAAGACACACGTAACTTTGTGGTTGTTATCGTCTTTATTTTGTCTTATTCGTTACCACATTGACCATAGCTTTGTGGTCACTGTGGTACACCGCGATCGGTTGTACTGCTATGCTAGACACGTTCTTGGCAAAGGTTAAATCTATACGTCACCGGATACGCGTGGTCGACACATTGACGTCGCTGCAGCACTCAATTTCAGATCGTTGCAACAGGAAGGAAACAATCCACTTGCTGTCGTCGTGGGAAGAGATAGGAAATGGTGCTTGCCCAAGTGCACGCGCCCTTTCCCAGCCTTTCCACGACGAACAAACGAGCGAGATAACAATCGACATTTCGTTCCCTCACCCTCCTTCTTCTGGCTCCCTTTACGCTTGCCTACCTGAAGAAAGAATACATTGAGAGAGACTGCCGCGACTCATAACATCACGTGGAAACAGTTGAACTGATCGCTGCGGCGCATTGTTTTTCTCATCTCACACACATTTATTTCGAGATCCTAGTCATAGACAGCTTCGTTGTAAAAAAGTTTGCTGATAAAACTTCCATACCTTGTTTCATTCTGCAAATTTTTTTACAGTATTGAACATAGCATACAAGCGACTGTAGTGTCGGCTCGAGATGGATTTTCAGTATGCGCCAGAGGAAATACACGCACTAAAGGGGCTCTGTAACACTTTTCTACCTGATCATAGAATGGCCTCCCTGTTAAATGACATCATCTTATGAATCCCTTGCCGCAAACATTTTTCAAATCGTTCAACTACAAGCAAAGTTATCGCACTGATACGTCGCTTTTCCGTCTTTTCGTCTCCACTAGTTAGCCGCAAGCTAGACAGAGGAGCAGTCAAGAGGCCAAAGCCCCGGCGAAAAGTTGAGTGCCGCGGCGGCGAAAGAGCTCGTCGTGGCACCCCGTGGTGGCCGCAGTAGACGAAGCTACGCAGCACACCGCCGACATCGCGGAGGCCTCGCACAGCTGACGCGGTTACGCGAAGTAGAAAGACGAAATGATTTTTGTGTCCATTTGAAATCGCAGACATATACATTTTCCATGTTTTATCTGAAAATTAGCACTTATGTATTACTGAGAATGCTTTCGCCATCACAAAATCCGACTTGTGTTGATGTTTCAAGAAGGTTAATAAGGGATGAAAGTGTCGTAGTGTCGTATTGCTGGATTTCGAATATTGCATTACTTGATATCAGGGAGGAAAAATGAAAACTTGAATGGGCGATCGTGAAGGCCGTGTACGCGTTTAGTGCGAATGGATGTTTATTTGGCGATACTCGTGATGCCCACAAAACAATTTACTTAGCTGTGTATGTACCAAGTGCCTAGATAAATCGTTGGTTGCTGAATTATAGGGGTGCCAGTGTTGCCCTAACGGAATGCGTTTCTAGGCCTGCGTCATCCAAGAATTCTGTGGCGTAATCAAAGAGCCTCTGCTTATTCAAGAATCGCACAGCTTTCATCTGCAGCTTTTCTAGTTTTGACATATTTGATCAATGTGCGTGGAAGCCAGATGACGTTGGTGTGGTCTAAGACGGAGTGAACGAAAGTTGTGTAAGCTGTTGGCCTGGTGTGCTTCATAGCAAGGCGTAAGCATTGTCTAAGAAAAATATTTGCGTAATGGGACTGAGGTATTGTCATCGTGTAAGTTCCTTGAGAGTTCGGAAGTTAGTGTCAAACATATAGGTTGAAACTGCGAGCTTTATTGAGAGCGTAGGAAAATTCCGATAGCTTCTTTTAGAGCACTGCTCTTAGGCACCTATTCCTGCGTTGAGAATCAGCGTGCTACAGGTCGTACTGCGTAACCGAACGAACGTGCACAGCGAAAGATGAAAGCGAACGCGGAGCGCAGCCGGAGATGAGAGAAGAGAGCGCAAGGATGAAAGTAGAGGAGGAGGCTACAGTGAAAGCATGAAGCCTTAAGCGGAGGAGGAGCGGATGGGAGACGGCCTGCGCATGTGCTGATTTGCCGGCCGCCAGGGCATCCGCAGCAACGTCGGCGATCTCATGTGCGCTTTCGAAGGGGGGCCAGGGTGACGCGAGGTGGGGAGGGCTACGCTCGTCCGCGGCCTCAGCTGCTGCGGTCAGTCCGCGGCAGCAGCGTGTGTGATGAGGATCACTGCTCTTGAAAGGGGCGATGGCCAGAGGCTACTAGTAAGGCTCAATGTGACGCTCCCCAGGGTGTTGTCGCCGCTGACACTGGTGGCACGATCTGCCGTCGATGAAGGGCCGCTCTCGTCATTGGTGGAACGAAAGTGTGAGAAGAAAAGCGTAGTACCGCGCAATACGGGCTGTGCGGAGACGATGACTACAGTAGCGCGCGTCGTCTCCATTGAAACAAAGCTCTGCATGAGCGGATGTCTGTATGCGGCTGCTGCTGTGACTCGCACCCAAGCGTCACCCACGCGCTGCCTCTCGCGATCTCCCGATTAGCGAGGCAGTTGCGCCACACTTCGCCCCGTTTCTAATATACCGCACAAGACAGATTGACCGTGCCAGCTACGCCACTCACAGCGTCCTCTTCCTTACAGAAACTGCGTAGCTATATAATCATAACACAAAATACTGAAACGCGAAATGAAAACACGTATAAAGCTGCGCTCAAATTTCTCATTGGGGAGTATCGTAATCGTCGGTGTCTTTTTTGTTGTGAAAGACATACACAGATATTTAGTAGTGTTATTGGACATTATCTATTCTTGCACCAATGGGACATCAACTCGAGTGTTCTGTTTAATAAAAAAATGGTCTTCATAATTCCTGATTTATTTTTTCGAAAGAACTTCCGCGCAAGATATAATGTCATACGGGTAAAATCTAATGTCACTTTCAATGCAGCCTATATTAAGGCAGTACAATATCGCTCCGCTCATTTGGTTCTATCTAGCTAACATCTCACTGCTAGCGTGACAGAACTGAAAATTCATCTTCCCTGCCTAGCTAGCCGTAGAAAGGAATCACGCATTTGTTGTTTTCATACAGTGTATTTCCACCAACCCTGCTCTTCGTTCCTTGTTTGTACGTCCAACCACATTTCGCTTATACTGGTTTCGTCGGCCCCATAAGGATAGCATACCATATTTTTCAACGATTGCAGGCTCCCACTCATTTGTTCTAAGAACCACAAGGCAGTGGAATCACTTACCCGCCTCCATAACGAACTTATAGCTGATCCAAGGTGTTTTAAAATGGCCTATCAAGCCTGCGGCAAGAATGCTGTACGAATGCTCATTCTTAGTTCTTTTCTGGCTATGTATGCCACTCCCCTCTGTAATTTATTTATACCCTGAGTGTAGCGCAGACAAACAGACAAGGAAATAAATAAATAAATAAATAAATAAATAAATAAATAAATAAATAAATAAATAAATAAATGTTACCCGTATTGTCGCTAATAAAACTTAAAAGTAGCAACGGGCCCAACAAAGACCCTCGAGGCACTCTCGAAGAGACCGCAGAAATTCTGGAACGGATGCTATCGACAATAACATACTATGTTTTATGCAATAAGAAGTATTGGACCCAGTTTCTAGCGCACGCTAGCACTAATGATGAACATTTTGTTAAATTCAGCAACGATGACTTCGATGCCCTAACTGCTAATAAACGATCCAAGACTACCACGATAGCGCCTATCCTCTTTTGTTCTTCTCTTTTTTTTTCTCGAGCACTCTTCTAAAATATCACAGCAACAGCGAGCGCAGTGCCGCCTCTTACGATGGGCCACTGGAAGAGCTAGCTGGACGTTAACAACAATGTTTTAATAAGTTAAAATGTTTCGACAATTACTTCGCTTATTGGTCCATTTCTGGGATATGCTCATAATAAAAAATTCAAACGCGGTCGTCATAAAGTCATCGCCAGAAAAAAAAAAATCCCTAGACTAGTAAACGTTTCGTAATATGAAACCCCAACAAAGGCTAAAAATATCACCGCCATTTTGTTAGAGCCATTCTACAGTGTCCAAAGGAGGCATGTTGGAACATGTTATTTGGAATGCCAATGTAAATCGCAAATTGAATCTATTCGAATAGAAGTGTTTCCCGACGTTCAGAGCGCGTGCATGAGCAGGGAGCCCGGTGCCAGGATAACCATAGACGTCGCCGTTTTCGTGAGGTGTTTTAAGTTGAAGACATCGAGATAAATGTGAAAAAGAATGCTATTTGGGGTTTCTTCAAGTGGGTTTTTAAGGGAAGCTTGGGGATGCGTCTCCTTAACCTTTTGTTCCTTTTATTCTCAACCCCTTCTTTTTACCTTGAGGTATAAATGTGCTTCTCATGGTTGAAACGCAGCATGATTCTTAGCGTATTTGCCGTGCGCCTGCTAATTACTACTACTACCAGCATGATTTATGTCAGCGTGGGTATAGTAAAATTCATCGGGAAATAAGTTATTGGTGCTAGTCTCATGTTTTCTCGTAATGCGACTTGATTTCACGACTTCAGCTCCACTCATGCAATATCCATTTTCCGCAAGGCAAATAAATATGAATATAACTAGTCCAATACGTTAAATTGTATAAATTGAACATGCCGATTTATCACGTATGTAACGTCTGCCTGTTCAAATAACCAGCTTTATTAGACCGAATTGCGCGATGTTTCAGAGCCAAATACTACACCCGTACACAAGAAAGGGAGAGAAGGAAATGCAGGTTATGCTGTCTGAAGCAAGGAAGTAAAAACTTCAAACAAGATAAGTCCTTTCATGAATAGAAATCAACGGAAAAATTATCCGGAGAGTGGTCGAGCGAGAAGGAATTGAAAAGGAGATTCCGACGCTCCTGCGCACGCTTTGTTTTCAATTATGGAGGTTTACTGGGTGCCCTCACAAGAAATGCATAAGTGGAACCAGCGGGCAGGATAAGTCAATATGCTCATTTGCCCAATTCATAGCAGGCGCTTGTTTCGTGGGTCATGCTGGGGGCGAACAAAGCAAGCATTTGTTGTGACAACGAGATACAGAGGGTGTCGCAGTTAACTTTCGCCAAAGTTCAAATATGTTCCGATTCACCCGATGACGACACCACCAAATGCGTGTTGCTGGAGTAAGTGATACTACTTTCTCTTATTCATTTTAATTCTATAAATAGTCAAGATTAATTAACAAACTCCTGAAGCAACGAAGTTACACAAAAATTCCAATCAGAAAGTTGTAGAGCGGTTTGCAAAACGTCCTATTAAACAGTTTCGAACTTCCTGTTTATTAAGTGTTAGTTTTATTCCGTTGCTGCAGATGGCTGCGAAATACAAAAAAAAAAAAGAAAAACACTACGTGACGTGCCCGCTTAAGCGCCATGATTGCAGTGCTGCCAGATGGTCCACGTACAAACGAACATAGCATTTAGTCGGGTGTACTGCCACTAAAGAGGCGACGTTTGGGAGCACTGCAATAACGGCGTGGAAGCGCGCATGTCACGTGGTATCTTTTGTTTTGCATATGACGGGCACCTGCAGTAAGCGGAAAAAAAGCTAATACATAATAGGTTTCAAGTTCGAAACTGTTTAATAGGATATTTTGCAAACCGCCCTACAGCTTTCTAATTGGAATTTTTTGCGTAACTGCATTGCTTGAGTAGTTGGTAAATAATCCAGACTAATTATGCAATTAAGAATAACGCAAAAAGAGCGTGACTTACTCTATAGAGTACTCAGCAACGTGCATTTAGTCACCTCGTGTTAGAGTGCATCGGCATATTTTAAAACTGACTAAGATTAGCTGGGACACCCTGTATATCCCCTTCAGTCACAGCGTCCACATTTGTGGACGCGACCTGCTTTTACCATTTTTGTGCAACGGTAGCAAGGAATAGAGCACAAACATTAAGCTTAGGGCAAATTGAACATTTTGATAGCCTAAATTACTTGCATTTTGCTTCTCAGTGATATGTATTCTTTGAGTACCGCTTTAGTGGAGGCACTACCATAATTTACGTGACGCTTGACGTGGGGCATGCCGTTAGCAACCTTGAAATATATATATATCCTTTTCTTTCTTGAAATGCTTGAGTCCAATGAATAACTTTTGCATGTAATTCGACTGGGGAATTTCATCCTTTTTATGAAGAAACGTAGAATGAGAGGCTTTACATTCGTTACATTAGTTACTCTGTAATTATGACTCATCATCAAATGCTGAAAAAGTCATTCTAGCTCCTACCTTGATTTGCATTCAGTGGAGCCTCAAGCACCACCTATGTTTCACACATGTGTCGACAGTCGATCATAATTCGTAACTGAAGGGGATGTGTGAACTCACACGGTGATAACCGGTGGCCTACAACCAAAATAAGTTTGCTCAACATAATTGACAGCACGCAGAGAATAGACGAAATACGTTTGCCAAAGTGGAGCGTTTGGGAAGCCGCAAGCTAGACAACTTCGAGTTTCAGGTTCTCTCTGTAAAGAAACGCGAAACTCTGGCGAGGAAAAAATAAGCACCATTCTTCACACTTCATGTGAATCGATTGCACTTGCGAGAGACGCCTGATCATGGAGGTTCATTGAAGACGTTTCCGCAATTATCCGAAGAATTGCGCCACATTGTTTAAATGTTTAGATTGCTTAAGAATTCACGCGAATATTCAGTGAAAACATGATAATTGTATGTTTTGCACACTGCTGGGACAGTGTCATTCTCAGCTTGATATTCCTGTTAAGAGCGGTCAACACCTTGCGCTCTTGACGTGCACAGACAGTAGCCCCACAGCTGAGCCTATACTGAGCGTCCTTATAGCGAGCTATAGGCAGTATAACGCGTAAACATGACAATGACAGTGCAAATGAGAGGCCACATAGAAAAATGCGAATGGGCAGTGAAAGCAACTTGCCTATATGTTTTGTACACTGTCAGGACAGCGTCATTGTAAGGCTGATCTTCTTTTTAAGAGCAGTTAATATAATGTTACCAGCAGGCGCACATAGAGTGGCCCCGCGCCTATAGTGAACATTTCTTACAGCAAGCTACAGGAAGTGTAACGCGTAAACATGACAGTGACAATGCAAATGAGAGGCCACATCAAAAGATAAGCTTCTAATGAATTTAGACCGAGGAAGCGGTTAAAAATTGGGATTGCGTTTCCAGTCACACACACCCATCGCTTTCAGTGAATACAGCATCCTAAGGCTGCGCATGCACTCCACCTCTCATTTTGTTTCCTTTCGTCACTGGTTCTCTTAGACAACTACTCTTCTAAAATTCATGAATTTCTTTTTCAACAGGGAGCGGTTTCAGTTTGGTCATTCTATATATTTAGTCCCGTTAAAAATTATTACGAGGGACTAGCTACAACATATGCGACGGTATTCATCATGTGCTATTTGTATGGCAACTTGCTATACATATTTATGTAAGAATAGTATACTGCAAATACCTGTCTCAGCAATTATTTTGTACTTCTAAAAAGGCAATGATTGGATGAGGATACCATCGCTAAGCAAATTAAAAAGTTCCTCGAGGTGCCATCAGCTCCTAGCTCTCCACCAACATGGCTTACGGTAAGGATGTTGAACATTTAGAGAGTTAATTACGGCAATTCCCTCGTCAGTCTCACTAATCAATAATAAGTTGACACAACTAAAACATGTGGTTCAATTAGATTCTTGGCAAAAAGTGACGGACCTTGATGGGATGGAAGTCCGCTCTCATATTCCATTGGGCAATTTACAATGTTCACGAGACCATTACCAAAACAGTTATGTCAGTCCTATTCAAGCCAGCTACAGAAAACACTGTTATCTCAAATGCTTCTCGTATCGGCTCGTCACGGCGTGTCCTCCTATCTCTCCTATCACACGTAAAGGTGGGTCACTTCCGACACGCAGTTCACCCTTTTATAAAAAAACCGCTGCAGTGCTGGAAGGACATGAAGTTTCATCATGTGAGCAGTGTGTGCAAAAACACTAGCGTGTGTTATCAATACACGGGGCCCCATACCATGGACACGTGCTGGGTGAGTGTGCTGAAGTGCACAACTGGCCGCTGTCCTCACGATGCATTTTAGAAGGGCTACCCCTTGATTCGAAAGTAAATGGCCATATTCAAGAGAATAGTTAGAGGCCACTTGTCTCACCGATAAGCTGCTGCTTATACATATTAACGAAAGACAATCCTTTCGCCAACGTCGTTCAAAAAGCTCCAAAGCCTCTGTACCACAAAAGCCACGGCCGACATCACCACCCCCTCTGCCGCCCACGCCAAACTCATTCGGCTCTAAGGACAAAGGAGCATCGAATAGCATGGCAACTGAGGCTTGACCTGAACTCCCGGAGCTACATGCACCTGCTGAGTGACATCAGACTTCGACAGCAAGGGGCACTTCGTCTGTTCTTCATAAAATGACGCATCAAGATCAAAAACTGTTGTCATGCGCTGCTCACTGGTGAGTGCTATTCGTGTACTCCTGGACAAGCTGCAAACACCGACAGCTCGAAGCGCTTTTCAAGTGCTGGATGCTATTAATTCAGCTCTCGCATGCCTTAAGATGCCCAGTTCTTGAGAACCTATACAGCAGAACCATGGCTCGTCGACAATTGCGATCATTTCGGGATGACGTCAGAAGTGCCTCCATATTCCAATGGAAGGCGAGATGTATGAGGTCGTGTATTTAGGATCGTATTAAAACCGCTTTCTATACTCACCATCTCTCAAACGTACTTGTCAACCACCATAACGAAATCAGGGTAAGCTTTAACCACGTGGGCGCGCTGGAGTAGAAAAGTTCTTTACATTAGCAAGAACCTTACTTATTTTGCTCAGCCCGTAACGCCACACCACGATCACAAATGCCTGTGTCTTATGAAAAAGAAGTGGCTGTATTTTACGCTTATTAGCGTCTACCTTTCCCAAACAAGTCAATTCGATTGCAAAAGACTAAAAAGGTATTAGGGCTGCGACGCCAGGTCTTTGGATAATAACAGGGGACTTCAACTCTCATCCCCTGATATGGGGAAGTTCGAGGATAAATGCAAGGGGCTGATCACTCATATCCTTTGCACAAGACCACAACCTGTGTATTCTAAAGGCTCATTCACACTAGGCCAACATGACACGGATTTCGGTCTGCCGATTGTCGGCGACAGTGACTTTTCCTTCGTGTCGGCGCCTCTGTCACACTGTACCGACGCTGACAATCTGCCGACGGTCAGTGGAAAGCTCGTCGTCGGTACAGTGTGACAGAGGCGTCGACAAGAAGGAAAAAACGCTGTTGCCGACAGTCGGCAGACCAAAATCGGTGTCGTATTGGCCTAGTGTAAATGATCCTTAAGTGATGCAAGCTAGACATTTCCGTGGGAAACAAAAAACTGCAGCGGCCTAGATTTCGCACTGGTGTCACGATGCCTGACTTCGGGCGTGCAGTGGTTTACTGATACTAAAACCTGTGGAAGTGATCATATTCCGACCTATGTGAGAATCGAAGGTCCAAAGGCCTCTTTAATTACCGATGGTCTCTCGACAATCTGACCGGTCAGTCTCTATAGATCTTGTGGAAGGAGCATGCAATAAACATATTATACGCCTGTTAGAAGACATAATGGCATACGTAGTGTACGATTGTACGCGTTGCTTCGTACGTGCAAGTCTGATATTGGATTGGAAACGCTTCGTGCGATAAGTCAGCACGCTGGAAGGAGACTCGAAGAGAGTCTACTTAAGAAGCCTGCACTGCCTTGCGCCATCTATGCCAAGAAGCACGACAACAAGTGCTAAACCTTTTCAAAATGCTATGGCAGGGCGGTGGCGTTCCTCAGAAATGGCAACGCCTGGTACCACTGTTAAACAAGGACAATCCTCGCTGGAACTTTCATCATATCGGTCTACAGCACTCCCCAGCTTCGTCGGGAAGCTCATGGAACGAATGATCCTCATGCGTCTCGAACGGTGCCTTCAACAATCAAAATTTGCCCTGACTCCATGGTAGGATTTCGACGAGGCCGTTCATCGACTGACAACGTTATCAATCTAGTGTAGTCTGTAGACCAACAAAGATCTGGGAAACGTTATCACTGGCGCTCTTCCATGACCTGAATAGTGCTTTCGACAGCGTTTCCCATTAGGCATTCCTGCACGTGCTTTAACCAATTGAACTTGAAGGGTGAGTACTTGGGCGGACCCGAGGTTACCTGACGAAACAGTCCTGGTTAGTACGTACTGAATATTGTCCGGCTGCCTAGCGCTAGACGTCCCGTGACGTTCCATAAGGTGGTGTTTTAAGCCCTATTCTTTTCAATCTCGCGCTTCTTGATCTGGCCGAATCCCTGCAGGAAAATGTTTGTTGCTCAATCTAGGGCAATAATATGTGCATCTGGGCGTCAGTAGTGACTCGCCTGCAGGTTCGTGCAATGCTTCAGAAGGCAGTAACGCAGACATCTGGATATCTTCGCCCACAACGCCTAAGCATCTAGTCGGAAAAATGTGCGCTAATCGCTTTTACGGGAAAAGCGATGACTAGTTATCTAGTGTGCATCAATGGCCAGACTAGTTTCTAAAAGGGAAGACATCGGTTTTGAGGTCTCATTGAGGACCGAAATCTCTCCTGAAGCCCTCATGTTGCCTACTTGAATGAGCTCACTTATAATGCCAATGTCTTCAACTTCACTGCAGGCGAAACATGGCGATCATGAGTGTGCTCCATGCTACAGTTGTATCGAGCACTTTTATTAAATTTATGTATTACGGCACTCCTGATATTTCTCAAACTTGTACGTCAAATATCGAATTACTTCAGAGGGTGGAAGCACGGACACTACGTGTTTTCCCCAGCCTTCCACCGAGCGCCTCAACAGCACGAACAGTTTTGTTGGCTCGAAGCCACCCGATCACTGCTTACATTACCACCGACACTCTGAGGGCGCATATTCGCCCAATTTCACTTATGCAGTCGGACCATCTTTCCTGCCTGCCTGAACGACCATGCGCCATTCTCCAATCTAGTGAACACTGATCGTGCTTGCCTACCGGCGAGCTTCATACGCTGAGCACGTTCACTGTCAGCCTTGTGGTGTTTACGACAACCCGAAGACCTGCCTGCCTTGGTCATAAGCGTGCAACTGTAGATTGCATGCTTTCTGCGACCAAGTCCACTTATACACTGACGATTTTTTCACTCAGACCAACTCTAAGGCCGCGGTGATTATTTCATCGCAATGAAATAGCATCAGATACAGTATTTCTCAGTTCATAACATCGACTGGTTCGGAGCTTGTTGCGCCTCCAAGGCGCTGTTGATATAAACCATCAACCGACTAATCGATGGGCAATATTCTGCGACTCAAAGATGGCGCCACGATGTCTTTTGTCAGCTCTTCGCCTGGAGTCCTGTGAATAAGTTGTGTCAGAGATACAAGAAACGCGCCACCATGTGATCGCTAAAGCACGTTACGTCGTGCTTCAGTGGCAGCCTGGTCACTGAGGCGTCACTGAGGTCACAGCCTGGTCACCTCGCCGACGAAGCTGCTCAGCACATGAAGGAACGCGCCTTATTTCTATGCCTTCATCGAGGACTGACCCCGGCCATGGCTTAAGCAAGCTAGCGCATCGTATGACATTGCAGAAGTGGCCCGCACCTGACTTCACTAACCATCGCTTCCATTCTCTCGTGCTTATGAGCTATGCAACTGCGACTGTCATCTGGTTTCCCTTGCCGTGAGGTGACAGTGCTGTGTCGCTTACGCCTGGGCGTTGCATTCGCCAATGCATATGCTTTTTTTTATTGGAATGGCCGATAGCCCTGAGTGCTATGCTTCCGGTGTCAGTGAGACTATGCTACCACTCGCCTTTTCGAAATGAAAGACGTGGCCACCGTAAATGTCTAAATCAGATAGATGGAAAATGTTTAACTTTGAACACGATCTTGGGACTATGACCTCACAGATCGTAGCAACAAAAGGCCACAAAAGCAATGTTATGACTTTTGATGGCTACACGTCTGAGTGACCGTCTGTGGTATGGTGTAGCGAACTGTCACTACGTAGGTGATATGAAAAGTAGGCTTTCTGTTTACTTAATATTTACATTCCCTTCTTCCTCTTCCCCGGTGCGGGGCAGCAAACCCCGCTCAGTCCTGGTTAACCTTCATGCCTTGCATTTCTCCTTTTTATTAGCTTTTTTTCCACTTTCTTTTTATTGCGATAACAAATATATAGACACTCCAAGAGCATTTCTGTCGTCGGTGTGGACGTCGGCGTCGCCGTGAGGTTCCTTATAAAACGCAAGGGCGATAGAATCGTCGCCGCGCGTCGTATGCTGTATGTGTGAAAGAAAGCGTGCGAGGGTGATCCGGCGACCGCGGCTCAATCACGCGCGCTAACGGGAGGAAATCTGGTAGGAATCCCGCCGTCTTCCGACCCGTGCAAGGCTCCGGGGGAATGGTAGGGAAGGGGGGGAGGCACTCTACTCCAGACGCCCCGGGCGGCCGCGCACGCCCACCCGGGCCACTGTTTCTCGAAAGCCATTTGCGACGGGGACACAAACCGCCGCGCGCTGTGTTTTCATGGCTTATTTCGTGCTGATGCGAGACACAACGAAGGTCAGTTCGCTTCCTATTGCTGCCGCGCTTCCTCACTTCATGTTTGCTTGTGCGTGCGCGACACCATGCTTGTTAATTTAGTCAGTATGCCTATGTTTACAACTTTACACGGCCGACAAAACTACTATCCTCACTTCGTATTCATGTCCACTAATTTTCTATCGCAATCGGTGCTTCGCCTTTCGGGCGAGACTTTTTGACTACTTCAAGCTAAGGTCATGGGATGTCAATTTAAAGTAAAGTGAAAGACGCCCAATGAATCCATTTTGTGCAGGGTATCAAATACACAAATAGAAGAGGCCAAAGCGGCTCGCACCTGTGCGGACGAAGCCGTCTTCGTAGGCATCAGCTGTCAATTTCGGTTGATTCAAATAGGCTTTAAAGGCAGCAGGACTTTTCACACATACTTCCCCTTGCTGGTTCGGCCCTAGGGTTTCCCTTGTGTCAAAGTCCACCACCTGTAAGTGAGTGGAGAGTGTTGGTTAGTAATTCAGCGAAAGAGAAAGAGAAAATATTCTTTCCGATGGGCTTATAAACAAATGAAGATATTCCCGTCTCGCTAACCTTGCGACGACGCCTGCAGCCGCGTCAATTCATTGGTGGGCCGTCTCAATCGCACTACACCAGCCGCACCTGCAGCCCCGCGTTTAATGGTACCAAATTCCACATTTCATGAGAATGAATGCGGCGTGTTCATTATAGCGTAAACAATTTTGCGTTCTTGTACCATGTCAATGAGCGTAAGTACAGTGTTGTCGTGTAGGCAGGGAGCACGTGCTCAATTACTGAATCATGGGTGCTATAAGGTGAGATTATTCAATTACGACTTTATCCCACTGTCTTCACGTAAAATTTACCTAACCACCGACGCAAGCATAGGCGGTTAACTGCAAGGTTGTTTCAACAGCTCTCCGCGTTTATAGGAGGCGACTTTTCTTTGGTGCTTAAAGCGAATGGCATTGCTTATCGTGGCAGGTCCTCCTCATATAATTGGCTGAGGAGAGGCGAGGAGCACGCAGAAGAGGAGAGGGTATCGCTGGGTCCGAGCTAATGCAGAAAAAGTTGACAACCAGGTGAGGAGAGTTCTGCGGTGTGTCCGATTGGTTCGCTTCCTCCTGCTTCTCTTGGGATGCTTCGTCGATGATTGCGACGGCGTGCAACGGTGGTGCTAAAAATGCTAGTAAAATGCGTGCTCAACTAAATAGATTGGGCATAACAATGTCATATACGTGGCGAAGGATATCAGCAACGTTAAACTGTCACGCAAACCGGCAATTCGATCGCCGCACGAACTATACAAACTACGCCGGGGTTCAATCACTGGCCACCGACGACCTACGCGAGACTATCCGAGCTGTCGTGCTACAAAAGCTGTTCCCATCATCACAGCCTCAAGTGGCTTCGATTGCCGACGCCGTGCGTGAGGAGCTCCAACAACAACTTGGAGTAGCCCCTGAATCGCCGCAGCCTGAGCCGCAAGCGATGACCTACGCCGCCGTCGCGCGCCGTGAAGGTCCCCCTCCGCGACCGCGCCAGGGCCCTGTCACGCCGCAGTTCCGTCGTCCGCCGCCGCCGCAGCCAGCACGACCACCCGTCGTCCAGCGCACCTACGCGAGGAAGACGGACATTTGGCGCGCTCCTGACCACTGCCCGCTCTGCTACCACTGCGGAGAAGCGGGTCACGTCTACCGACGATGTCCATACCGGGAGATGGGACTGCGAGGTTTCGCCGTGAACGCTCCGCGCCCGCAGCAAGGTGAACGCCCCCGGGATATCGCCGACTACCTCGCCGCTACTCAGTGGAGCTCTCGACAACCGTCGCGTTCGCCATCACCAGGCCGCTACCTCTCGCCGCAGCGCCGACCATACACTGGCCCAGCCCGGGGCCGGTCAGCGAGCCCATATCCGGAAAACTAAAAGCGGCAACCGATGGAGGTGCGGTTGCTGTTCGTCGAACTGACGAAGATCCTCCGCCGCCGACGAAGACGCCGAAGAAACCATCTCGACGACATAATAACGACACGCCGCTGTCCCGAGGAAGTCAGGAAGCCAAGACTACACCGAAGAAGGACGACTTGACGACGCGACGTACCAGCTTCAGTTCAACACGACGCAGTCGTGATCCGACGCCAAGACCCAACTGCAATGCAAGACAAAGAACCACCGACCTCGACGTGCTTCTAGACGGCCACGCAGTCACCGCCTTAGTCGACACAGGCGCCGATTACTCAGTCATGAGTGGACACATCGCCGTCCAGTTGAAGAAGGTTAAGACTGCATGGGAAGGCCCTCAAATTCGGACCGCTGGAGGACACCTGATTACGCCGACAGGAATGTGCATGGCAAGAATTACCATCCACGACCGGACTTACCCTGTCACCTTCGTTATCCTCCAACAGTGTTCACGAGACGTCATTCTCGGCATGGACTTCCTCAACCAACACGGCGCAGTCATCGACCTGAAGTCGAAGTCAATAACGCTGTCGGAAGATCATGCGATACCGCCGGAGAGCCCTCGTAGTCACCACGCCTTGAGTGTGCTCGAACATCAAGTGAGCATCCCGCCTCGCTGCAGCATTTTTATTTCGGTCGGCACCGAAACACCCGCTGACGTAGAGGGCGTCATCGAATGCGACCAACGTCTACTGCTAGACCGTGAAATTTGCGTCGCAAGAGGGATCGCTCGACTGCATGGAGGGAAAACTGAAGTGTTGCTGACGAACTTCAGCCAGGAGTTCAAGCACATCAACAAGGGCACGACGATCGCGTGCATCGAGGAAATTCTGGAAACCAGTAATGCGTTTGTCCTCTCGGATTCCGCCGCATCTACCCCGACGACGATGGTTCCCGAACCAGACTACGACATAAATCCAAGTCTCTCCGCGATTAAGCAACAACAGCTCAGAAGTCTACTTCGACGATACAAAGAGTGCTTTTCGACGTCATCAAGGATTCGACGAACCCCAGTCGCAAAGCATCGCATAATAACCGAAGAGGGCGCTCGACCTCTCCGCCAGAGCCCATACCGAGTTTCGAGGCGAGAACGCGAAGCTATAAGGCACCAAGTCGACGAAATGCTGCACGACGACATCATCCAGGCGTCCAAAAGCCCGTGGGCATCTCCTGTAGTCTTGGTGAAAAAAACGGACGGAACCCTGCGTTTCTGTGTCGATTATCGTCGTCTGAACAAGATCAGATTTCCGACGATCGCCGACTGTGTTCGCCGCTTTCGTTGTGCTATAAGTGTAGCCTGTTTCGTGGGCACAGGTTCGCCCATAAAATCTAGTTTTGCCTTTCACAGTATTGCTACTGTGTTCTTAACGTCACCACCAGGTGACAATATCAATCCCCACCGGCTGCTCCGAGTATACACAGCGCCTGAGTGATGAGTGTAACCCATCTTCTATTCCTTTCGGAACGGGGAAGCCTCCGGCTATTCCCAAAACAGTTCATCTTTCTTCAGTATATTAATGCGTCTTTAGTGCATACAAGTCACTTTGACGTTATGAGTTCCCGTGGTTTTGTGACGACGCGTAACAGACAGGTGGACTAAGCGTGGCCCGAAAGCAGATTCGCAAATCGCGGAGCGCTGATGGTAACAAAAGCGAAGAATCGGAAAGAAATGCTTTTCTTTTCTTTTGCTTAACTAAGCACATTCAGAGGGCACACGTTATCTTGAGATGTAAGACTTTCGCGGTATTTATGACGTCTCGTAAGAGACAGGCGAAGTGGGCGGGGCCCCAATAATGTTTGGCCAATCTCAGACGGCTAACGCAGAGAATAGAAAAGAATCAAATTGGAATACTTTTACGTTATAGCACCCCAGGAATTGTCGCATACTACTATACAAACTTCGCCATATTCTGATGAGACTGGCGGTCTGCAGGTAACAGTTCATGAGGAACTTGGAGATTATATATAGATACAAAAATCTGTATCAGACATTATTTGCCCGCTCACGAACGTCTATTGCCGACTGGAACGTTTTTTATTATAAAGAAAGACGAGCGTAGTTTGAGTTCACGTGCGAAACACAACCGCAAGAAAATTGAAATTAAATTACGGAGTTTGCAATTCCAAAACTGCGCAGTGGGTTATCAAGGACACCATAGAGGGGGGGGGGGGGGGGGGGGCTGCTGATTAACTAAAGCCACCTTAGGTTCGTTAACGTGCACCTAAAGCATGGTACACGAGCATTAGTGCATTCCTCCGTCAAGGAAATAGAGTCGGCGAGGCCGGAAATTGAGCCCACGACTTTGTAATCAGCTGCAAAACGACACAGTGACGGGTCCACCACGACAGGTCTGTAGCAGATATGCTGTGACCTAATGTTTACTATGTCTCGTACATGGAATTATGTCTGGTACATGGAGCGTTTGCAATTAGTGCGAGTGGCGTAACATATTTAAGCGATTAGAAACTTGAATTTTATAAAAGCAGGTCTTCAAAGCATTCATCAGTACGTTTTCAACTTTCTTGGTCACAAATGATGGCAAACCACGATAACCGCATGGATCCTGCAAACAATCTTATAAAATCAGTGAGATATCATGGGCGGCTTAGATAAAGTCCGCTTTGCCCAGTTTGCTCATTTAACTTCATCTAGCGATTGTACTGTTGATTCTGGGAGAGAAAAGGAAATCGCTAACGAATCATTTCGGTTCGAAATCATCGCGTCAATTCTGCATTTTAGGTAGAACGAGATGTGCTCACTTGGGGCCAGGTTGTACACAGAGAATGGCACCTGGACAGCGCCTGTGCAATTTTACCCACCAAATTTTATAACGTTCTGATCAGTGTACGACATGCGGAGAATACCGTGGTAACATAGCGCAGTTCAGATAGCTGCACCACCGAGTACGTCTATTGCACCGGCTTCTTTATCGAAGCCAAGGCGCATTGCGTCTTGTTGTAGAGCAAGTAAAGTGCTTCGGCAAGCCTGCTCCTAAGATGTACGAGTTGGGGTCGGAAATGTGAGAAGGCGTAGCTGGCCAATGCCGCCGTCCGAATCATCCACGCTAAGAACGTTGTTGAAGGAAGGAACGCGTTCACATAGAGAACGAGGAGTAATAAATTTATTCACAATATATACTTTAAGAGTGGAGAACGTTACATTTCATGAGTCTAGCATGACTGAAAGCGAAGCACAGCGAGGAGCCGAAGATATCTGCTCAAACTCCCTCTGTCCTCCCTAGATCCGTAGGCCAGGGAACACTTTCGTCCCACCTTCGTCCAGTCGGAGCGTCGAAAGTCGTCCAAGGAACCTCCTTTGAGGGCGAGGGTTCACACACTCACTCCCGGCCTTTTGTTTCACGGAACACACCGAAAGGAGTGGGGCCTCATAGACAGGGGTTGTCACGCTTGACTGAATTCGGCACGTTCTGTCCTTTTCTGCTTCTGTTATCCTTATGCCTTAGCGCAGTAACCCCAGTAGTACAAGATGAACTTCCACTAACTAGCCCAACTTGCCCCTCTACTCCTGAGATTACTCCGCATTAAGCTGCCGCGCCTTTCAAAGGACCGTGACGTGGGGGAACGCCGTAGAACAGCCTTTTACAGGAGTTTTCTTGCTTCAATTAGTCCGTGACGGCAACAGCGTACCAGCTAACAATACTCGGTCCGCCAAACGTGTCTCGTCTTGCGGCGCTGGTAGTCTGTCCGAAAGAAACGCATTGTTGGCTTCACGAAACAATTCGTCGCAGTGAGCTAGGAGAGGCTATAAGGTCGCTACCCCCGCTGGCCGATCATAACAAAGAGAACACGCTATTTGTTTAGGTGATGCAAAGCTTAAGTAATGTACCATTTAAACTCACACTAATCACCAATACCGAGCTAACAATACGACGTATTAACCGGTATTACCGATAAAACTAGCTTACATCCGAGCGTCAACCACGCGGAGCTTTATCAAGCTCATGCCTTACACGAAATGTAAGCGACAATCAGGCAACACACATAAGTAATTGTTGCGCTCTTGCAGCCTTTGACGCAAAGAATCACCAGCAGCTGGAAGCGGCACCTCTCGATAAAAAGTTGCTGCGTGCTCGCAGAGGACCTTGCAGCGTTTTCGCTAGCGCACATATATACCTGTACTTCTCATCAAGATATAAGTATCACCAATTTACAAACACCCACTTTCGATTAAGTGCCAGAGCGTCTAATGCAGTGCTTGTTGAGATTTCTGCACTAAAAAGCAATCGAGTCCCTGCTTTGATTCGTTTGCTGTCGCTGGCTGGCGTATCACACCAAGGAACAAATAAAAATATTTCATACCTGTAGCAGTACATCTGCGTATCGAAGTAGTGCTTCAATTTTTTTCTATCTTCCCAATCTACAGCAACACTCAGCGTCATTGACCACGACTTAAAAAAAAATGCCATGGAAATGCACAGGCACGGTATGCGCCTCGTTTGCATGGCACACGTCTGCGAGCGCAGGCCAGCGATTCGCATTCACTCTTTGCCTTCTTTGTGCCAAAAACAGCAAAGCGTGCTTGGCCAACACAAGACGAACTCCTTCAACAACGCAGGGCAATTTAATATCACACTTGAGAAAAAGACGTGATAGAGCCTAAATTGACCCAACGCATTCTTTCGAATGCAGCCGCCATCTTTGTTCAATGTTGCTCCTCTTCTAGGTCTTGAAAATAGTGCATGGTGCAAAGCCTCTTAGAGCATATTTGGCAATTTGTGATCAACGAGCGGAACTTAACGCAGAGCATACCACTGTATTTGCCTTCCGCTTCTATTGAAATGATGCGCCGCGGTCATGATTCTCTTCTTTAACAAGGTGTTGAGCAGCAGAATTTATCGGCAATCGTACTGCGAGGACAAGCAAAGACTGTGGTCTTCCAGTGTTTTCATTCCATGTTGCTAGTCGTTTGTTTCGAACAACGCAAAACCAAATTGCCCAAAACTGCACCTGAAAGCAACAGAGCGTCATAGGCAGTGGGCTATGGCGTTGGGTTGACTTCGCAGCGTACGGTTTTGGGGACGTGTAACCTGCATGTTATGCAACTGCTCTCGCGCAGAATTTTAGGACTACTGCTTGCACACAGAAAACTACAGGAACATTTCCGCACGTTTCAACAGATTACAGGCACGTTTCATCGACAGGCATGTTTCAATGTCGTCCTAAACTCTTGCGCTAAATATTTAAGAGTTATGGACAAGCAAGCAGCCCGAACCAACGCTCTGCAAGTACAGTTTCCACGAAGGCATTGTGCATCCGAACTACTAGACGTAGGAAACGCTTCGTGAGTTAAACCTGCTCTGGACGAACAGTTGCCTACTGGTTTGTCTTTTTAGTGTGACGTAGCCAACGTGAATATGATACACATAGCGGGGTAAGCCAGCGGGTTAGGCAAAACAGACACACGTGTTTTGCTCAATGGTCAACAGAGAATATGGTTATCGACGCTCCAGCCTCAGTATACGTAACGTTCATTAGGAACAAAGTTCATATGTCAAAAGTATGACACGCGATATCGCGAAGCCATCAATATGAATTATAATAACTAAACCATCATCGAAGTTAACCAAGCGCCTTGTAAACTCAATGACCAATCGAGAAGATGGTTATCGACGCTCCAGTCTCAGTATACGTAACGTTCATTGGGAACAAAGTTCATATGTCAAAAGTATAATACGCGATATCGCGAAGCCATCCATATGAATTATCATAAATAAATCATTAACGAATACAAACAAGTTAACCAAGCGTCTTGTAAAGTTACGTGCCGATTCTCGTGCCATGTTTCCTCGTCTGTCAATTTTTTTTTTCAATAACACGAAATGAACCCTCAGCTTTGCCACATGAAGCGCCCTAGAGCGCCCTAGAGCCAGCCGAATATGCGAATCCGCATTCGGCTGGCTGAAATGCAGCGCTCAAAACGTGTTTGGCTAGTTGCACACGCGCAACACGATCCAATAGAAGGCGCGCACAGCCACTGAGACTCCTTCGCTGGAGCGGCTCCGAGATCATCGCCTAGCTCCGATGAGGTCACACCCGGCAGTTTCCTTTGTAGCGCCGTGAAAGCGGAAGCCACCATTCTTCACGGGTCTGTGCTGCTGCCGCGCTGCACTCACGTAGTTGCCCATGAGTACGTTTTCGCCGCTCTAGGCGTGTTCGACTCAGGTGCTCGGCCTCTGCCTCGGACGGAGAGCGCGTCCAAATAGGGCTGCTGCGAGGCACGGCGTGTTAGCGACCAGCTAAATATACTACAATAAAACGCAACATTTATTGGCAGATATATAGCTTTTGTAAGCTGTTCCAAAAGGCCTTGCGCCATGGCATCGCTCTGAAAGCACATGAAATATCAGAAAAGGACAAATACATGTAAGGTTTTCAACGTAACCTGCGTCAGCAAGGATTAAAATAAAGTAATTGTCAGCTCGTATGAGGATTGAATCCTTCGCCGAGTGAGCGCCAACCACCGAGAGGTGATCAACACTATGCTTCTGTAGCAGACATTTCTTGATATGAACACGCGCATGTACTTGGATGTGTTAGCAAAGCGTGGCAAGCGTCACTTGCAGGAATGGCACCAAATAATGAGCGTCAAATAAACATCGGGCTACCTTCGAGCAGCCAACTGGCGAATAAATTCGCAGGTATTGTCTCCAGGCATTAGAGCGAAACACATGGGGCAGTTCTCCACAGTGTCCCTAACGATCGCTCTTAACAATTCGAAAAACGAGTACTCTTTTTTTTTGTTATTATGTTCTAGCAAGTTACTTTAGTGTTTACAGTGGTTTGCGAAGCCTATTCTCACCTCGTGTGTCATATGTCGAACGGCGCAAAAGGAACGATAATGAGAGAAAGACAAACAAGAGAAACAAATGCAGCAAAAGTGCCGATGTGTTCATTTCAATCTCGCCGGCGGCAGTCGCCATTCGCCAAGTGCTGTAGCACCAAATTGCCACGCCGCAGCAAAGCAATAAGCTTCACTAACCCCCGTATTCAGAAATGCATCTTAACTTGAAGCCCAAGCTTGACTTGATTTTAATGACGCCTGTCGCGAGCGCACCGAAAGAAACGCAATGAGCATCTTCGGCACGTTCGCAACAGGCGTCATTTATATCAAGTCAAGCATAGGCTTCAAGTCAAGATGCATTTCTGAATGCGGCGGTAAGTCACAGATGACATTGCTAGCGGAAGTAAGTCAACGTGCACGCGTTCGGAGAGGCCAGTCCTTGCTGTTTTACCTTCTTATCTACTTACCTTTTTGGAATTACCTTCTTAGAGGCCGTCATCCCGTCCGCGGCATGTCTGTGCGTCTGTTTTGCGCGCCTAACCTATTCCACGCCAAAAGGGATCACTGCGTAGTCTATGGTCAAATGGGTAGAGCAGCGGGTTGTTGCGCGGAGAGAAGCGTGTTTGGAACCAAGCGTCGGACCAAGTTCAGTCACTGAGTATGCGACACTGTGTGTGTATCTGTGCCGCTCTTCAATGAACCTCTATCGCGCCAACTTGGGTCGCTGGGTATGGGCCGCTGGGTATGTCCCGTATTTCGATGAACCTTTTTGACGCCAACTTAGGTCACTCGCTTTGGGCACCTCTTCAATCCCCCCCCCCCCCCAAAAAAAAAAACAATCCTTTAAGATTTCTCTGGTGCTAGGCGGAATCTAACTCGAGTCATGTATTCAGACAGTTTTGCCTGAGTGTATATTCAGACAACGCCACGCGCTGACTCCGCTAAATGTTGCTGCGCGTCCAGAGGGAAGCGTCAAAAATGGGCTCAGCTGCAGTACACGCCTGATACACGCCTGATACAGGGCGTGTTTCGACGGTGGCAATACGGTCTATTGCTACACTGCTTCAATTTTAATGGCATTCACTGATATGGTGAGGATCTGGGATGGTGTCCGTCGCAGCTCTTTTCTTCTATTGTGTGTTTTTTTTTTATTTTCACGTGCGTTTATTCTACTTACGGCATTGCGAAAAAAAAGAGAACATGTCCCCTGCTATTTCCGATCACCATTGCCTTCTAAAGCATCCCATATGAAAATGCTTCCTTACTTTCTTTAGAACTTTTATTAACTTCCTACCAAATTTAGTAACATCATATGGACTTTTACTTTTTAATTACGTTTGTCAAAAGAAAGTTGGTTACTTTTTTCTAACTTCAGTATGTTAAAAAATTCACTAGAATGTTAAGACACTATTTTAGAGTTTTAGAAAAACCATTCAATAGGAAGTTAATAAAAATAATTATGTTTTTATGGTACATAACCAAGTTACAGAACATGCATGAATATTATTAAATGAGCTTATAATTATGCAGTAACATGGTTGGTGCAAGACAGTCTTGTTTCATGCACAGGGGTAAATTTGCTTGATTTTCAATCAACTTTCCAGTAACAATGGTCATTAGAATGTCTTTAAAAATCATTTACTGAAGAATGAACAAATAACATATTCTTAATTACAAATAAATATGCAAAGATTGGCTGCTTTTAAACATTTTTTTGCCCAGAAACTGTTTTCTTAATATTTAATCAACTTCCTAGTAACAGGTGATAGTAGAATGTTCATAGAAAAAAATTGCTTGCAATTCGGGACGCAAAGAGGAAATATGGTCTCACCAATTCAAGATGAGGGAACATATTCTCGAAAACGTGACACCCAGCGCCATAGGAAGCGTGTATATGAGTGGTGATCATGAATTTGTGCTCGGTAGGTGTCAAACAAGCCCGTAGGCCATTCACCATTGCAAACAGATGGAGCCGCACGGACGGCACGCTGACTGGCTCATGTTGAGCAATTAAAGCTCGCTCATGGTTCGGCTTAAGTCCCTGTATATCCTATAAATAAGGAAGCCTACCAAGATACTGTAAACCCAACCATTGGGGCCTAAATGCCTGCCCTCCTCCCAGCTATGGCTTCCTTTGAGTGACAAAGTCTGACCTCGAAGGCCGTGATTTTGCAAACTGCTTGCGCCTGAAGTGGTTACGAATCTTCAAGGCAACATCCGCTTCGTTTTTTTTATATACAGTTCCTTTAAACTTCGTATCACAAAGTACGGAGTATACAGTTTTACAAAGTACAAACTTTTTGGGCCCAACAAATTTGCTAAAGGGTCCCAACCGATTGTTATTAGCAAAAACACGGAATTTTTTTATTTAAGATACATTTTTCTAACAACCGCAGAATGGCGCTACTGCCGTATTTGTTTGGTCGACATACCACGTTGGTTGTACTGAATGCTCCTTGTAGTAAGGCGGTCGTTGAATTATATTCTAGAAGTGCCTAGACAAAATGTGCTCCTTGTCGCATGCATTAACCACCGCAAACCCCCCGGACTCGTGTTACGCCATTAGTTCGCCGTGTGTTTCGTGCGATTCACCAGTGCCGACAGTGAGTGCCCTACTACAGCGCCTTTGTTTTGCCGAGCTGCCTGCCCGCGCTGTCGTGAAAAGTCTGGTGCTGGGGCTTCGAATCGTAGTGCATGGAAGACTTTGTTGAAGGTTCAGCTTTTTTGGAGCTGGAATTCATCGGAAGTTCTATAGTGCTTGCGCCAGAAAAACGTCGGTGCCACGGTACCTGTGAGATGAAGGAGCGTTTGCTAAGTTTTGCTTGAAAGGTAAGCAAGTTTTGCGCTTGCGCGCATTCTTGATGCTTATGGTTCACGTAATGAGCGTTGTGTAACTAGCTAGAGCAGAGCGCTTTCTGATCGTAGGCTGGCCATGTTGCTGTGCACATTTAGCAAGCAATTTCATGAAAGCTTTCTCTGATGTTACAGCGTACTTGTGCTCTGCTGTGAAATATATGCTACCCACCTTGATTGGAATGTATGAATGGGCATACAATTATGAAAACACTGAAAGTTGCTGTTCATTCGGTAGTTTCCTGGCAAGATGCTATTCGTTATATAGGCATTCCCGCAAGTACAGTACATGTGTATTGTATACGTCGATGTATCATAGGCTTCGCGCGTTGGCACAGAATTGCTATGTTTGACGCTTAAGCAGATAGAGCCTCATATGAAGATTTTTGTATGTATACAGTTCGGTTTGGAGCTCCGCGTCGCTAGAACCTGTGTGTATTGTTTATGTTTTTGAGTGTCTTCGCGTATTTTTATTCTATGTTTCAGATCAGATATAGGCCGATATTGCAATAAGGAGGTTTCTTTTTAATCGAGACATTTCAGTCAGACGTCCGCCTTTAAGAAAGACATAGACCAACCAAATCTTAAGAACGGTATCTCAGCTCTTGGAACCGTAGGTTAGGGCAGAGCGTAATAAAGTAAGGACTGCGATTTTATAGCGATACTTACCCCTAGATTCTATACTACTTTTGTCGCCCACCGCTAACGGCCGGCTGTTCCAGTACGTAGCACGTGCCGGGGAGTCAGTCAGACCACTAACGAATTGCGTAAAGGAATAGCATCGCTACAAAATCGCGGTCTAGCTTTCAGAATGTTTTTCATGTGCTCAATATTTTTTTTAAAATCCAATGCTCTATGTTTTACTCGTACTTGAGTTTTGTTGCTGATTGTCCTGGTTGTCTGTTGCTGCTTATTTCGTTCCTTCCTGAAATTTCACTTGTTACAAAATAGCAGTGTAACCTCCTGAGATGCAACAAAGAGTCATTTGTACAACCAGACGCACATTCATGCAGCTGGCTGTGTGATACTCTCTTTGCGATTCCACATGAGACTGGTAAATCACAACTTTTCAGGTTCACAGCACAATAAATTAAATATTTCTTACTGTTGAAGGCTATGCAGATTCTGGAGGCATCCCTAGCAGGAACCTGCTGCACAGCTGGAAGCTGGACAGCACGACGCTAAAGCACCTGATCGGTGTGCTTTCACAAAGGTGCGCTCAACACTGGCGCTACCTTTTGAGTTGTAGGATACATTTGTGTAATATGCAATGATTTTACTGTATTGCCATTTTTAGGATTTCTAGTGGTTGATCACGAACTTTGTGTTTTGGTTGAGTGCCCTCAGTTTAATGAACTTACCTAAAGTAGCCTCCTCTTAGTTAAATATAATTGGGGGTTTTAGTAATTATGCCTGATATACTCCATATAGACTCCATATTAATTTGGCCAAATTGCCTTCCTAAGAACAACTAATTGAGGTTTCGTGCTGTGAATAATGTGCTATAGAGCGTGTAGAAAAATATGCTCTACCAGCTAACGGTATGGTTTAGGCAAAAGTGCCTTAAGCAATGCTTTCGCACAAAAGTTGTATCCTCAAGAGTTTCACGGGAGCCTGTCTGGTCGGTAGGAAACATGACAACGAAAGACATAGACCAACGAAATACAACATTAAAAGCAATACATTTCGGCTTCTATATGGAAGCTTTGTTCACAATGGGGCAAAAAAAGTAGGAGTGCAAAGTAGGTTCTAACATAAGACGGGGAAGGGTTCCTTGGTTTCAGATGAGCGTGTGTCCTGTTGATAACATTTTTAGGGAATCCGGGTACAGGTATGGCTTCCAATTTCTTTCCTGGCCGATTATGCTAGAGTTCATCCAGTCACTATTGCGTTTAGTCGTTGCTGCATGCTCTTATCCCCATCGATCTGATGTTGGCATAGCCATTGTTTAAAGTTGCCCATCACCCTAATGTAGATAGCATTCATACACATATGATATGTCTCGTTGGTTTAGCATGGTTTGTCACTGATATTGCTCTCTTGTTTAGCTTCTTGTTGGGTTATTATGGATTTGATTTTGTGCACAATGAGATGTTATAAACCCACCTTGCATATACATAAAAAATGGCTGACAACAAAGATAAGATATATGCATGGGCACATATATGTGTCAATAAGATACTCTAGCCTCATTTCTGCGTACAGAAAAAGAAGTTATGTCTCCTCGAGGGCATGGCTGCTTCCACTAATGAACCTCCAAGCCAAGGTTTTCTCTAATAACTACTTTTGATATCTACATGCTCTTAAGAATGGCCGTACGGGCCAGCTTTCAGCCCGCTGCACGTGTTCCAAGCCCACCAGACAGGGACCCATTCCGAGAACTGCGGACGGCCGGCAGCCACGTGGCGCGCGATCAGCTCAGGAAATTGGTACTTGGCGGAGCCATCCGGGACAAAGTAGTTCTACGAAGCCGTCTGACGTCGGCACTGAAAGCTGGGCGGTACCGAGAACTGCGGATGACCGGCGGCCACGTGGCGCGCGGTCAGTTCAGGAATGTGGTACTCCGGCGCGCCACCCGAGACGGAGCACAGTTCTACGAAGACCTCGGTCGTCGACCCCGGAGCCCTTGTGTGTATGGGCTCGAACGTGTGTGCCTTTGTGTGTGTAAACGATACTGCGGAACGGCGGCAAGTTTACAATGATTGGACGAACCTTCCCGACCATTCCTGCTCCGTCCACGCCGAACGATGACGTCGACCTATGACGTCAAGCGGAGAGCTTATAAGCAGCGTTTGCCGGCTGCTAGAGAGTGCTCGTGTCGTGCTCGTTGTCGGGAGCTGAGTGCTCTGTCATGCTAGAGATGCACTAGTGAGCTGTGTGCTCGTAAGCTGTTTGCTGTATGTTAGTCTTGCGGGCTCCATATGGGAGTCGCGATAGTCTGCCAATGTATGCCCTGTTTTAAATGTAAATCCTGCAAATAAATCCTGCTCGCCTAGCCCTGTCGTCCCAATGTCCGCGCTACGACTACGACCGCTCCAAATCCAACAACTGAATGGCAGCGGAGGGATCCGACTACGGCTCCTAGATCGGCCTACGACTCGGGAGACAGCAACGGCAGCTGACGGACGTTGGCACATGGTGACCGACCGGCATCCTGATCAAGTTGGAGGCGACTTGAGATTGACCACCTCTTGCAACTGACTGGATACGGCGGGGAAGGGCTGGTGATATGGTGCTGCTTCAGTGGGTAAGCGTTTGGTTTTGGCTGTAAGATTTACCAGGCTTCAATTTCACTGTGTTTTTGGATTTGATTGGCTGGGATCTGTTACTTGTATTCTGATTTGCGTGGGTATCGCAGCAAGTATTGTGTGACAGCAGAGCCAAAGCTTAAAGTAGTGACCATGGTCCTAATGTGTTTGACGAGAGCTGCCCTGTTGTGGTTGTTTGAGGAGATCGAGGTAAAGGTAGATGAGGACTTGAAGGAATCAGAAATTCGTAAGACAATTCTCGAAAGTGAGAATGATTTGCAATTCATAGAGCAAATGGGCAAACGAATTCTAAGTAAGAAACGGGAACAGGAAGCAATTAGGCAAGAACAGGATGAATTTAGGCAAAAACAGGAAAAAGCTAGGCAGAAACTAAAAAGGGTTTCGCAGGAAGAAGGCCTAACAGCAGTAACGAGGCAGTACATTGATGCACTGAACAAAGAGATTGAAGGTTTTGAGCAGTTAATCGAGCAAAGTCAACAGTGGCTTGAAAAATCTGTAGGCTGGACGCAGCGAAAGTGGCAGGAAGTAAATAGCAGATTTTGTTCAAAAGCCGAGGAAAGTAGTAGTACCCGTGAGAGTAGCAGCACGTTCACAAGTGAACTCGAAGTGCTAGCAGCTAACGATGCCTTAGTGGCAACAGAGGCCGTTAAAGGCCAGAGTGAGAGCGACGAGGTGCTGTGCCAACAGAGGACTGTAGAGACAGCTAGGCCAGCTGCGAACAAATTGGCACAGTTACCGCGCGTGTGCGTCGCATCTCATGGTAGCGAGGTCGTTAGCGAGGTACAGAATACTACGGACTTGACAGACGCGAGCACCCATGTCAGGTCAGATCTGCGTGCAGAAGTGAAGTGCGAGCTGGACGATGCAGTTGAGAATAGTTCTCGGGTGGCGAGCTCCGTAGCTCACGAGAGAACAACTGCATTGTTCAGGGATCGGTGCGGCTCTCCGCCAGTCTAGATAGCCTAGATAGGGATGATTCAGTTGTTAATCATTCGGACTGTGCGCGTGAGACAGCGATCGATACCAACGGGCTGTGTGCACATGCACAGCGTGAGCTGGGCAATGTAGTAGAGGGCAGTTCGCAAGAGTGCGAGTTGCATAACTCGAGTAAAGCCTGCTGCATTGTGCCACAGTCGGTTGAGCTGTCCGCCAGTCGAGGCAAAGTGAGAGTAGATTTTAATGTAAATCACTCAGACTGTGCGGGTAAGAGACCGATCTGGGCCGACGAGATCTGTAACGGCCAGCACGAGGCGCGAGATGACGACATGAAAGAGAAGTCAAAGAGAAAGCGCCGCAGAAAGAAGCGCCGAAAGGACCGAAAGACGGTAACTAATGTAGCGCCGCCAAAGATGGCGAGAAACCCAAAAGGGCAGGGCGC
Organism: Dermacentor andersoni; assembly: GCF_023375885.2. Taxonomy (NCBI): domain Eukaryota; kingdom Metazoa; phylum Arthropoda; class Arachnida; order Ixodida; family Ixodidae; genus Dermacentor; species Dermacentor andersoni. The sequence goes on from NC_092814.1 coordinate 334,317,996, forward strand.
GGAGAAGAGACAGGTGCGGTCGTCCCGGACGATGTTGACGCATCCTAATCGTTCGAGCCACCGGTCAAAAGGGGACGGAGAAGCTTGTTCTGCACGGACGCGGACAAAGGGCACGGGGCAGTCAAATTCCTCGTCGTTCCGTCGTTCTCTTCGAAGCTCAGCGTACAGTACAAAGAAGCGCAAGGTGGCAAGACGAGACCAGGTGGGGAGTAGCGACGCGGTCAGTCGAGGTCATGTTGAAAGCGGGGCGCGAGGACGCAAATTGGCAGGAGACCGTAACGTCTTGGGGGAGCTGATAGAGAGTCAGCCCTTTTGTTGTTCCTCCGTAGCCAGAGTAGCTTTTAAACCGCGACCACCTCGGGTTCGACTGAAAGTATGAGTCAGTCGTAAGCAATCGGGAACGGGAGGCCAGGAGAGCTTCCGTAGTAGGAAAACGTGTTGTTTTGTTTTATTTTTGAACATTTGCAAATTTCCGCGATTTGAGACTAGGATTTCTTTCGATATGTAAGGTATGAGCTCTGTTTATGATTTGTTTGAGAAGCTCGAGATTTGAAAGACGCGTTTTAAGTAAACCTGTAGTCTCGCGAGGTGTTCATTAATAAGTATATAGGCTTTCTTTTTTTGTGTGTGTAAGTAACCTTAGTGTCAAGGTTATCGTTGAGAGGCCTATCGTAACGCGCGTGTGTGTTATTTAACCTTCTTTCTTTTTAAGTGTTTTTGAATTTTCTAAGGTTAAGTGCGTAGATTTTCAGTAAGTGCGCGATTTGCAATAAGAAGAGCTCTTAGGTTCATTAGCGCGTGTCCTGTGTGGACGGAAGGAAGCAGAACGTTTATGACTGGGTTGCTCGTGTGTGTCGAGGGCAGCCGTATTCTGACTTCTCTAGTACGCGTGCGTAGAGCTAGTTATTAGAAGACACATTTGTTCAAAGGTTCCTCTGTGTTGCGTAAGTTACGCAAGTGTGGTTGTTGGTTTAAGGAATGTGTCCTGTGTGGATTAAAGGAACACATGTGAGTCAGCGTGATGAAAACTTTGTTGGATGCAAGCACGTGTTCGGAAGAGGGACCACAAAGCTAGCGCGATTGTGATTGCGTACCTGTGGAGTTGGCCAGACTGTTCAGTGGCAACAGTACGTGAGATAAGTACGCCACTGCGATAGGGTAAGGACAGGCTGTTCGTGAAGTTAGGCTGCTTATGTTATGTTTGGGTATTGGTGTTTGAGAGCCTTCGGTTTAATTCTGCGTAAACCTTTACTCTTGTGCAGCACGACAGTCAGGTTTGGTCGAACTGAAAGGGGAACGTGAACGCTCGCTTTGGCGGCACGAAATTTTGGGGCGAAATTTGGAATTCCCAGTTGAGTGACTTGCATTGGAAATTGTGATAGGAGGCCTGGTGGGTTAGCAGCTGATTCCGGGCGTTTGAACGCTGAGCGGTATTGTGTTGCCGGGTCGGCACTTCTGTGCCAGTTGTTGTAAGATGGTTGAAGGCATTCCAGGTACGCAGGGGTTGCAGAGAGCAAAGCCATCGTCTTGCTCGCCAGCCATTCTCTTCCTGCCCAGCGGTAGCTAGCACTGGCCAGGCGAGATTTTCCGGGCCATGGAGGAGCTGTTAAGAATGGCCGTACGGGCCAGCTTTCAGCCCGCTGCACGTGTTCCAAGCCCACCAGACAGGGATCCATTCCGAAAACTGCGGACGGCCGGCAGCCACGTGGCGCGCGATCAGCTCAGGAAATTGGTACTTGGCGAAGCCATCCGGGACAAAGTAGTTCTACGAAGCCCTCTGACGTCGGCACTGAAAGCTGGGCGGTACCGAGAACTGCGGATGACCGGCGGCCACGTGGCGCGCGGTCAGTTCAGGAATGTGGTACTCCGGCGCGCCACCCGAGACGGAGCACAGTTCTACGAAGCCCTCGGTCGTCGACCCCGGAGCCTTTGTGTGTATGGGCTCGAACGTGTGTGCCTTTGTGTGTGTAAACGATACTGCGGAACGGCGGCAAGTTTACAATGATTGGACGAACCTTCCCGACCATTCCTGCTCCGTCCACGCCGAACGATGACGTCGACCTATGACGTCAAGCGGAGAGCTTATAAGCAGCGTTTGCCGGCTGCTAGAGCGTGCTCGTGTCGTGCTCGTTGTCGGGAGCTGAGTGCTCTGTCATGCTAGAGATGCACTAGTGAGCTGTGTGCTCGTAAGCTGTTTGCTGTATGTTAGTCTTGCGGGCTCCATATGGGAGTCGCGCTAGACTGCCAAGGTATCTTGCTTAAACTGTTAATATGTAAATAAATCCTGTTCACCGAGTTCCTGTCTACGACCTTCATCTCCTTCAAATGGTGGCAGCGGCGAGATAGTCCGACGACTCCTGCATCTGGTCGACAGCGGTAGGACCGTCCGACAATTCTTACAATGCTTATGTGGCATGTACAAACCGCTTGCATCAATTTCTCATTGGGATGAGCTGTCTGAAATTTAATTTTGGGTAATATTTGCTATAAAAACTCATTTCACCTCTCTTCTAATGACTACAAAATTCTATGCTTCCAGCTTGACAAACATTTTATAAAATTAGCTTGTTGAGGCCCAATATACAGGGCTTTCTAAATTGAAGGTATCAGTAACTGTTAAGGACTATGCTAACTATGAAAATGCTGCTTGTGTATGTGGTTTACTCACTTTTTCAGACAAAATCTTTGCGCCCAAGTGTAGTCAGTAAATTGAAAACTGCATGTCTGCAAGGGGAAGTCACACAATTGTATTTGAAGACAATTACATCTTGTTTTATAGTTTTCAAGCACTTGTGCGTCACTAATCGAGCACAGCTTGACCCTTGGCCCACTACTCAATCAGGCTTGAAGCTTTTAATGTCTGCTAATCACTACATTAGCACCAGATCTCATTCTGCGTCAAGGGGTGGCACGCATTTGCTTAGATCTAGGCAGGTACATGTCTTTCTTTTGCATTGAAGTTCCCAGTACTCTCTAGTCTTAGGTGAGAGTTCACAGCTCAGCACAATGCATGCATGGTATACGTAAGGCTGCTTTGTTCTTTAAACCGAATCAGCAAGAAGCAGCTACTGCATTTTTTGCAAACCTTACCCTATTTCCTAACCATTCCTTGATTAAAAGTGCATAAAATGAATCTGTGCTTGTTCTATTGTTTCACAAGTAGACATCGGTGACGGTGTGTATATTGAAAAGGGCCTGCTAAAGAGGCTGCGCCTTGATGCTAACAATTCAGGCTTGCAGTTCAAGGGGGTCCTGCTTAAAGCTCATTTTACAAAAGAAGAGGTTGAAGGGAGGTCCTTCTTTGGGCAGCCGTCAAATGCCTTCTACAGAAGGATTCATTGGATTCCATGAAGGTCAATGCCATACTCGGTACGTATGTGAGAAAGAAGCATCTTAATATTCTTTGTGCAGTTTTCAACAAAACTCTTTTCATGGCAATTTCAGTGCTATCTTAGGGTAGTGCTTTCTTTCATGCTACAATAGCTATTAACCTGATTATCATAGCATATTATAATACAAGCTTTGCCAACATAACTAGAAAATTGTCATTACTGCTGGCATATGTATTTTCGTGTTAGAGGCCCTGGGCATATGAATGCACCGATAATACAACATCCTGTCTTGTGGAAAACTAACATCTTTAGTAACAAGCTCACTTTGACAATGTCTGCCTGCACAGCAAAAGCATTTTATAATCTTACTGTAGAATGTCCATAATGCCTGTTCAACTGCTTACATGTTGCGTGTATCATTTCTTAGTTCTTAAGTGCCATACGTAAGTCAACTTGTCTATCTACCTGTGCACAAGCAAAACTGCAACACAGTTTCAACTGGCACCTTGCCTTTCCTAAGATAATTCACACATGAAACTTCCATGTACTGGTCATGATATGAATATGGAAGTTCATTAAACGAAAGTTTATTTTGAGCTTTTGTTTGGTAGATGACAATTGGTATCATAGAGCTTATGTGCCGTGCATTTGTTGGTGTTACGCACATCCATCACGTTCCCAGCTCTAATGCACTAATTCAGCCATTTCATGCATTTTAGAAGGACTTTGCCCAAAACAGGTGGAGATTCCTAGAGATCACAGGGTAGAGAACTTGTGTCTTGTGCACTTCCTTCTTCAGAAACAGATTCATTGTGTGTTGCAATGTCACAGTAGCAAAACCAATATATTGCCTTTTTTTCCTCTTTTCTAGACTACACAACGCAACATTTCAGCATACTTCCAGGTCAGCTGAAGAACTCGTTGTCCTCATTACTAGCCCGGGGATGTTAGATGGATGTGTTCAAGCGCACATATAAACCTGTCTTCTTCTGTTGCATTCCACACCTAGCCACTTGGCAATGTGTGACACCTGTCTTTGTTTAGTGCCTGCTTCTATGAGGGAAACAATTCCTGTACGTAGTCACTATATGCCTTACAGTGGCCAGCATGCTAAAGTTTCTTGACAAATGTCCAGCTAATTTATGCTTTATCATTATGGGCATTAAGTAGCTTTCATTAAAATTTGCACGCTATTCACTAAATAATTGCTGCAGTCGGTTGAATGGTATATATCTTTTAAAACGGCAACAAATGTGTGTTACTCAGAACATCATTATAGTGCTCAGTGAAGTCCGATAAGTTCTCGGAGAATTGCAAACAGGTTTTTAGGAAGTACATAAACGTTTTATTCAGGGGATAATAAAACGTCTGTAAATGCTTGCCACATATTCGTGGCCAATAGTTGACAGCATGTTGCTAGCAGGTTGTTAGGATATATAAAGGCGGTTAATAAATATTCGCTTTACAGTTTTTAGGAAGTTATTTCTGCAATATATATATTTGCAAGAATAATTATCTCTGAATCAAATTTTTATGTACTTCCTAAGTACTGTTAAGCGACAATTTATTAACCACCATTATACATTCTAACAACTTGCTAGTAACATCCTGTAAACTATCCGTCTGTGGCGGATAGTCGACAGGATGTTACTGGCAAGTTGTTAGGATGTATAAAGGTGGGTAAAAGTCGCTTCACAGTTGACGCATTCTACCGACACAAGATAATAAACAGTCGTTAAGAATTCTATCGACATTTTATATCTATATCTTCAATTCTATATCGGTGGTCTATAGTCGGTAGGAGGCTACTAGGAAGTTGTTACGGGGTCTAAAGACGGTTTGTTGAATGTCGATAGGTTCTAGTAACATTTGCCTAAAGACGGTTTATTCAATGTTACTATAAATTTTTGTAAGGGATACCCGCCGTGGTTGCTCAGTGGCTATGGTGTTGGGCTGCCGAGCACGAGGTCGCGGGATCGAATCCCGGCCTCGGCGGCCACATTTCGGTGGGGGTGAAATGCGAAAACAACTGCGTACTTAGATTTAGGTGCACGTTAAAGAACCCCAGGTGGTGAAAATTTCCGGAGTCCTCCACTATGGCGTGCCTCGTAATCAGAAAGTGGTTTTGGCACGTAAACCGCGTAATTTTCTAAACATGCAATTTGTACATAGTACAATTTCTCGTTTCATGCTCGTACTATGGGCAAACTTAGCTTTAAGTTTAGTGCTCACTTTGATTTCACAGAACGCAGCAGGCTTGCCAACACTCTTCAAGTCATCAAGAAGGGTTGAAAATGCGATGCAGCTGGTCAGCTCTGTCATACCATAACCTGCAGCAGGAATTGTATTCGTCAACAGGCCATCCAGTGAATTCGCATGCAATATAGTGTTCTGGTTATAGCAGTTTTAGTGTGACCTTCGTTGGTCAATTTTTTTCATCAGCATATAAGAATAAGCATCGTCTGGATGCTTGACAAATCGGTTTGTTCAAAGCTTTTTTTAGCGCATTACTAAAGTTACCAGCAGTGCTGAGATTTTTATACATTTCTTTTGCTTCTTTCATGCGGAAAAAAAAATCCACGGACATCGGTTTAGGAAAGCGAAAAATTTTATGTCTAAGTTTTAGAAATATGTGTGACCCGCCGATCGACCACACGACATTTCATATGATTTGAGGTGCATAACCAATGCTACAACAGAATATGCGTCAGCCGAGTTGAAACACCGCGAAGCAGGGGAACCTTTTTTCCGAAATATGCCCCAACGTTCTCGGTTTGATTACTTGACGTTTCAGTGCATCGATTTACATGTAGCGTCATTCCTTGCAGTGATTTGCGTTCTCTAGATTAACGTATATTTCTCGGTAATAAAGTAAATGATTCCGGCAGTTTGCTCAGCGGTTAGTATGTCAGGCTTCTTGCCTCCGCAGCTCTACAGGCAAGTTTTCAAGCCTTAGTGGCGCTGGTAAATGAAAACAATTACTTTTATTTTTCTTAAACTGAATACACGGATTATGTTGCATTTGTTAAAAATAAAATAATAACTAGGACGCATGCTCATAAACCCGAATTTCTACTGACGTAAACGACCACCTCTATCGAAATATGAACTGCAGGGCTGCTGATACAATCATCCCCATCTCTTTGCATTCATTAGGGCTTCTCTGAATGTACATTGAGACACATGCCCCGCGCTGACTCCGCTAAATGTTACAGCGTGTCCGGAGGGAAGCGTCAAAAAGGGGCTCACCTGCAAAACACGCCTTATATGTGGCCTGTTTTGACGGTGGTAATATTGTCTATAGCTACAGTGCTATTCCACATAGAATAATGCACCCTACTCAAATTTGTAGGTGCCTATGACACGTGTGGTGTCAAAAGACAGATGAAATCGGCACCTTCTGCAATGATCACCCAAATGTCCTGTTCCTGCAACTGAGTTAACACAGGCGATTTGGCGATTGGGCTGATCTATGAAGATGATGTCAATTGTGCGTTTTCAGTGTCTTAACTTCTTCGAACCGTAGAGTAGTTTGTGAAGGTTCGTATGTGCGAGAGAAGAGGATAACTACACGTCATTCCTTCTGCTGGTATCTCGTAGAAAAATACAAATTACCATAATAGAAGTTTTGGTCGACAAGCATACAGTCATATTTCTTCAGTAAACTTAAAATTCCTAATTCCTTCCCCCCCCCCTTTCCCTGGGTGGCTGCTGCTGTCTGTAATCTAGCCCGTGAAACATCACTGAAAGAAGAGCGTATGCGCAAGTTCACCCAATACAATATATAACACAGTGGCATGTTGCTCCCTCTATGGCATCAATCACAGTTATATATACATGAAAGTTTTTACAAAGCCTCCAGTGTGGTTAGGACATGCCGCCGAGGGGGGCCTTTTCAGCTGCGCAGCTAGAAGAACGGAAGTGATGCCACTCTGAAGCTGCTCGACGTCGCCTAGCTGTCCAACAAGGACAAGCTAAGCAACGACGCCTGCAACAGATGCGAGGCGCTACGCACAGAAAAGTCACATACAATCGCATAGAAACGCGGTGAAGCCGAACGCCATCGATACACCATCAAACAAGGTGACGCCCGACAAAAGCTACAGAGCAGAAGCAACAGGCGCAATGACACCGCATCGCAGCAAACCGCGAAGCCGTCCTTCAACAGGACATAGCGTAAGGACGCCAACGCATCGATGCTAGTCATGATACCCTACTGTAGCACATTACGTTTGCGAGCGGTGCGCTTTGGAATGTTTTGAGCAATACGGTGTGTCGCTACATTCTTTGAATGTTAAGCGCGTTAACATCGACAGTCACCGTGAGATAGGTTCTGCCGGAATTTATTAGTGCTGTAAATTATCGTGTTTTACTGACTATGCCAAATAAGATCAATAAGATCATCACTATCAGAAGACTGGAATTCATACCTGCAAGCATGCTGAAATTTCATTTGTGAACCAATACCATATACCGAATGTATGGAATTCTCCTGTTTATTCGGTGCCCTCATCGCTGTTTTTTTATTTATGCACTAAATTATAGAATGGCAGTTTGTTTATTGAGATGTACTCTAAATTTATAATAATTTATTATCTGTTCTGCAGTGTGTCGACACATGACAGTTTAATCAGATTATCTTTGTCATTACCGTAAAAATATAGAGCTCGCTTTTGTCAATCCGCGGTGTTTGATACGGCGCTTGTGCTGATTTGTCAAAATTATGGCACTTGTTCAATGTGTGGCAAACAAAAGAAACGGCTTCCTCATAGGTGATGGGTGAACCGTGTGGATCATCGCCAAATAAAGCATTGAGTTGATCATTAAAGTACAGATGCCTACGGGAAAATGAAGGCAGATTCCTCAAGAGTGGTCGAAGAATTGATGTATCCGAAGTCAGCGTTTTGAACCTTTCACCACGAGTCTATGAGGAGCATACTCCTGAACAGAAAAAGCGACGAAGAATGGGAACTTTAACCAACCAAACAGCCAAAGAGTCCATGTTTCCGAGACATTTTGGACTTTTCTTCCTCCCTTTGTTCATTTAAGCGTTGTCCAAATGTTGTCGATACGTTCGAACACTGTTCATCACCAAGATTATTAGTTATGATTGCGGCGGCGAACCGAAGAATTGCTTCATAGTGTTTTTATCAATATTTTCGACGTTCCCCATGACAGTGAAGCAAACACTTCGGAGTGTGTCAATCTGAAACCACAACGGTGAGCGCTTGCAGCAAACCATGCACCGTAGTAAGAATTGGAAGATCCGATTTTTCGGCGGTGATGTCCCAGATGCAATGTTCACAGCACATGTTTGTATTGCTTCACCTTTTAGTCGTTGGATTTCTGTCATGACATTGTTTTTCCGCTCTGAGCATAAACCCTCATTTATGAAAACCTCTGCTGAGGGAGTTTTTGCGAATGCATTGAGCAAGCACATTCAAAACCCATTCAGTGATGCTCACAGGCCACACCTTCGATCGAGCACTGACACAAGATGGCTGAGCTCACAGTACCGTCTTTGTGGTTTAATTTTAAGGCTTATTTTTTCCATTGCTTAGTATATCGAACCGGTCGTTAAAGCGAATATTTATTTCCCTTTTTCCGCCACCATGCGCGTGCTGCTTGGAACAGGGGATATGTGTGACTGGGCGGGTGCCACTGGGCGAACATTCGTGACCCGTCCGCCAGAATGTGTATGAGCCACTGGCCAGATGCCCCAATAGACAAGCAGAATAAGAGACAGCAAGTGAAGTCGGCAACAGAAGCCACCCAGTGTGTATAAATAGGTGAAAAATAATTGTACACAAGCGTGCATTGAGCGAGGTGTATCTGGGGGAAAAAAAGTGAACTTGACAACAGAAGCATCCGACTGTAGATAAAAAAATCCAGGTAAAAAATATGGGACCGGAGCGTTCAGCGAGGAGCGCCGAGCTACAGAGAAAAGAAGAAGTGAACGCATTTCATTAAACTTGAAATAAAGTTTCGCTTATCACCGATTCACACGATATGTGTGATCCGCCGAGTTTTCTGTGGTTTACTTGAGAGAGTATTACTTCTTCAGTCTTGCTAATCCGTTCCGTGGCATGCCAGTCTAGTCACGTACACAGAGCGGGAACACGCTTGTATCAATAATGGAACTGTGGTACAGATGTGAAACAGACGTATGGCCAGTGTTAGTGCTAAATTGATATCTTTACCTTCAGTACGAGGCAATATAAGCTTATCTGGCAGTTACTAAACAACCTGGTTGCAACTTTCCCAACACTTCCATTTTGCCTCTGTAGCAGCGCCTACAGCTGAAGCCTGTTGAATCTGCGCAGGCATTTCACGAAAATGCGTAAGAAAATGCATAGGCTTCTCAGTAGAGTTTTCGCCCATAATACGCAATCTAGTACGTGCTTTCTAAAAAAAATAGCATTGTAATTTCAAGGCAAAATAACTTTCCGCGAATCTGGAATGTATCAGTTTACTTTCCTCTGATTACCGCATTGACAACTTGACAACTTTCCGTGCACCCCAGCACACCCAGTACGTGAGAAATGCATTTCCATAGTACCTGCCCTACCGACTACGTCTTACATCTTTACCCATCATGCGTGGCACGTTTTGCTGGTATGGTTTGTTGTCAAACTTCCATGATAACTATGTGAAAATATAGGCCTGTGCTAACAGGCTTTCCTTTGTGGATTCTATGCTTTGCATAGTCACAACCTTTCACAGGCAATCGCGTTCGCAATGGTGAAAACGCGTACGAATATGATCGAATAGCCCGAATGCGCATGTACGCAGGCACCATAGAGTAGTCAAGTGCACTGACGTCAAAGCCCTTCAAAAGCCGTGTTCATCAATCGAACCCCGACGTACCTTGGGATAATTCCTTCAAGCCCAACTTCCTGCGAACGCTCTTGAGTACGGATGGGCTCACTGTACCACCACCAACTAGAAGTTTTTTCACGCTACTGCTGTCGAAGTCCCCATATTGTGACCACTCATCAAGTTGACGTATGACTGAGGGGTACATCCCAATGGTTGTCGGCTGTTAAATAAAAAAAAAAAATGCAGTGCGTACAGAAAGTGATCAACTGCTTTGTGTGGGTTTAGCGCTACGATGTGGTTAATGTTAACATCTTTTTGTATATATATAAGGGAATAAAAGATGAAAAGATGTTTATTCTTCTTTCCAGCTGAGATAGTGAAATATATTGACGCTAAAGCGTCAAATAGTATGTCCTACTTCGAGCTATATTTCCACGTAACTTCTTTTACGAGAAAGTTCAGATTGCTAGTTCTCTGCCTTGGGCTTGCTAGAAGACAAGGGAGTAAATATTACCTTTCTTCCCCAATTTCTATCGTTTCACATTTCAAGACAGACAGAGTCAAGGAAAGTTAGAAACATTTTTCGGCTTGGGTAACACATAGCATAGCGAAGAGGACCGCACATTAGGTCGTGTACAGTATCAGACCAGAAAAACAACTTCACATATATAACAGGTCACTCAGGGAATGTATTCAGCTATTAGTAAAAAAAAGGCTTATATCTTCGGCAAGGAACCTGTCCTGTCCCACAGAACCTTCGTACCTATGTGACATTTCTGTAGTTCCTTGGATGGGTACTACATCCTCCGGGAGGCATTTAATGCTTACATGTTTTTTTTATGCATAAGTACCTAACCCTCTGCAACTGCGTAATTCACTGAGGACATTAAACGTTTTTCTTTTCAACGGGGTGTGGCCCCGCAACTGTTCTGCATCCTGTGTCCAGTGAAAGGAAGTTCTAGGTTTCTGAGTATCGTGTTGGTGCTGCAAAGAGGCCAGTAATACAATTCTAACGGTGTTCATTATTTATAACAAATGTGACTTGTCTACATTACGAGAGAGTTACCTTGTGTCTCTCTATGGCGGATAGCGTTGAGCCAATGTCAGATATGTCACGAAAAACCACTTTGCTGCCAAGTCCGAGATAGCAAAATACAGCCCAGAAGCCGCCGATGTGCATCATTGTAGATGAGCACAAGAAGGAATCTCCCCTCTCGAATACGGGGTCTTGATACCTGTGAACAATACACGAATAAAATAGATAAGTAGTGCCTACCTTAATACGAATGTGCTAAGCTTGTAAACGTTGAGAACAAAATGCCGAATGATCTGCCTCTATCCTATGGTTAAATGGCACGAACGACGAGAGAGCTTTCAGTTAAGTCTCTTTTCTATTGCGTGCCAAGCGGTAGTGAACAAGTTAGCGAATAGAGTAATTCCTTTTTCACTCTTTTCAAAAAACTTATAATCAAGCACCTGTACCACGAGCACCGTTGCTTGGGTTTGTCTTGCTCAACAAAGTAGAAAACACATAAAACGTGGCATTTTGTCGTGTACAGGTATACTGTCAGCGAAGCTGTAAGTATAATTTGACGTATAAGTTTATTCTCAATATTTTTTGCCTGTGTCAATGCCCATTGCAGTAGCTAGGTTGGCAGGTAGGACTCTCACACGCATCGTTATGATCAACTTAAAAAATAAGTACGTAGCGATGGTGGGATGTGTACCTTAAGCTTTCCAGTACAACTGTCCGACGCTTTCAGGTTTAGACCACAAGCACACGAACACTTTCTCGTGTCAAAGCCAACGAGCAATCTGAGACAATTACAGCGCACATCTTATCGCATAGAACTTGCGAGAGCCCTTCCCTTGTGCACGGGAGCACCAAGCGGGGCGCTGCAGTTTCTATCAGGCTAAATACATAGGAAGGAAATGCACAAATAATGCATAATGCACTTTAGCAATGTAGTATGCGTACTTAACGTAGCGTAGCAAAATTGCGGCTTATAAAAGCGAAAGTGTACCCGTTTCTATTATTCTTAGGTCGTGGGCGATCGTACTTTGAGGCGCTGTGTTAAACAGTGCCGCCATCGGGATTAGTATACACTCGCTAGTCCTGTTCACGTAGAGTTCAGCGTTACGTAGGCACTGTGCGCCATTCTAACGCTTTCAGGATCAAGCCAGGTCGCAGCGAAACATGATGAGACGTTTCCTCGCTGGAATAAGAAGTTCACCGACACTTACGATACTCCCTAATGCGAAATTTGAGCGCAGCTGTATGCGTGTTTTAATTTCGCGATATATTAGCATGCGCGGACAATCTGTCTCGAGCGCCACGATGCAAAAGGATAGAAGTGTGCCGCGACTGCCGCAATAATCGCGAGATGGCCAGAGGGAGTGCGTGGGCGACGCGTGGGCGCTATTCACAGCAGCAGCCGCAGACAGACCTCCGCTCATGCAGCGCTTTGTTTCAATATATGGTATTGGTGGCGTCATCGCTGAACAGACGACGCTAGCTACTCTAGCGCCATCTTGTAGCCATTGTAGCCGCAAAGTCCATCTTGCGCGGCACTACGCTTTCCTTCTTACGCTTTCGCCATAGCCGCCTCCTCCGCTTTCCGCCTAATCGCCGCGCAGCACAATTCTCCTCCGCTTTCCTCCTTGCGCTATCTTCGCTATCGCCGTGTTTCATCCGCGCTCCGTGTTCGCTCTTTCATCCTTCGCGATGTCGTTCACTGTGTTGCGAGGACGCCGAGGGATGACACCGACGCCGACACTTTATTAGATCAGCTGTACACGACGAAAGAGTTGGCAGGACGAGAAAAGCGCAAAGTCCAAAGTAATGCAAAGCTTCACTACGGACAGGACAGCTCGCGCGCTACGCTTTGAGGTAGAGGTTTAAGTAATAAAAATACGTCCGTCGCCGAAAAACAAGCTGCAAGTGCAGTGAAAAGGGCCGGCTGACATTGTTCAGAAATTATCTGATATGAACTACATAGTAACAGTTCCAGGTAGGAGAATGACTCACCAGGCATATCACAGCAATTTACTCAAGCCCTATAGGCAGAGAGGCCACCGTAAACATGTTCCTTAGGTGTCCGAAGATGTGCCGTTTGACTTTCACGAGTTGAGAGCAGCAACGGTAGCAGGCGTAGGCGAAACCACAGATAACCTTGCAGAGCAAGCCAAGCGCGACCTCCATCAGAAGACGTAGCTGCGGGAACTCATGTATGAGTTTAGAAATAGGTTTTCGGACAAGCCGGGTCTGCGGACGACAGTTCGTGATGTTGCATTAACCTCATTGGAGCCTGTACGTTCGAAGGCGCATCGCGTTTAACCACGCAAGAGGGAGGTCATGGTGGCAGATATAACAAACATGTTGGAGCTAGGCGTAATCGAACCGGCAGATAGTAATCATACTTAACCTCTTATCTTATCTGAGGTCCCCCGAAGTGAACCGCGACCTTGTATTCATTACCGGAGGCTCAACCTCTTTACGAGGGATCAAATCTATGCTATACCTCATATCGAAGCAAGGCTTGAGAAAGTTAGCCGCGCCAATTTTGTCTCCGCCCTAGACTTAGGGGTTATTGGCAGGTTCCGTTGACCGACCACGCAAGTAGGTATGCCGCATTTATTTCTCCATTGGGAACGTTTCGGCCAAAGGCCCTGAGCTTTGGATTGAAAAACGCTGCCTATTGTTTTTCCAGCCGTGATATGGAGGACTCTGCACTGCCGTATCTCGATGATATCGCGATCTTTTCAGCATCATGGACAGAACACCTGACGCATTTCCGAGCAGTACTGTCCCGCCTGCGCGAAGCTAACTTAACTGCCAAGGCGGCGAAGTGTCAATTGGGGCGTGCCAAAGTCGCATACCCGGGTCATGTGAAGTTCAGGGCCGCCGCCGGCCTTTTCATGTGAAACTAGCTGCGATAAATAGTTTTCCACAACCTCGTACTAAACGGGCCATCCGGTCACTTTTGGGGGCAGCAGCATATTATCAGAAGTATATTCCGGGTTACTCTGATGTCGGAAGCGCTCTGGCGGATGCGCTGAGAAAAACAGAGCCGCAAACGGGACAGTGTGACAAAGATAAGAAAAGGTCTTTCCGCACACTAAAGAGAGCTCTGACGAGTCAAGCAGTGTTATACGCGTCTTATTATTCTAAGCCATTCATTGTTCCCGGCGACGCGGTTGATCGCGGAATGAGAGTGGTGCTTTGTCAAAAGGGAGATAATAACGATTAGCACCCTCTATTCTACGCCAGTAGGAAGCTTGCTGCTCGTAAGGAGGCATATAGTGCTTCTGAGACGGAATATGCCGGCGTTCTGTGAGCGGTGCAGAAGTTAGCCTGATGCATCACTGGTTAGAGGTTCGCCATCAAGACGGATCACTGTCCTCTTACGTGGCTGCAATCAATGTCCCCCAAAAGCGGCCGTCTCTTGCGCTGGAGCTTAGCACTTCAGCACTACAATTTCGGCATTCTCTACAAGAAAGGTAAACTGAATGACAATGCACATGGTCTGAGTCGTTGCCCCTGGTGTTGCGAAGGCCTCATGTTCACTCCGGTTCCCGTGTCATTTTTCTGGTCATATTTTTCTGCTCATACGCTGTTTCTTATCGCGTGGTTGTAGTTTATTGTTAGCTGCTCATTTTTGTAATCACTTCTAGGAACTTCTAGAAAATGGCTGTTTCTAGGGTTTAAGGGGGAGGACGTGGGAAAGAAATAGGAAAGCAGTAGCGAGCCTTTTTTTTTTTTTTTTGTAAGGCTTGGTGCGTAGCGGAGGAGAGTAGCCTTGTGCTTGCTTGTTTTGGGGTTGTAGGTCCAGCAGTGTTCAGGAGTACTTGCTGGTCAAACAGGAGACGAAACAGTTGCAAGACCCGTTTGCAAGTGCAGCTTCGCCTGACCGGACCAGGGAGAAAATGCAGAAGAGCACCACGAGGCCTGCTGAACGACTCCGAGGAATCCACGTGCTACGAACAAGGGGTTCGTCAACATGGAATAAAATTAAGCTGCTGAAACGTGGATATCTCTCGCCCAGTGCCTGCTGGCCCCTGCGCGTCGGGATCTTCCTCCCCCGCCAGAGATGCGGTTACGATCGGCGTATAGCAATGTTGTGCCTGGCGATCCCTCTGGACAAAGGATGCACACCGGCGCGTATGCAGCTATGGAATGTAATACACGTTTCATCGTCATTCAGGCGCCAACGAGCTGGTGACGAAACCAGCGTCCCGTCAAGATAATTGCAAAGACACTATGTGTCGCGTTTTCGTCTGTTCAACGACCCGTATTTCGA
The DNA here is from genome assembly GCF_023375885.2 of Dermacentor andersoni. Lineage (NCBI taxonomy): Eukaryota > Metazoa > Arthropoda > Arachnida > Ixodida > Ixodidae > Dermacentor > Dermacentor andersoni. Next base: position 334,333,447 of record NC_092814.1, read on the forward strand.
CTTCACTTCAGTCTCACTCTTGCGATTACGTGAGAATATTTTTTTGTTTGTGTGTGCTTGCACATCTTTCATTTAGGAAGAAAAGGATGTCCACATAATTTCTTTTATATAAAAGTTCCATTTTGCGTAGTTGATTTAGAAAAATCAACTTGCGTCACGGAACTCCCAGCACTTGTAGCCACCATTCTGAAAGTTAGTTGATTTGTCTGAAATACAGTTAGCAGACTAAGATTAAGTCAACTGTCATTCTGAGGGAACTTGGAACTGCCGTGTAACACCTGTTACGATTGGCGTTTGGCACTGTAGCGCCTGGCGGTCCTTCAGGATAAAAGGTGCACACTGAGGAGGGTGCAGCTATGGAATGTCATTCACACTTCGTCATCTTTAGAACGCCAACGAGTTGGCGACGAAACCAGCGTCACATCAAGATAATTGACGAGTGATTATGTGTCGTGTTTTCGTCTGTTGAAGGACCCGGAGCTCACAAATCAGATGTTCTGTTACCCCAAACTGTGAAGGTATCATCGGCCATGTGTAACCTAGTAATTGCTGCACAGGGCCTACGATGACAACGTCATGGGAGTAGCACTACCCCGGTTTCACATGAACTCGCATCTTCATTGCATCGAGGGCGGGTTGAAGGTTGGACACCAGTGGCGGAGAACGGCGGGGTGGTGCGACACCATGGGTGGTATTTTGCAGACTGTGCGACAGTTTCAGTTGGCCGAGAAGAAAGACACTGAATTCCCTCTTCGCACGAAAGAGGGAAATGGACTAACCACATAGGGGAGCTTGGCTTTTGAAGAGTGTGCTCGGAAATGGAAAGACTTTGGCATGTAGTGGGTTCCGAGAATCATGGAGCTGTTGTAAACCATCATCATGTAAATTTGTACATAAAACTTGATTTTCTTTCCTCCTCTTTCCTACCATCTCTTGCTTCCAAGCTGAGTGCTCGCTCCGCTACACGACGGTCGCCTTCCGCAAGTAATGGATAATATATGCATTGGGCGATAACGTGCACCGACATTTTTTTTTTTTTTTTGGCACCATCTCGTCCACCGTGGCACAGGGAGCCTCTGTGCAATGCTCGGTGCAACGCGTTGATTCGTACGCGGTGACTTGATTTTTTTCCCTTGCATTAGTGGCTCGTATATCGACGATCGCTGACTGAGAAAGAATCGAATTGCATCAGTAAAGGCCGCCTCGCGAGGCGGGCGTGTCTAATGTGACCTCCTAGCGAATGGATTGCGCTGCGAATAGCCCGCATCTGTTGCTACGTGTGCGCTGCTTGCTTGCTCAGATTACTAAGCAGCCAGCGTTGTCCACGAATTTCAGGAGTATTCTTGGCGACAGCAATTCTGTCAGTGCGGTTCAAGGGTACCATTTTATTCTTTCCAAGACCACGCGGAATTATCTAAACATATCGTGTCCTAGGCGGTTCATATAGCCGCTGTTCACTATAATAGACCTAAGCGTGTAAAGAGTACTTGCACTCACGTATTTCTTTTTTCAGGGGGCGTCTTTTTCATCTACTAATATTTCTTTTCCTTCATCACATGTGCTAGTTCGCAGATAGCCTGAATGGGAGGGGGGGGGGCGAACTTCTGATGGATGAATGCTTATACTGAAAAAAAAAAAAAACATATGGGAAAAGCACACCGCCCCGTGTGTTCCGTTATGAAGGTGTTCAGCTATATTTCGTTGCACTTGTGAAGAGGAGTGCCAAAAATATATAATAAATTGTTGCGAAAGGCTGGATATTGGACTAGCAATCGTTAAGAAATTTTAGCTTGTATAAAATACCTTCGGAAGTTTTTATTGTCCTTCCTCAACAAAAGTAAAAATTAACCTTATTCTACCTACCTCAGTTCGTCTGTTTGTGTATTAAAGGCAAGATAGTGCCGCATCTAATGGTGCAGCTTTTCTTGTTTCTTTTTTTTTTAGACCTCCAGAGATTTAGCTGGAAAGGCTGCTACGCGTTGGTGGTGGCGTGAAAAGAGCGGCGTCAACAACGCTCTGGTTGCCGCGCTTCAATCTATGCTGAGCCTTACGGTGCGCCGGATCTGAAATCACTCGGCAACGAACCATTCAAGCACCATTGCACTATCGTTCAATGGGGTGTTTTGCAACGGTATGATCAGCAACGCAATCACGTAGCAGTCCTAGCCTCCTTAAGCTTTCTTTACCTTAACAACCTATGCATGGCATAAATAATCTGATCTATATTATATTTAAATATGCTCTAATTTCCTTTTAGACAGAAAAAAAACTTGAAATTTTACCCATACGATGTCACTTGGGCTATGAGGTTCCGGTGAGTCAGCTGCACGCCTTTTGGCAATCCCGTCGTGCCACTCGAGTATGCAATGAGCAGTGTCGTGTCTGGACTCGGGTTCGAACACGTATCGTTCTCTGCGAGATCGGTTGCTTTCAATTCCGAGAAATCGGGTGCCTCTCCGCATGAGCCGTTAAGAGAAATGAACTCCTGCAATAGCGATATTTGTGAAACAGTTCTGCTCATCACATTCAACAAAACACATGCATGCGCACTGATATGTGCGTGCGTGCGTGCGTGCGTGCGCGCGCGCGCGTGTGTGTGTGTGTGTGTGTGTGTGTGTGTGTGTGTGTGTGTGTGTGTGTGTGTGTGTGTGTGCGTGTGTGCGCGTGCGTGCGTGCGTGCGTGCGTGCGTGCGTGTGTGTGTGTGTGTGTGTGTGTGTGTGTGTGTGTGTGTGTGTGTGTGTTAGAATATGGCTGGCTGTTTAGAGAGAGTCAAAAAGTTATATGCAAGACTGAGCAACAACAAGGGGCGCTGTGGTTGAAAAATTGGTTAGGCTGTAGCCATACTGGAAGGAGCACACGGTAAGGTGCACAAGATGTGGCATCGTCGTATTATATGCCTTTATTATATTTCCGACATGTGCATCCAAGGCTTTATTATCTATCTTGGCAACAGCGATGCTATGCTGCGCTTGAGTGCAAATAGAACGCGTGAAAGAACTCATTCCGGTGAAGGTTTATTGTACGGGAAATATAGCACATGTCATGCGTGCATGGGTTCCAGTTCCTGCCTCGTCCTTCTCTTTTCTTAGGGTGACTGTTCGGACTTCAAATGTAATATATTACAGCGAAGCGGTATATGGCTAGCCGATTCGTCCGTCCGTTCGTCCATCCGTCTGTCGGTCGCCTGTACGCCGAAAACTGCTCCTGCGCAACCCCATGCGCATGCGCGAAAAAAGGAAAAGAAAGAGGTTCGCGATTAGCCATCACCACTTAGATAGCACAAGGCCTGTTTACTCCGATCCAGACGTCACGCTACCTCGCCCGACATTTCCATTGACAAGGCTGGTGTGATGAAAGCGGTGACGTCAAAATCACTGTTGCCTACTCGGGACCATCCCCATGGACGACGGCCTGCTCAACGTTTCAGATCTGTTGGCATAAATTACGTCTCGTTGCGATAATGCTGAAAACAGGCAGCGACAATCAAATCTTCTCTTTTTTGGGATTGAAGATAATGAGGAAGAAGGATGGGCCAAGGGCGAGGAAAAAAATAATAAGCTTTCGCTCTGAACGACTAGAAATAACGACCACTAGTTCACAATTACAGCGTGTTCACAGGTTCGGCAAGTTCACCGAAGGAAAAAGACCGATTATCGCAAAACTAACCTTCTTCAAAGACAAGCAGCAGATTTTGTCTTCGGCCCGAAAATTAAGAGGGACGACATATTCCATCAGCGAAGAATTTTCTCCAGCGACACGACAAGCAAGACGAAAACTGGTGGGCTTTGCCAAAGCCCAAAACAAGCCTTTCAAAGTATCAGTCAACCGTCTGTATATTAACAAAAACACCTACATTTATGATATCAACACTGACTCAGTTGTTCTAGCTAGCAGATAGCTAAAGTTTAACACGCGCATGCAAGTTCGGAATAAAGCTGAGTCACATCAAGCCATTTTCTCATTATCGATATCATCTTGTATTGTGCGCAGCCTACTACCGAAACGGGGTTTGTTCTGTTCTTCCCTTGACGACAGCGACTGCGACTTACTTGCCCTTACCGAAACGTGGCTATACCCTGACATCACCGATAGCGAAATTCTGCCTGATCGTAACAATTTTCACATATACGGAAATGACCGTACAAATAGGCGAGGCGGAGGTGTTCTTCTTGCAATAAAAAATACTCTACAATCATACGTAATCAATGCACACTCTAACATAGAAATTATCTGGGCAGCCTACATAACCAAGTTTTCCACTCTGCTCATCGGCAATTGTTATCGACCTCCTGACTGTAGCCATTCATTTGTGAACGAACTGCGCAGTAGCATCACTGAGGCTATCAAGTTATGTGGCACCAATGCCAGTTACATTTTCGGCGACTTTAATTTTCCTACAATAGACTGGAACCAGTTGTCTTCCCCCTGCCGCATGTCCACAGAATTTATCTACCTAACCTTAGATTTTAACTTATTTCAAATAGTGAAGCAACCCACGTGCGGTTCAAACATCCTCGACCTAATCCTTACGACGGCTCCTGAAACCATAGGTACCGTACTACACATGGATGGTTTCAGCAGTCACAAACTCCTTCAAGTTTCCCTTAACTTTCCGCCACCATTCTCCGGCACCGATAGCAAAAAAATTCGCGATTACAGTAAAGCCAACTACAGCAAAATTAACGCCAAACTCGAAACCTTCTACGCTGACACATTCCTGCCATCCTTCGACAGTCGTCCCATCGATGACAACTGGGTGCTTTACCGAGAAAAATTGTGTGCCCTAGCAAATGAGTACGTCCCGCTGATAACAGTCAAAAACGATAAATCAAACCCCTGGTTTACAAAATCCCTCCAGCAGCTTAGAAACAAAAAGAAACGTTTATACCGCATATCAAAACGACATAGCACGCCTTCCGCGTGGCAGGCACACAAACATTTTATGATAACGTACTGTTCCACAGTAGAATCTGTTAAACAAAAATATTTTTCTAGTGATTTACCTTCCCTTCTGAAATATACCTCTAAGAAGTTTTGGAAACTTGTATCCCCCGAGATATCTTTGCTAGACGACGATCATGTTCCACTTTCCGACAGTGATTGCACCTCGGCATTTAACTCATTCTTTTCATCTGTTTTGACCATTTTGACGTTCCATATGTACTCGATCTTGACTTCCCATATATGTACTCGACTTCCCATATTTTTTGTACCACTGCACGTGTTTTTCTGCTGCTGTTGGTTTTTTTTTTTTTTTAGTATCCCGCTTCGTGCCCGACTGCATTTTTTACATTGACAAATGATACTGTGCACGCGATTAATTCCTCCGTTTTTATCATGCCGTACCATTGTGCATCTTTGAAACACTGCCAGCTGTTCCTGCGCCTAGAATCGGCATAGTTGGCTGTCTATCTTTGGTTGTAGTTCCTTTTATTTTTACTGTTGTCATTGTGATTTGTATACTTTATAGTTCTTATGTGCAGTTTTGCCAGTAGAACCTAGTAACCCACACATGCTACCCACACATAATCCCACACATGCTACCTGAAGGCATCAATGTTGCCGGAGTTATTATTGTGTTGTGTTGTATTATTGTATTATGTTATGTAATGTTATTACATAACGAGAGTCTCAAATCCGGCCACATTGATGCCGTCAGGTAGCATGTGTGGGTTTTTTGACCGGTTGCCTTCACCCGAAAAGGTCACGTTTTCCTGGCGCTTGCGGCGGAAAGGATGTTCGACATCCGCCGCCAAGGTCTGTGAGTGGTGGCGCTGGCTAACACTCCCAGGGTTCTACTGGGAAACATAAATACCAAATAAAGGGTATGGTGAAGCGGCGCCGCAGTAGCTGAATTGGTAGAGCATCGCACGTGAAATGCTAAGGTTGTGGGATCCTTCCCTACCTGCGGAAAGTTGTTTTTTTCATCTACTTTCATTTCCGTCAATTTATCGTTCTTTATTTCATTTATTAAGAAACAAATAATTTCCCCTATGTTGTCCTTGGTGTCAGTGTTTGTTGGCTTCTTATGATATGACTAATCTTTACCTATAGGTCTCACACATCAGTGATTACTTAACATGTGCCTACAAGCCAAAGCAAAGTGCCGGCATCCACCTGGTAGTGCATGGGTGCAAAATAGCTTACCTCTACAGACGCAACACCCTCGCAAGCTTGCCTCATTTCGTTAACTTCTTCTAATTGGCAGAAAACAAATTTTGGTTTTGCATCCGCCAGTTGGAAATGAATCTCCCCTGAAAAGCAGAACACAGGAAAGAAGCTGTTAGACGCCACGATTTACAAAGTCAGTTTTTGAAAAGGTTGATGCTTCTTCTGTGCGTGACGTTGACATTCGAATGAAACAGAAGACCCTAAGAATACTCACGTGATGCTGAAGCAGGAACGTACCCAGGGGGAGGGGGGGGAGGGGCCCGGGCCCCCCTGAAATCAAGTAGCATACCCCCCCCCCCCTCCCCACCCGCGCCACCACTCCTCATACATTCCTAAAGCGCCGCCAGATCAATGTTGAGACTTGGCAGCTATTCATCGGTCAGCATTTTGCTGCCTTTTTCACTCCTTTTGGATGGCGGTAGTTATCGGCATCTCTTGGGATGTGAAGGCCAGTTTTCTCATAGATTCGGCGCCGGCGCGATTAACTCGAGATGCGTTCAGTTATCACCATCTATTCAACTGTCACGCGCATAGCTGTTGCTTTTGTTAGTTCAACCTTCTTTGTTTAGGCTATCCTGGGACCAGGAAAGGGATTCAGTTGATAGTCAGCTGGTCTGTACACTCGTGGAACGAGTTGCGGCCGGAGAAAACGCCACTTGCGTTTAACTTTTCCTTTTGCTTCATTATTTTCTCGAGTGACGGCTCGCCGCGACGCTGGCAGATGCCCGGAACCATATACACGTCATATACGTTAGATAAGGTGGGAAATAAAATAATGTGAAACAGCATCCATCATGAAACCCTGCAATAACCATTAAACCCATAAGCAAATATGACTGTCACCCGTTACCTCCTCTCATTTTTCCCTAAGTGTACAGCACTTTTCGTGCAAAATTGGCAACTGGAAACAAAAATCGCAAGGAGTTGAGAGATTAAGCGATCTCCTAAGGCAGAGAGCCAAGGCAACAACCAAACTGCAAGGAAAAGTGAATAATAACAAATTTAACCGTTGTTTATGAAAATATTTATGGATCAACATCTTTCTTTTTAAAAAGCAAGTAGAGAAAACGCCGCCGGAAGTGGAGAACAATTACATGTTTTGAATGACGCTTCTACAGTTATCTGTCGAACCACCTCACGTAGCCACTTCCCTGTTGTGCTCATGTGGATGTTCTTCTAATCTTTCGCGCTGGGCGCAGTATGTCTAGAATCGCAGTGCCCTGCGCTGTACGCGGTTGTATGGGACTGGCGGCCACACAGCGTTACTCAACTTCCCAAATTGCAATACGAGTCGGTTTTTGCACTTGGTAGAGCAGTAAACGAGGAATCCAAAAGAACTCTGCTTGTTCCGCATATATATAATTCGCTATAATTCATCCAGAGCTAATACAAAAAAAAAAAAACGCTTCTATAGTCGGATACAACTTAAGTCTGCAGTGAAGCCTCGCCCACGCCCTCATTACAACCAGCCACTGTTCCTTCACGAGGCTGCAAATAATCCGTACTGCGAACTTTTCCTGTTACCCAAATATGGCGGTAACCAAAACAGTAAAATTATTAGCGCTTAATTTTACACGTTTTCCCTCGCCTATTACAGTGGGATGATGAAAGCCTAATTCTTTATTGAAGTGAAATAAAACGCTTGCTTCGCTGCAACTATTTATTGTTAAGTTTCACTTCAGATGGCAGTGAAGTTTCATGAGTAAAATGGGCTCAGCAGTGAAATGAACTGTACCCCAGACTTTTGAAGAGTGAAATATACTCAGGCTCCATACACTTTGTTCATTTCTGTTGCACACCTCATTGCTTCCACCGATGAAAAGACTCTTCAAGAACAGCGGACGATGCGGAGCTTTCAAGCACGACGCCATTTTGAAAAGGCCGCATGACGATGATTTTGTTTGCTTCTGTGATTAACTGGCGGAGTAACACAACCCAGCACGGTCCGTTTGCCTTGGTTGCTAAATGCCGTTTTTTTTTTAAGTTGTATCCTACTGTAGAAATCTTTCTTTTACACTTTCGCTTGTTCACTTATTCTGCGCTTCTTTCCTGCGTCAGTCCATTTCCTTGTTTGCCAAGTAAAGGAGAGGTGTATCTCACAAGAGTACCTGTGAGATACGCCTTATTTCATGTCTCTTTTGCGGGTTTACGCGTAATTGTGACGAATAGTGGGCGTCATTCATATTTGTCCTAGTAAAAGTACCCCCTCATTTGCATAGAAAGTTACCTTGGGTTGCCCCCCCCCCCCCCTAGTGCACAACATCTGCAGGCTTGGAGTGACGACTGTCACCGGAAAAAGATGACGAGGGAGAGTGGGGCTATACTAATGCAGGTACAAATTAGGAAGGCCCACTAAGCTTCAACAAGACACTCCCTCACCAGAACAGGAATTGGCCTTCCTGGTGCAGTACTCAGCCACGCCCTCCCACATGGTTCACTCAATTACCCAATGGCCCTCAGTCCCCAGCAGCTGCGGAGCAAATGACCAAGGTGGCGGTCACACCTGTAAGATTCTTAGCACATGGTGCTAAGAATCTCTGGAGCCGGACAGGCCGCCAATGGAAACTGACCCTTGCAACGTTTAACACCCAAGCCCTCTCGAGTGAGGCTAGCTTAGCAGGAATTGCTGAGCTAGCCTGATACAATGTCTGATAATTCCTCTTTGAGGAATTATCAGACATTGTTTGGGATATTATCGGCCTTAGTGAGATTAGAAGAACTGGTGAGGCTTATACATGGCTGAATAACGGACATGTCCTCTGCTATAGAGGTCTTCTAGATAAGAAGCAATACGGGGTAGTATTCCTAATCCATAAGGACATAGCTGGCAACATTGACGAATTCTACAGCATTAATGAGAGGGTAGCTGTAGTCGTAATCAAGCTTAATAAGAGGTATCGATTAAAGGTAGTACAAGCCTACGCTCTAACATGGCGATGACAAAGCGATGAGAAAAGTGCAAACTCAGTATACTATAGTAATGGGCAACTTCAATGCAAAAGGGGGGGAAAGCAGGCTGGGGAACAAGCAATTGGCAACTATGGCGTCGACTCTAGGAACGCTCGAGGAGAGATGCTGGTAGAATTCGCAGAAAGGAATAAGCTTCGAATAAGGAACGCCTCTTTCAAGAATCGTAGCAACAGAAAGTGGACCTGGAAAAGCCCTAATGGTGAAACAAGAAATGAAATTGATTTTATGCTTTCTGGTGATCACAGCATAGTACAGGATGTAGAAGTGATATAGGTAGGGTAAAGTGCAGTGATCATAGGTTAGTAAGGCTAGGATTCACCTGAATTTGAAGAGAGATAGAGCAAAATTGCTCAAGAAGAAGCAGGTCAACCTTGAGGCAATAAGCGTAAAAGCAGACGAATTCAGGCTGGTACTTGCCAACAAATATGCAGCCTTAGAACAAAAATAATTCGTTATTTACGTGCCTGACTTTCCCAAATGTAATAATATTTCCACAAAACCGACAAAACGCAAAAGAAAAGAAAAAAATTCAGGGACGCTTAAGCTTCGCCTTTAAGAATGGAACGCGATAGCAATCAAAGATCCTTGGCTCCTTCTCACGCTTACCGGCAACTGCAGCTAATGTAACAATAATGTTTACCGCGAAACGCTGGCGGCGAACGCCATGCATGAAGGCGAGCTTTCTGGTAAAAATGCGACCTCTTGCGTGGGCCGATCCCGGAGGTAAGGCACAGGCGCTCGAAAAAAAAAACAATTTTTAGGTTTCTGTTATTGTTTCACACTTCTAGTATTTAATTCTGAGAAGGTTTAACATAATATGCATGCACTTTTGGTGCTTTGTTTCACGACATTCTTTTGTGGGCCGTCCTTCTGAAAGTTGCCGGGAATAACTTTGTCAAGAACGTGAGACAAGGTGTGAGCAACTTTAGTGATAGAATGGTGTGGCAATGTATCCCGCATATGCCGCGTGTCATATAGCAAGGCTAGGCATATCCATATACCTAAATATATACGGAAATTTTCGCTCGCGGGCAACGCCGCCAATGTCGACACCGACACCAGATTTTCTGCCACACGGGCCCCTTAACGCTGTCGCGTCAGCATGGACCGTAATTTAAAGCAAATAGACGGAGTTAATAATTCTTCCATCGAAGCTGTATACGGCTAGAATCCCGGGATTCTATCGCGTCCGTCGACAGAAGACTATCATCATCAATAGCAATGATTGCATTATAGGGTGGGTCTGAATTTCATCCCGTGCTCCATGATTTATTTCACTACATGACTAAGTGAAGAAGGTGTGTCGAAGGCATGTCAATGTAGACAGGCGTGTGCCCTTAATCGGAACTACGTCTCGAACGTCTGCGACCTCCTTCGGCTGAATGATCTTCCTCCTCACGGACATATTTCAGATTATTTTAGTACAGATAAAATCAACAACGCCTTTTTACAGCTAGTGATAGCAACTATTCTGTGATAGGCAGTCTCTGGACATCGCGGCCAACTCGCATCCTCTAATGTAATCCAATCACCAACATTCCAAGATTTCGTCACACAGTTCGCCATGGGGCGTTTCTGTCTGACCTATCAACGAGGCGCTCTTGGTTTTGATGTCGTCTGGATGGAACACTGAAATTTGATAAATATGTTGAATTAGGTGCGAATTTCAAGAATTTTAACAAAGAAGGTGCGTGCATTAAAATGTGGCGGCCTCCAAAGCTTCCATTTAGACAACTACGCTGAAGGTTCTAATAAAAAATAATGACTGCGATTTTATTATTTACATTTCTGATGCCTGACGTTATTGTAGAGGCAGATTATGTCCACCTATCTTATAACCTCTTCTGCGAAAAACTACACATTCACTAGGCTCATAGCCTTTCCTTAAAAATAATCTGCGTAGTCTGCGAATGACACCCTGCATAATAACGGATTACGGTGTTTATTGCGATATAGAAGCATTGTGATAGCTTCTTTCATATTTTTGTGTTCCTCAAACATTTAATATATATTAGACACAAGGACGCACCAAAAACGATCAATTTCGTAGACGTCCGCACAATGTGTCTAAGATGCGGTTGTCTATCTACAGAGCTGTATCAAACGCCTATTTACCTGTAGTCTAGTTCTAGTTCATATCAAATTGATTATGTCAACCGTATTCGCCTGTGGCCTAGCGAGTACCTAAATAGTGAACGAGATCCCAAGTCTTTAATGCACTTGGAGCTGCAGTTTGATACCCCGTGGAACCAAAGTCCAGGCGTGACCATATGAGGCTCCTGTACACGTTCATTAAGCAGCCCCTGTCACTGCCCAATGCCGTGTGCGCCAGAATTTTAAGAATGTTCCTTGCTTTCAAACATTTCGCTTTCAGATACTTTAGATATGGAATGAATGTCGTTTTAAAGTCAAGTATTACACCAGGAAATTGGTGCTGCGTGCTTAAAGGTGAGCACTGATCATTGGACTGGATGCTGGGCTCTGGAACGAGTCCCCTCTCCCTTGTAAAGATGACACAGCTTGAAGCCGTTCTGATTTGCCCATGCTGAGACTCTGTTCAGCTCAATCTGAAAGTGTCGCACGCAAACTCCGATGTGACATGATCTAAATCCAGTCGGTACATCACCGACATATGCTGAATAAAATCTACTTTGTGGAATACATGAACGTAAAGAAGTTCGTTTTAACAGTGAAAGGGGTCAGTAATACTACACGTGTAGTCAATGATCTTATTACAGCACAGGGTCTGCAGTGCAAGGCCAAATGCTTCTGCACATCGTCGAAAAATGCGTACCAGTATTTAGACGGCGCTACAATCACGGCATAAGCGGGTGTATAAGCAATAGTCGGCCTTATTCGTGCATGTAAACAAGTAGCGCAGATGACTAGCACACCACAGGATGCGCCGTCTACATAACGCGTGGTTCAGCTAGTCTCCGTGAGGCGGCGATTGCACACTATCTCGCGGCCAATAGCTGTGTTTTTTTTAAGCCAACCGATTACACATCATAGAGGGGTTGCGCCAATAGCAGCACTTCGCAGTGCCGCTTACGCGATGGACTAAAATTGACAAATAATTCAATCGCAGTTACGTTGGTTTACGTTAACGCTTGTCATCGTTTTTTCTCGCGCCCCTTGTCCCTGCTTCGCGCTGTACCACACAAATTAAAATGGAAAATCAACTAGCCCAAACCATCACCCTTGTAATTTACGTTAACATTTGGAAATGTACATTCACGGAACAAGACCTTTAGGGCAATTGCGTTCAGCTTTCCAATAATGGACATGGTACGTACCTTTTGAAAAAAAAAAAAAAAAGCCGAGTGGTAATCAATGTAATCAAGTGAATGGCTTGCTTTGGTTTTTCTTCCAAATTATGTCCACCTGAGAGGTTAATGTATTTGTGCCGACGTAATTATGGTAAATTTTGCAAGCTTTCTTTTTTAAAGAAAGGGATATTCGGAGTAGCAGGACAAAACACTACTACTACTAAAAAAAATGAGAAACACACACATACACACACACACACACACACACACACACACACACACATACACACATTGTATTATTGCAGCAAAGCGGAGAAACAAACCTCTGGTAAGGCTGCGCTTGCTGAGCAATCCAATGCCACCGGCGAAAAACGTCCCGCACATGGCGAACACCAGCTCGAGACTATTTGGGCCATGGAATGCGACCACGTCCCCTGCGCGTAGCCCGAGCCTACGCAGACCGGCAGCGACTCGTCGGCTGGCGTCGAGCAGCTCTCCGAATGTGCACGTTGCGTCCAACTGGGCGTCCACCTATGAGGCGTGCAGACAAACAACCGAAAGAACGTGTTTGCAAATTAGCAGGGTAAAGTTGTAGGCCAGTTGGTGAGAGATTGCGAATAAAACCGCTACAGACACAAGACGGGGGAGGGACACGACAACACAGGGCGGTACTTGCAAGTGAACTTTTATTGAAAAACAACATGGCTTTTATAGAGGATGGCACGTGTAACCCGACAACCAATAGTAACCAGGGTGAAGTAAAGCACGAACAATATATATATATATATATATATATGTATATATATATATATATATATATATATCAAAACGTTTATTTAAAAGGAAAAAAAAATGAAGAAAGCGAGTGGGTGGAGCCCCTAGTCCAGGGGCAAAAAATTTAAGAAATTAATTTAAATTTAAAAGCAAAAAATTAAAAAAGAAAAATTTAAAAACAAAAAAAATTTCAGAAAGGAGAATGCTCTCGGAAGACTAAAAACGATCGCGTACACGACACCACAACCACTCTGCGTTGTCGTCTGCCTCCGTCCCGTGCCTGTAGCGGTTTTGTTCACAACACAGTATCTGCAATTTACATCGTGCACCAAAAGAGGGCATTAAATGCATTCAAAGTAACTTTCTCCCCTTTTATACGGTATATTGTGACTCTTATCTATGCCTGGCTTTCTCGCATTTCTGTCATCATTTCCTCTTTCTCCATATCAATTAAAACCGTTGCTCTATTACGTTATGTTATTTGTTGCGGGTTCTAATTCTTCATTTTTTCACGAGGCGGGCTGCCTTACGGCATAGCGAAAAAAAACTACATAATGACTTATGAGTATGAATGCAGTCATGTATCATATGCTATTTAAAATACCTTTAACAATATTTGTTTTTATTTATTTTTATGATCACAGCGTTCCTCCGTAATAGTGACTCAGAGCGCGGCCCTCAAGTTTATCCGTGTCCATGCTTTCCTTTCTTCTTAGCCTCACCCACTTTATGAGTAGAACATTGTACGTGACTTGGACAAGATATTCCACACAGGGATCATACCACACCATTAGTCGGCCTCGCCAAAGAAGCGCACTGTTATAGCATTCCTATAACGCGTTGTAGTTCTGATGGCAGACCCGCCGCTATGTTTGCTTCAAGGTCCTCATGTTAATGGGGAGTTGCTGTCCACAACGCTCAATTGCTGTTCTTTAAAAGCGTTGGTGAAGCCATGCTGTTAGGTATCACAGTGATGTGAAGAGGACACAGCCTGTCCAACAAACTACATCGGGACCGTGAGCTTGACAGGAGTGCAAGCCTAAAACATCACAAATAATTCGTTTCAGTGTCACATACTACAAAGTTACACGTGTACCATGACTCGCCGCGGTAGCACAGTGGCCCTTGCATTGCGCTGCTGAAATAGAACTAGAGGCCGACGTCGCCAACCAAGCTCATCGGCGCGGTCTAGGCCAATCGCGTGTGGCAAAACTGAACGCACACTGAACGCGCGGTTGGAGTAACGATCTAACGATCTTCGATCGCGCCCCTGCTGAAAACCACCACTACAACAGCTGAGGGGGATATGCAATGTTTTATTGCTTTAGAGCAATGGTGGTAATCGTAATAATGGGAGTAATGGTAATTTTGACAGCACGCCGCAGCCAATAGCGGTGTTGCAACAACATTGAAATCAGTTGCTAGGCTGGTTATTTTATATTCCAAAGGCTATGGACATCACTACCCACGTCGCAAGCTGCCATCGCCGCGGCAGCTTGCGCCACAGCAATCTTCACAGGCAAACGTATGCGGGGAGCTCTGCGCGCTTCGCATGCTGTTCTGTATGTTATGTGCAAACTTCCAAATAATGCGTGCACTGTTCTCCTCACTTAGCTGAGTGCTTGGAGCCTCTGCCTTAGGGGGGTATGAGCGACTGCATTTTTTGCTTGCTTACAGGGGTATGAGTCATTGCAGATAATCATAATTTCTGCTAACGGACGGACACGAAAAATGCGGACCACTCAGAGGTCAACAGCTTCGCCGTAATATGGCTATCTCAGGAGGAAACGCTCACCACAGTTCCCAAGCGTCGGAATCGTTAACCACGAGGACGGCGCCATGTTGCTACTGTGCGCGCGCTCGTAGACGCAGACGACGCGATGCGATTCAGACGAGACGCGCAATCAAGACGATCCCGAGCCATTCTCTATATGATAGTGACATCTAGTTCAGACCCCTGCGAACGAATCCTTTCGCGCACCGTGACGTTTACATCCAATTTTTTTTAGAAGCCATCAGATGTTTCTGAAAAACATACAAATAAACAGTTCGTCTTTATGTGCGCGCTATGTGTAAATGCCTGTTTTTTGCATCATATCAGGAATGTCTTTAGCGTTACGAAAAGGAGAGGCAGCAACATGGCGGCCATTTCTCTCACCCAAATTTTCCTCTAGAGTCAGTACACTGTGTTGTGTTGTGTTGTGTTGGGTTTAATGGCGCATAAGAAACTCAGGCTATCATGCGTCAAACGCAAGGTCAAATTTCTTTAAAAAGTTGGGTCACCTTAGCGACGATCCTTGTCTGGGCAAGGACTCCGAAGACCCTACAATCTAAAGACCTCAGTCTTCTTCTCAAATATGAGAAGATGGGTGAGGTGTGTCCCAATATGAAGTTGTGGGTAGGCTCATTTATGGTTTTTCAATGATACCTGCTTCTCGTAAGAAGCTAATAACATGTGTGGTATCGACAAGTGCATGTTCGTCTAAAATCAATGCTGGGTGAAAGGGAATATGTTGATTATAAAACGAAGTAAAGTATTTTTTCCTCAGTGTTTCGAGTTGCACGCATGTTAATAAGATGTGGTTCACAGTAAGTTCATTTCCACATTTTTCACAGCCAGGCTTGTCTTGTTTTGTCAGGAGGAAGTTGTGTTTAAGGGGCGTGCGTCCGATGCGAAGGCGACATAAAACGACTTCGATGAAGCGTTCTCGGTGTGAGCATGACTTCCATTCTTTTATGACAGGTTTTACTAGGCGTAGTTTATTTGTTACTTCATTATTCCATGTAGTCTGCCATTTATTTCTCAGTGTATGGTGCACTAATTTCATAGTCTTTGTAAGGAATTCTTGTTTTGGTGAGTTTTTATGTCGAGCTTTCGCTGTACATTTATCCGCTTTTTCGTTGCCACCGATTCCGACGTGACTGGGCACCCAGCAAAATTTCATGGTGTGTCCTTGTCTTATGGTTCTTCTTATGTTACGTAGGATGACGCCGATTAATGGTGTAATTGCATTTCTAGGGTGAAGTGCTGTTAGTACGCTTAGTGAATCTGTGTAAATTATGCTGTTTTCGATGCTCTCATTTGTTATTTTTTCTACAGCTAGAGAGATTGCGTAACACTCTGCAGTAAAAATGGATGCACACTGAGGTAGGCGTACCGTTTTTTCCCAAATGTTTTGTATCGCGGCGCTGCCAATGTATTCTGCTGATTTGGAGCCATCAGTATAAAACGCTGTGTGTTCCGCGTATTTTTCGTTTAGTGCTAAAAATTCTTGTAGTATGTGTTCATGTGGCGTATTTTTTTTTTTTTTTTTTGAAGATGTGTTAGAGTGAAGTCACACACTTGAAGGCTGGCAATACCAATGTGGAAGTGGATCGGGTTTTCGGGCTATCTGAGGCAGTGTGTCCCTTATATCTAGTTCTTGGCATCTCTCCTCGAAGCGGAGAAGGAGTGGTCTACTAACTTCATGGCTGTGGTGAGCTATTACTTGTTTGATAATCCAGGTAATATTGACTCATTTAGTGTTTCTATTGTAAGCTTCATTCTATAGGGGATATTAAAAATGTATAATGATCTGGCAACACTGCATGCCACAATCCCCTTTGTTTCCCGAGATCGGCTGCGAAGCGCCTGTATGTTGAGTGGTCTGAGTGCGGCTCCGCGATCATCGCCGTGTGACTACTCAAGAATAAACTACAGCAGTCGTCTTCCTCGCGCAGCGATTATTGAACAGCGAACTTCACTGTCCCCCCCACCCCCCCTCGTTCACCCTCCCGCGATTCAACGAAGCCGAGCCTACGATTTTTGCACCCTGGGTTATTAGTGTGGACAGTTGTATCAAGAGGCATATAACCTTAGCTAAGTACTCGAAATATTTGCTGAAACATTCTCGAATTCTCAACTAAAGCCTCTAAAACAACATTGAATCCAGTTACAATCCCCCAGGTTCATTGTGTCCACATGGAAATGCGTCTCACGCGAAAACTCGAGGTTCTGGTATTAGTGCTTCTTCTGAAAGCCGGTAAAGCTCCTTGCAGGCATCCGATGAGCGTTGTGGCTACTCCATTCGCGTAGGATTCTCGCTTGGAGTGTGGGAATTGATATAGCCCGATTCAGGTCGCGCATGTATGTCCTGTGAAAACGCAACACAAACGTGATCGCCAAGTTGAGGTTCAGGAGTTATATGTACCGTGCATGGTTTTGCGCCGTTAGCAGCTGCAAGTATAAGGTTTTCGCGAGACAGGGCGTTGAGCGTGTTCTAAATCACTTGTGTTCCGTGGGCACCTTAAATTTCGCACTCCTTTTGTGCTTCCGGCGTTCTCAATTATTGGGGACTTCGTTGCTTACAGACGCTCCGGCTTTAAGCATGGCACACTAACATTATCAACCGTACAAACGCGCGGTTACGTGTTGTTGTGATCGACCGTTCGATCCTCCTGGCGAGCCTGGAACTTCGAGCCGGAGCTGAGCCTGCTTAGCGGCCAAGGTCTCTTCAAGGGGCCCCGATGAGCTGCCCCCTTGCGAGCTATGTTCCTGGCAGTGGACGGGCTGTTGTGATCGGCCGTTCACCTGGTGACACCCTTTGGTCGCGGCTCGCGCGATGATGGGGAATGGGCCGAGGGCCTCGTCAAAATGGTTCTCAAAACTGATGATTTCTGGCCAGCGCGGGAGTACCTCGTATAGGAGAGGTTCTAGCAATTAGCATGGATACGGCCATCACTTGTCAGCCGCACAAATTCGCCTGTCCACCCCGGCGACGCAGTCAGTGCAATCATACGGACATCATCTGTCAGCCGCCCAAATTGGCATGACCACGCCGGGGACGGAGTCAGTGTATGATTGGAGTCAGCGCCCGCTCCCTCTTTCCCTGTTTGTGCCCAGTGATGTGGGTGCGTTTCCGACAAAGCTCCCTTCGGAGGGAAAGCGCAACCGACCTCCGGATTGGCGGGACCAGATGTCATCGGTCTCCTGATGCTGGCTTGGGGGAAGTGAGAGAACAATGACCACGCAGGGCATAAAAGGAGCAACGGACGGTGCGAGTGATCGGCTACTACAACTTCATCCTGAACTTTTTCTGGATTACATTGAACTTTCTTGTAAATATGTACATATAAACGTGTTTATCAAACGTCCTCAATATCCGGTCCAGCCTCACGTTTCCTTACTCCTCCACGAGCAAAGTGAATTCCACGTCTTCGGACCCCCAGTCGCAACATTAGATGGCAGTGGTGAGATAGTCTGCGCAACGCTTCGACTTCGGCATGGTGAGTTCACGACCTTTCCCCTTGAGAGTTGCCAGGCTTAACGTAGTTCTTCCTGGTAACAAGGATGTATGAAGCCTTGTTGAAAGACACCTTGCTTACACTTAATTCCTTGAGAAGCTTGTCGGCAAAAGAACGGTAGCTATGGATTAGAGGAAGTTGCGCAGAACGGACCTAAACGCGATATGCGGGGAATTCGGGATTGATTGTGGGAAGCAACTAAAGAAGACGGAAGTAATAGATGCGATAGAAGGAAGCGGCAGAGATGACGAGGAGATCGTGGCGGCTTGGGAGGATATTCAGGGCAAGAGGGAATGCGAACACGATAGGGAAGAGTATGAGCGACAGTATGAGAGGGAAATGGAGGAAATTCATAGGGAAACCCAGCATCTCAAGGGGCTGCGGGCAAGGCCTAGTCTGTACGTATTCAAGAACGGCGAAAACATACAAAATTTTCTTGATTTTTTCGAAAATGTTTGCGCGGAGGTACCGCTGTACCGTGACTTTTGGTGTGTAGGGTTGTTGGGGGTACTTCCCTGTAACATGTCTTGTTGCTTAGCTCGCCTTTCTGATGTCGACTTCAAGAAGTACGATCCGGCTAACAGGCCTTGTTACGCCATTTCGGTATTTCTGTAAAGAGCGAGATACAAAATCAGTGCAAAATTTGTCCTTTGGAAGAGACTGAGGCTGCGCCGCTAAATGAAGAGCACGAAACGTGCGAGGTGGCAAAATCCTCAGAGACGGAGCACGTCGAGAGCGAGGCCGTTGCCGGTCTACAGAGAGGGGCCATTCAGGAGGGCGTACCTTGTGAGGACGAGCTTTGTTCCAGTAGCAATGAGAACGTTAAGGAGGCGCTGGAGACCTTCCTCGCATCAGAAAACTTGGGCGACTTTCCGGAATCATCTAGGATAGACCTAGATACGGTGGCGGCCGAGCAAAGAAAAGACCCGAGGCGACAGAATGGGGCGGAGATCGCTCTGGGCTCTAGCATCGGCGACTGCGAAATGCACTCCTACGCCGAAACTGAACCAGCGACCATACCGAAAAGCCCTTGTGGGGACGAGGCTTGTTCCAGCAACCCTATTATTGTTCCCAATTTCGAGTTCGTTAAATCGTTTGGCGCTCTGAGGGTCGTGCTTCCTCCTTCACATTTCATTGTCAATGATGTTTTTCATGCCGTTCTCGTTTAAACTACTACGCTCTTGTTCAAGGTTTTAGTGCTCGCTGGCTTTCTACGCACACACTGTCGCGGCCTGCGCGCAGTGGACACCGAGCGAGGCACCACCACCGGCGCTACCGTTGCTGTCAGTGGCAAACGGCACTGCCGCCATTCACCACAGGCGAGGCGCCACCACGATGATTCAAAACTTCCATGATACTTCGGGCGAAATCGGTTGGTTTCGCTTGCTGTGATGCGCGAGGTGGCGGCAACTACCCCTGTCGCTTTATGAACGATGACTAAGTATAAAAAATGCAAATAGCCGAAACGCGTCATGTATGAGGCGCGCACTTCACCAGGTCTCCTCTGTCGCTCTTACCTCTGGCAACGCTCCGCCATCTAACGGCGCCTCCGCGAAGTCTGCGCATACCCAGTGTCCCAAGTTTGTGCCTCAGAGGTTCATTGAAGATCAGCATGTACCCAGTGGCATATAACCCGGGGCCTCTGCAGTACATACCCTGTGGCACAGATCGAGTGGCAGATACCAAAGTTGGCGTCATATAGGTTCAAGGAACAATGACACATATCAAGGGGCGCATACCTACGGGAGCTGGACTGCACTATCTCTTGTATCAGTCCACGACTGCGGATGGCGTCAACGCCTCGAAACTGAACAACTAGCCAAAGAATGCCGATGATTATGCGGCTGCCTAATGCGAAATTTGAGCGCCGCTCAACATGTGTTTTTATTTAGCGATAGATTTAGGCAAAGAATGTGAGACCGAAATCACCGCACAGACTGGCAGTGGGCGAGTGCCGTCCGCACCTTCGCAGAGGGAGGAGCAGTTGGGAACGCTTGCTTGATGAGCGGCACCGGCGCCAGCTGTGGAAGAAGATGACGGCGAACGCGGAAGCGAACGCATGAGCGCGTTCGCGCAGTTACACCGAGGGACGCTGACGCTCAACCCAGGAACGGGAGCCTAAAAGCTGCGCTCTAAAAATCTAACGCTTTCAAATCTAGTCTACTCAGATAATGGGTTTTACAAAAGTTTCGCTTCAACTTGTGGGATTCTCACACCCGCGCACTTGGGACAAAGGAGCGACAACACAGCAGTGCAAACAATCACAAGGACATTTATTGCACCTTTCATATATCAATGCCTGCTAGCCCAGTTGCTATCCCCAAAAACATGCCGATGGGCGCGCGACAAATATAGAAGTCTGACTCACCGCGACCGGATAACGAGCGAATATGTTCGCCCCATGCTGGATCCCAACGCCTGCTCGTTCGCGCGTACGGTCACGCGAACGGTGGCGCATTCGAAGGAGGCCCCGCGATACGGTCTCTCAGAGGCATGGATCGGCGCACGCGTGGCACGTCCGCGCTGCTTGCCGTTCCCGAACCAAAGAAGAAGAGCCTTCCTTTTCCGCGCCCAAGTAACCCCGCCGTGAGGCGGCGTTAGCAGCTCAACACTTGCGCCATCTCTCGTACTGCGTTTCAACCACACGGACCGCCGCAGGCGCCAGGCCCCGCGGCGAAGCCGTATCGCAGGAGACGAGAGCTATGCGGGAAAACAACGTATCAGGGGACGCGTGGGAGTCGCGCATCCCCACAAACTATAGTAGCGTCTGCTACGTGGAGTGGCATGCTAAGAAACGGAAGCTAGGAGCGAGCGTTGCACGGGGCATACGGTGCCTGCGCACTAGAGAGAAAAAAGAAAATCTGAAGTCGAGCTGACGCATTGTGTCTTTGTCTCAAGGCTTGTCCATTTGCGACGACAAAGCAAGCCCTTTCTTCCTCTACATATGGTGCGGAATCCCTGGAGCGGAATTATGACTTGGAAGGTTCATAGAGTGCTTAAAGGAGATGCGTGTAATTAGAAAATCTCAGCAGAACCGACATGCAAAAGAAATCAGCGACACCATTGCATCCAACGAATTCTCCCTTGCATTGCCCCAGACTTTTCCTCAGCGTCTCGACGAGAGCACCAACAAGCTCACGGTAATAAACGGTGAGCATCATGCCGAGATGTCGGAAGATGAGGGCGCAGCTGACTACGATTGCGTACTGGAATATGATGACCAAGCCGAAGGTGCCCTGGGACTGCTGCAAGACCATATTTTGGAAGGGAGCTGTGTAGTCGTCCGGTCACCTGAACAGATGTCCGTGATGAGGCACCGCCCATAGAGCCTACTCACGTGATGCCTTTTGTCGACAACGGTTCCCAAGTGAGTGACGCTGCCGCACTTACACCAAGACTGTCCAGGCTATACCTGCTGAGGTTCGACAGATCGACGATGAAGTAGCAATTGTCTTGGGGCTTGTTCCGCCAGACAGTGCATGAAAACGCCAGTCTCAGTAACTTCGATAACTTCCATATCGCAACTCTCTACTGGACGGCCCGGCAGCCAAGGCTATCGCAGGAATGCTTACTACCGAAAGCAGCTGCACAGACACCATGAAAATTCCGAACCATCGATTCGGAAATGCCAAGATTTTTTAGGCAAAGTTCCTAGAGGACCTGCGAACTCTCAGTCCGGTGATTTCTTCAAGCCATGTAGTGGCGTTGCGGAACCTGCACGATTTTCTGGACGTGAATATAGGAGGACTGAGAGGTCTCGCAGTTCCTGCGCCGTCGTATGCAGCAATGCTATGTGAAGTTTTGATGAAGGCTATCCCAGGGGACATCATGCTCGACTATCATCGACACATGAGCGTTAAAGTGACCACAGACAGGAGATGGCACTCAACAGTAGAGGAATACATCGAAAACCTGCTCACGTATATTTCGTAGATGTCAAGAGCACAGAACCAACCAACTACGGTGAACTGTGCTGTAATAATCAGGATGAACGTGACCTCAAGCGCGGAAAGACGGCGACATGAGCAACCACCGTGTTCAACAATAGCTTGTCAGTGAAAATTGCGTCTTGTGAGAAGAAGTGCGCAACTTCGGAATGCGATTCCTTTGATAGATGCCGATGAGAAGAGTCGTCGATTGACAGCAATCGGAGACTGCTTCAGGTGCACCACAAGAAGACACCGAGCGAAAGACTGCCGACGTGAGGTCAGTTGTTGTCACTGCATGCTATTCTGATCAGCCTTTCAACTCTCCCGGCGAGCCTGGGACTTCGAGCCGGAGCTGCGCCTGCTGAGCGGCCAAGGCCTTTTCAATGGGCACCGATGATCTGCTCCCTTTCGAGCCCTCTTCCTGGCGGTGGACGGGCTGTTGTGATCGGCCGTTCGCCCCGCGACACCCCTCGGTCACAGCTCGGACGATTATGGTGAAAGGGCCGGTGGCCTCGTCGGGATGGTTCTCGACACGGATGAGTTATGGCCAGCGCGGGAGTACCTTGTTCATGAAGGGTTTCAGCGATTAGCAATGATACTGCTGTCACCTGTCAGCAGCACAAACTGGCGTGTCCAAGCCAAAGATGCGCTCAGGATGACCCGGCCCGCTCAATATGACCCGGCCCTCACTGAGCGATCAGCGTCGGCGAAAAGGGCGACCTACCTACGGATTGGTGGTACCTGATGTCATCGAACCCCCGGCACCGCATTGGGGGAAGTGACTAAACAAAGACCACACACGCCATAAAAGGAGCTACGGACGGCGGGAGTGATGAGCGACTACCACTTTATCATCAACGTTTCTGTAATTCTTTGCATTTCTTGTATTTCTTTGCATTTTGTTGTACTTATATAAATATATACGTGTTTGTCCAACGTCCTGAATATGGGAACGAGCCTCATGTTCACTTACTTCTCCATGAGGAAGTAGGATCCCACGCTTTCGAACCCCGAGTCGCAACAATGCATATACTTTCCTTTTATATATGCATTACGACCGACATTCAGAATAAGTCTCGCCGTACCACCAAAACCTCTGAGCCGTGTCTCAGTGCATGCACCAGAACTACACAAGAATAGTTGCGGTGCTACTACTGCTATGTTACTGCCCCAATTCAGAGCATGGGTAAATAGCTAGTAATTATACCTACTCAGAGGTGCAGCCGACAGCGGCAGGTCACCGAACATTTATAAAAGAGGAAGTTTCGCGGAAACTAAACCTACGGTTATCGGAGAGGCAGATGTAAACATAAATGTTTATGGCACTCGAAGATTGAGCGTTGCTACAGGATGAAGGCTCATTTAATAACTATTCCAAGTCACTTTCACAATTCGCTACACGATATCAAGGTCTTTGGAATTGCCCACGTTTGCGACAACGCCGTGAAGATCTCACAAGACCTTTCAAAATTCACGGATGGGCGCTGCCGGAATTTGGCTGATGCCGTTGCCTTTCCTTGTGTACCTCAAATTGCCATGAATTTTTGGCTTCTAGAATCAGTCCAAATGTGGAAGCTATAGAAAATGAAAGTTGTTAGGGACAAGGACAGAAGGGAGCTTATAGCGATGGACACGGTACTTGGCTGCAGTCTACAAGGGCCCATAAATACCTTGTTTCCACTTCACCAGTGCTCAGAAGCAAACGTCTATGTCCATGGGACTGATAATGCAGTCAATACAGGTGTGCCAAGTATCCCTACCACGGCTGAACAGATTACTACTAGTTACAACATGAGCATAATGACAACATCACATCTCCATTTGTTGTCACGTGAGGGACGCCTTGGTAGGAAATAGCGCGTCTCGGGAACTTGCAAGTGCGCGATTTGTGCTCCTGGCTCATATCGGGCCCGGAGTGTTGACACGTTTGCTTTCAACTAGCGTCGTCTACTACATGGAGTGACATGTGAAGCTGAGGAAGATGGGCAGCGTGTCGTGAGGCGGGAAGGGCTACGCTCATCCGTGGAGTCAGCTGCTGAAGTCAGTCCACGGTACCAGCGTGTGTGACGGGCACCACTGCTCCTGCAAGGTGGTGGTGATAAACGTTTATTGCTCTCAGATGAGCACATGGAGGTAGGTGGAAAATGCTAGGTGGAATCCCTAGTACGGGACCCCAGTGGCGTCGGCCGCTGCCCGGGCACGCTCGACCAAGGCCCCTTGGGCCTGCAGGTTATAGCAGCCGAGCAGGGTCGCCTCCCAGTCCTCCCGAGTGAGGTTGGGGTGAGGGGCAATAGCTGGGTTAGATGGACAGGCCCACACCATGTGGTAGATGTCCGAAAATTTCTCCGCACAGTGCGGACAACTGTCCGTGAAGGAAGGATCAAAATGTTTGAGTGCTGCTGGGTACAGCAGAGTGTTCGTATAGAGACGGAGTAGAAGCCACTCCTCCGTCTTAGATAGCCCTTTACTCGGGCGAGGGTAAAGGCCATGGCCAGATTGATAGTGCAGGCTAATGTGTTTAAAAGAATACGGGCGATTGAATTCGAGATTCTGATCTAGGGGGTCGAGAAAAGAGGTCCGGTAAGAGCGCGCGGGCGGCGGCATCGGCTGCCTCATTCCCCTCGAGACCCATATGAACAGGAGCCCATACTATGTTCCGGTGAGCGGGCTCCCCGGTGTAGGTTCAACTTTGAAGCAGTCGGTAGGCTAAGTATGGAGCCCAGCCTTGCTCGACCTTCCGACAGGCCCCTCGCGAGTCGGAGATAATTGTTCTGGAATCAGAGTGGGTAGCAGCCAGCGAAATGGCGACCTTCTCGCATGAGTTCAAGGGGCGATGGCGAGCGGCTACGAGTAAGGCTCGATGTGACGCTCCCTAGGTGTTGTCGCCGCTGACAGTGGTGGCACAACTACGCCGCGACGAAGAGCCGCTCTCGTCGTTGGTGGAACGAAAGCTCGTCAAGAAAAGCGTAGTGCCGCGCAAGGTGGCCTGTTCGGCGACGATGGCTACGATATGGCGCCAGAGTAGAGTGCGTCGTCTCTATGGAAACAAAGCGCTGCATGAGCGAAGGTGTGTCTGCGGTGGCTGCTGTGACTTGCGTCCACGCGTCACCCACACGCTGCATCTCGCTATCTCCCGATTAGCGAGACAGACGCGCCATACTTAGTTTCGTTTGGAACGTGCCGCACTAGTTATATTGTCCGCGCTAGCCAATATATCGCTAAATGAAAACACGTCTAGAGCTGCGTTCCCATTTTTCCTGCCGTGGTTGTTTAGTGGCTTTGGTGTTGAGCTGTTAAGCACGACGTCGCGGGATCGAATCCCGGCCACGGCGTCCACATTTCGATGAGGGCTTAATGCGTAAACAGCCGTGTACTTAGATTTAGGTGCACGTTAATGCACCCCAGGTGGTCCAAATTTCCGGACTCTCACACTACGGCGTGCCTCATAATCAGATCGTGGTTTTGGCACGTAAAACCCCCATAATTTGTTTGTGCTCAAATTTTGCCTTAGGGAGTACCGTAATCGTCGTTTTATTTTTTTATTATTATTTCACCTGTTGAATTCTGCAATAGTTGTTCTTTACCTATGCATCACCACAACGCCTGTCACGTAGAGTTCCTGCCAAGAGACGCGAAGAGCTGAGAGTGGAGAGCTGTTAGGTAGGTGCTGATTTACGTAGTTTCCGCAGCTGACTGCATAATGACACGTTGTTACTGCCTATTCGTTTTGTTATAAAATGTCCATCTACGCGACACAGTAAACTTTTTGTTCATGGCTGCGCGGCGCATACTTCGACTGTGCCCTGCTGAACGCCAAACACTCCGAACCGCTAACCGGATGTTACGTGCGCCCCAGTGACACGGGCCTACAAGTGACGTCCAAAAACTTACGCTTCGCCATTACAGACCCTGTATCGGCCACTATGATCCTGTTGGGACGGAATTTTAGGCGGCCGACGAATCACAACCCGTGGTCCTGCACGATTCCCCAGCAAACGGTCCCCACATTTCTCTCTGAGGACTTTATGGGTCGGGCAAATGCGAAAATGAAGCTTTACTTTTGTGGACCGAGTTCAAGCTTCCGCGGCATGGAAAACACGAGGTGCTTGCTCTGTGATATCCTGTTCTGTCGTCGCATGTGCCGCATTGGCGCGGTATTCCACGTTAGAAAAACTGCACATTCATCTTACCTGCGCCACCTTTTAAACATGTCTTGCACTCACATCATATCGCAACAACATGGGACATATTTTCGGACGATCAGTTGCAGTGAGCGCTGAACTGGCTGGTCGAACAAAAACGTTTAAGCTGATTGTCTGGTTGAACAATACCGCTCGAATAAAAACATGTTTCAGTTGTTTTTGCCTAGATGTGCCTGTTTTTGCTTTTGGCACCTAACAATGCTTTTTAGAGCTGTTATTTTATTGCGATAGTCAATCTACGTCTCTTCGCAGAAATGCGGGAGGTTCATACACGTGAATAAACAGAATCGCAGAGTGCATGAAGCCGTCAAGCGCACGGAAATACAAAAATGTTCCATTCAGCTCTATCACTGTTGGACGTTCCTTTTTATTTTTCAGCGCACAAGTTTACATTGAGGAAGAAGGGTTGCAGTTATAAATCGCAATATCTATAGAACTTATTCAAGTGTTACTTTTCTTACAACTTTTAAAAAGTGTGGGAACGGCATGGTCCCTCGGTCCACGCCAGCAGGCCCCAGTCTTGGCGTGGACCGAGGGACCGTGCCGTTCCCAGTTTAGAAATCTAGATGGCACTGGCCGCGAGCCAGTTCCATCTAGATTCCTAAACTTACGCCATTCAAAGCTTATTTTTTACTAAAGCAGGTCTTGACAACAGTGACTTCAGTATATTAGGCACGGATTTTAGCTCCCCCCTTAGCCGCATTTGTGGCGGGTATTCTTTTCGCTCTTGCTCCACTTGATGCGTCATTGTAAGCAGGAAATTTTGGTAAATAATTTTATACTACCTACTCATATTGTCAGAACAGTCGTATTGTGCGTGTTGGCTGCAGCATGAGAGTTGTCAAAAAGTCGCAGTTTCGCCCGAAAGGCAAATCATTGATGCCGATAGCAAATTAGTAGACAGCTATACGAAGTAAGGACAGTAGTTTTATCGCCCGTATAATCTTGCCAACATACGCCTAATCACTGACTTGACAAGCATGGCGTCAGCGCAGACTGGCAAACATTAACACATCACACTCGATGACAAAACGCTGTAGGGAGCAAGCGCGGCCGCAGCAGCGAGTGTGCGGTCTATCGTTCCAACGCAAGCTGAGCGGCGAGAACGCGAGAACACAGCACGCACAAAGGTGTAAGGCGTCTGTAGATCGCTATCAAGATACGGCGCGCGGAACCGCGTGCGGCCGCGCAAAGTGCGCAGTTACTGGCAAAATTGAAGCCGCTCCCCCCTCCCTCCTGCGCACGAGATTGAGCCGCGATCGTCAGTTCCCCTTGCGCCCGGTCGCGAAATACGCATTAAGCAGTTTTAGTTGGGCGTCCGCAACCACTCACGTGCGCAGGGCGCGAGGTTGTGCGTGCGTAGCGTAGCACGCGCGCACGATACGGCAATAGTTGGCCGGACGCAAAGGGTGACAATGGGATTGCTGACTTGCACGCGTAGGAACCAGTAGCGTGCTACTCAGCGCCACCATATGCCACCTTCTGAAACTGTGTAGCCAATATCAGCCGCCAGGAAGTCAAACCACAAGCCGGAGTCATATCTTCGGC
Source organism: Dermacentor andersoni (assembly GCF_023375885.2). Classification (NCBI taxonomy): domain Eukaryota; kingdom Metazoa; phylum Arthropoda; class Arachnida; order Ixodida; family Ixodidae; genus Dermacentor; species Dermacentor andersoni. The sequence continues at coordinate 334,361,594 of NC_092814.1, forward strand.
CAAAGCGATATAGAAAAATGCGCTCCTGTGGACACGCGAGAACGTCCCGCAAAGGCCGCAGAGCCCGCAGCAGACGCTACGCGGCTTTTGAAAAGCTGCGGGCGCAAGCAAGATACCGTGCGTGCTCCTGCGTACTGCGCATGCGCATTGACGCCTCCGCGGGTTTGCTGCGTACGCAGAGCTGCTGCGGACGCCCAAATGAAACTATTACTGCCGGAGTACATCACCATCCTCCCCATTCCTTCCCTGCCATTTCACCGCGGCCATTCGCGCCACGGAAGACGGTGCATTTGCTCTCCGCTTTCCTCCCTCGCGCGCAGCATAATTAGCCGCAATCGTCGGCTCCCCTCGCGTGTTTTCACTCGCATATGCAGCATACGAGGCGCGCTGATGGTGTTACCACCCTCGGATTTTATACGGAACGTCACGGCGACGTCGACGGCAAAAATGCGCCTGGTAAAAAGGGGCATCTTGTTCCGCCAAGCAAAGTCCTGTGAAGCAACTGCTTTCACGATAGGTATGCTGCCTTTGACACTTCACAAGTGAACTCTGTACTTAAGTTTCTTGCCATAAACATGGACTACACACATTCAATACGTAAAACAGGCTGTGGTTTGCGAACATTTTGCAGTGTCTATTCTGGTGCTTAGCGTGCCTAAAGTGCTGCTTAAAGGCTCATAAAACTTGCAGTTTTAACGCCTACAAATCCGCCTTCTAGTGGTGAGTGCTGCTTGCATACGTGCATCGGCTTCCTCTGCGCCTGTCAACGAGTAAGTACGTGTAGCAGGTTGAATTGTGTTATCATTAGTGTACATGAAGTAATGTATTCTGCATAGCTTATGCGTACGTTCTGATTGGCCAACAGCACGCCGTAGTTGGTCTTCGAGCTTTGGGTTTGGTGGTGGTTTTCCCCTTGACCTTGTAGCGGCGCCGCGATTGCGCACCACCCCCTAAGCTACAAACAACTCCGCGGGACGTCCCGCGGTCCTGCCTTGAACGGACCTTCGTGAGCACTGCTGACCAGGCACACGGACACGTTATACGACCCGTTGTGCCGAAAGCCGTTTGGTACGCGAGCTATATGTACTCATCTCCTGACTTTCTCAGCCATCGCTTTTATAACAACGGAATCCACCGTCGTCCTCAGAAAGTGCCAGCCACCATCGAGTTCCCAAAGTCAACTTCGGTCACTATGAATCATTATACACAACACAAGAGGTGCGCCAAATTGTCTCCATCTCGGAGTTTGCAAATCTGCAAACACTTGTAAATGAACGAGTTAAAACAAAGAAGGGGGGGGGGGGGGTGAGGGGGACGGTGGATCGGCCATGTGAAATACAGGTGATCTTCAACGGCGTGCTTCGTACTTTTGTTTTATCTTGTATTTTGTCTATCGTTTGTGTTAAGATCAAAAGGACAACGTATCTCTACCTAAATTTACGAGGCGCGGATCTGAGATGCAGCTGAATACTTCTGCCTTGGCCATACAGCCTGATATTCAGATTTATATTCTTTATTATTTTAACATTTGAATAGCTTGACGTTATACGGTTCTACTGGCTGTACCCACGCCCTGTAGACTGCTCGCGCCGACTGTAGAATGTGGCTAAGATTCAGTGTCTCTTTTGTAAAAAATTATATTCTGAAGTCATTCTTTACCCTCACGAATACATCACTCTGGTTTAAATGTCGTAGCTCTGCAGTTTTGGAGCTTTCCGTTTATTCAAGGGCAGCGTATTAGCCTGCGAGAACGTTTAGGCTTGAATTCCATGAAGTAAAGCCTTGTTTACGCTCCCAGGCCAATTGAGATCGACATTGTTTTAGGAAAATGACATTAGAGTTTACTTTTGAACTACTTTGATAAAAGTGACAACATTCTTGCTGAAAGAGGGCTATTAAGTTTCTCCGAGGGACCGCTAAATGCGTAATGACTCGTCAATTCGAAATATGCTACGTAGCTTCTTCCGTAGTTTGAATTTTCAGAATGTTCTCTTTGGGTGTCGGGATATTTCACGTAGTACAACAATATCCTGATCCCAGAATCAAACTCTGCAGCTTCAGATACTGCATACTTCTTCGTCGTTTAAGCCTCTTTCAAATTTCAGGGAACATTGAGCCGTGCCAAAAATAATGTGGGGGCGTTTGCAGGAGATAACAGGCGAAGAGTATGAGATTATTAAAGTACCAAATGCGCTCCTGCTGAACGTTCAAACGCAGGAGTGTTGCCTAATTTTTGGGTGCACTGAGTTATTCCACAAAGATATATACATACTCAGCCAGACCATAACATCTACTGAAGTTCGCAGCAACCGAAGGGCGCACCAGGAAGATGTCATGTTCGATTATGTTGCTTCGAAACCAACAATAGCAGCGAATAAGTTCGCAACGCTTGCTGGACAATCAAAATAATTATTTCAAAGCCACTCCTAACTTACCAGCGCAGTCAGGTCTTCATGATCTTGCCAAATGTCAGTGAAGAAAGATTTAAAAATGACATCAGGGATGACTGCGCCTTTGACACAAGATTTCACGATACCGTCCTCAATAATCACGGATACCCTGGAGTTTGTGCCTACGGATGAACTTAACAGCTGGTGTGATGAAGCTTGACCTGCCATTTTTTGTACTAAGCGTGCACCAAGATCTTGCTTTGGTACCAAACAGTGACCGAGACTTCGATGCGGGAGGCGTATTTAGGTGAAAGCTCTACATGCACGCACTGCAACATAAGAACTAGAACGGATGGCGAATGCATAAGGAGATGTCACATCATACGCAGTTCATTACCTAAAATAACTTCCGTCGAATCGAACATCGTTTACGAGAAAGAAAGGAACGTGCTGCAGCTGCAGAGCCGGAAAAGCATGCGAACATTTTGATACATTTACGTCAGTAATGTATCTGCACAGCTGCTGGCTGTCGCTGCCAACGTACATACTTTTGTTACCAGCAAAAAGTTAGAAAATGTCGAATTCGAAGCACACTCACAATAAAGGAGACCATTAGGTACGCTGGACCAAACCTACAAAGCGTGCCTTACTCTGCAGGAAACTTTCTAATTGATCTAATGCTGGCATGTCATCACTGTTATCCAGTCACCGTTGTTGAGACTGTTCCAGCGATATCAGAGCCGCATTTGCAGCTAAGGTTGGTTAACCAAAGAAGAGTAAATTGATCTGATCAATGTCTGGGACTTGCAGACTGAAGAGTGCCTCAGTGTAATTTTCAAATGCCAGGGTAAATTACTGTGCATAGCTTCAGAATAACCAGGGTGAATGTCCCTGCGTTGATTTCTTCGGGCAGGTGGTTGTGCCTAATTACATTTCACTTTGTTAAGTAAGCATATCTCAGTGGACGCTTGAAAAAGAATTCTACATGCAGTTTTTCTCAAAAATGTTGACAGCCCCTCAAATGAGAACTATGTGTGTGTATTCAAAAAGCAGTAGCAGCTCATATGCCAACAATGAGAAGGAAGAACACGACAACAACAGCGAAGATAACGAACGTGGATGCAACAACAGGACTTGAGCGGACTCATAAAAATAAGTACTCTCAACCCCTCCCCCCCCGATTCTTAGCCCATCTTGCGCTGTATACAGGGTGTCCCGATATACATGCAAATATAAACATATGCAAATGCTACGTAACTGGACAGAACCAAGATATTGTTGCGTGCCGTCACTTGTAGATAGTCAGATTATTTTTTGCATTGCGCCTTATTACATAACTATTTTATTTAATAAACATCGCAAATATTTTAATTAGATGAAAACTTTCCAGGACGAAATTGTAGAGCAACATGAAAAACTCCCGATATAGCCTTCTGTTCCTCAATACGTGCTATATAAACGTGTTTTTCCAAGTGTAAAAGAAGCCCGCGAATGCACGCAAAATTATCACGCTACTGGCTGCTCGAGGAACTTTGCGCGTATTATTATTATTTATCACTATGCTATTAGTTCACGCTTCAAATATATATATATATATATATATATATATATATATATATATATATATATATATATATATATATATATATATATATATATATATATATAAAGTATGCATATATTTAGGCAGCTCCAAAAAGCTCTGTGTCTTCACGGGCATCGGATTTCTCGACTAGTGAACTACGTGTTGGACTTACACATTGGCAGCTCTTATAAAGACTTCAATAGCGGCATCCACCACTTCTTCACCGCATTGACATGCCGAAATTCCTCCATCAATAACATAGTGTAGTCTGACTTGTTAGCTTGCTGAAGCAGCGTTTGTGAAATTGTTGAACAATTTCTTGCAATTTTTCAGAATAATACAAACATGAGGTAACTGTAGTGGTTGGTCCCAATATGTTTGCTAATACAAAGAAACGAACAGTACATAGTTTTGCAACAATGTAGATGGGCTTGTGTTTACTGAAATGCAGTACCTTAGGACTGCAGTACCTTAGCATGAATGTCACTTGCGATATAGAGAGGGAAAGAAAAGGAAAGGCAGGAAGGTCAAACGCAGCTGTGCCTGGATTGCTACTGTACAAGGGGATAGCGGGAAGTGGGAAGAGCAGAAAAAGAAGGAAAAGCGAAATTGATAAGTGATGCGTGCACATACAACAGCGTTCACCGGGCAATTGAAAGAGACCGCAGACTTTAGTCATCATTGAAAATCACAGAGAAGTTCTGCTCGGCTGTCTCAGTGTCCGAATGAAGGTCGAGTCCATGGCTCCAGTATATTTTCATATGTGACTGCTCTGTCGTGCAGCCGGCCCAATGATATGGCCCAACGTCAAAAGAAAGACAGTAGATGGTATGTACTGTGATGCTGTTACAATCACTAAAGTGGCACGAGGCACCCGCTGTGGTAGCACAATGGCTAAGGCGTTGCACTGCTGTGCTCGACGTCGCGAGTTGGGATACAGGCCGCGGCAGCCACATTCCAAGGGAGGCGGATTCCAAAAAGAACACGCATGTGCCGTGCGTTGAGTGCACGGTAAAGAACCTCAGGTGCACGGTCAAATTAATACCGAGCCCCGGACAACGGAGTGCCTCATAACCAGATCATGATTTTGTAACGCAATACCGTCTAAGTGTATCATATTTTAAAGTAGCACGAGATATCGTCCACATTGCCGATACACAACCAGTTGGCAGTTGTTAGCGAAACCCAATCACAAGTGACATAGTTGCGTCCCATAACGATGGGCCAGGTTATAGTAGAAGGCGCAATAAAGGATCAAGTTCAGTGGTGCAATTTCTGGTAGGCCACATTCAGCTAGAATCCGAAGTTCTAATGTAATGCATCGGGAACGGACGTGAAGTTACCGCGCTTCAAGAAATTTTGAAAATGGTACCAGTAGACTGGTCTTGATGGGTGGAACGAGCTGCTTCGTTGGTGCTTTCGTTGCAAGTGTTGCCGCGATGATGCGGCAGCCACTAAAGTTTCACTGTGCGCTCGGTTCAAAAGATGCGGTGGTAAGATTATATGATTGAACATAGCAGCTGTTCACGAGGACGATGATGTACGCTTGACTGGAGAGTATGGGGGCCGCCTCGGAGACACAAAAGACGGCCCACGGTTTAGCTGGCTGTTGATGGATGTAGACAGCACAACCTCTGAGTGCCGCAAGCCCTGACCCTGTCGATGTCGTGGTATGAAAGAACTTGCCGCACGTAGCCCTGAAAACAGTAGCTTTACAACATATCAGACGTACTCTGCCAAGATAGGCGTCGATCTTGACGAGTTTACATGAATTCATAACTTTTGGTTTAACGTACGTGGACACACACGCATTTAAACAGTGAGGGGACGTTACGACATGTGGTGCCTGCTGTCAAACCTGCGTAAGCTAAGGCACATGACCAGCAATTAGGATGATGATTGATGATGATTTATTGGCATCCCGTTTGAAGTGTAGAGGTGACGAACAGTCATTACCCTGCGTAATTGAATCAGGTCAGAGACATCGCCAAATAGCGCCTCTAGCAATGGCCCCCACAAACACGCGCGTTTTCCGTGGGAGGCGTCGTTTTTCGCGAATACCGAATCATAGAAGCCATCTTTCAGCAATGACCCGTGGAATTACGTCCTACGCGCCTAGCCCATCACCTCTGGCACGCGGTACTGTTACTTACGGGAGAGAACGCGTTCCAAATTGCATGCGAAGTTCGAAGTATGAGAGTATATGGAAACGTTCAAAGTTTGGTGAACATTTTGGACAGAAAAACATGATTTGCGGTGAAACTACTGCAACGGTCGGTATATTCCCGGAAATTTAGCTTCTTCAATGACATAGCTTTGACATAGCTTGGGAAATAATATCGGGGCGGGCTAATGCAGCCTGTCATAAAAAACGTGGCAAGGATTCCAACCGCAGATGCTTTCTTGATTTACGCCAACAAGGATTTCAAGAATACATTGACCTCTGCTGCGAATACCACAGCTCTTATAGAACTCTGCGGTCCGGTTCCCGACTCCTTCTATAGCAGAGTGAGGTCACATCACCCTGATAAAACTGCTTATGCAATTGTTGCGTATTTGTGTGAGAATACTCTTCGACCCTTCTTTAAATAGTTTGAATTGACCATGGGAAAGAAGCGTTAAGGTTTGCTAGAAATATTGCTTTATTATCGGTTACGTCCCATATCGGTGCGGCGGTTTTGTTATGATCACGTCAGCGCCCACTGAACGCCATTTATCATTTTCTCCACTATCTTTAAATGAAGCTGGGTGTAGTCGTTCGTTGTGCGTCAGTAGCACAGCAGCAGCTGAGTCGTTTACTGTGGTGCCGCTAAGCTGCGCATTCCCTTTTCTACCTTTGTGCCAAAGACATGGCTACTTCGCCCTTGAATACTGACCCTTCTTTCGCAGAAAGCTCAGGTAGGTGCACGAGGTGAGCAGGCCAAATTTTAAAGTAGTTCTGACATTTCAGTAAAATTTCATAGGTAATTTCAGTATCTGTTATTTTTTTACATACTTATTATACTTACAGTTGTGCTAATAATTATGTAGTAAGTGAACGTGAGACTTAAGTCATTATAATTCATAAGTCATGTCAACGATGGCTGTCCTGAAAATTAGCAGCTGAAGTACTGCATGACGTTGGATAGAAGGCCATTCATTTGGAAAAAAAAATTCTGCCAAATAAAAGAAACACATGTGCCCAATGGCACAGCAGCCGTTAAAAGCTTAATTACGTGACAGAGGAGCTGTGAACATGTTTAATTCCAACGCAGCTAGGCCCGCAGCATGTAAAACTAAGCGAAACGGTTGTTTATTCTAGACCAGCGCATGCTGTAAATCATTATATCACGCTGCATGCCTCGGGTGCGGAAATACCTTTTTTTAAAGCGAAAGCTTTTCTGGCCGCGAACTTCCTATTTCGCCGTGACGGCGCTCCGAGGAGGCACATGGCGTCACAACGCGCGCCTCGCCGCGGATATTTCTCTCTCTCGCTCGCTCCCTAGTCACTACCGCGCATGCACCACTAGTAGCAGCGAGCCACAGGTGTTCCGCCGCTGCACTGCGCCTTTCCGCGGCCGACGTTTGGTATGACGTCATAGCGCGTTCCTTGTCGTTGCGCTCACCTCTGCTCGCTTCTCCAGCTGCGTCGCATGAATGATAACATGTCGGAGGATTGAAAAGGAGAGCTCGCGTGCGCCGCAACCACAGTTGAGGCAGCAGTATGGACGGCGACAATTCTCATAAGCAAGAGGAGGCCTGGAATCGACATCGGAACGAGCTGAAGAGGAAACGAATCGCCCAGCAAACAGACGAACAGCGCGCCGAACGACTGGCTAAACGCCGCAACAGAGCTAGACAACCAGACTAACCTGGACTTACAATCAAGATTAACCAAGGCTAACCATGCTATGCCTTAGCTTTCGCTACGTATATCCTGGCATAGACGAGCTAAGTCAATGCCAATTTTTTCAGATTCTGCCGTCCGTAAGCTTTCTACGCTGTTCTGAAGGCGTAAGACTGCTTTTTTGGCTGAAACGTAATAACAAGCAACGAGCTTTTCATTATGGAATATTAGAGCTTGGAGTGGTAGAACTTGTGGAAGGTCGGGCCTCTTTACGACGCAAATCTAGCGATAGAAGCTCAGGATGCTTCTGTTTATTACTTTATTGATACTTATGATGACTGGATACTCAGAATAAATGAATGTTGCTGTCCGATTCAGGACAGACTCGAGTGTACTGAATAGGTTCTATATCGGCGAAGATTCCATTACTAATTCCATAGTGCGAATTCCTGTTCTCATTTTGGCCTCTCCTACGCCGACCAATTGTTTTAACATTCAGAAGAGGTAGCGGTTGTTTCTTCGGATGTAGCCAAGGCCACCGTTGATGTATTTAGTAATGGTAGGTATGTGAACAGTATGACTGGGATTATTGTATGAAGTACGCCAAGGTACCTAAGCGAAGTCACGGAGGGAATTAGAGTTCCTTATGTATATATTAACGTGCTCTGAGGGTGTATACAATATAATAAAGTTCTTTAAGTTAAATAATACTGGGAGTTCTTAGCTTTCCATTAAGCTATTGAAAAAAAAAACTGTATATGAAGTCCTGATGTGTGTGAAATTACAAGGTTGTAATCGCTTCTAAAACAAAGTGACTGTACAAGTCCATCGTTCTCGGGCCTACAGACTAAGAAAAAAAGGAGTGACCCTCGCTCCATTAAGGGAGAAACTGCGATGTCCACTATTTCCGTCTTTGAATGGAGCAACTTTCCTCCTTCAACTCAAAGGGAAGCTCAATACTTTTCGAAGGGAGATAGGGATGCCGTAGAACACGCACCTATAAAGCGATATATAAGAAAGAAGAAGCAGCATGGTGCTTGCTGTGGTAAAGCTAGGGAAACTATGGAGCATGTTTTATTAGAATGTGAAGACCCTGCGGTCGACTTAGGCACCACAGGCCTCCTTGAAGCCCTTGGGTTCATCGAGAGCAGTGGAAAAGTAAATATGTCCACAGTATGGATTAGTAAGGGGCGATTAGAGGATTGGTGGAAGAAAGGCAGGGAAACGACAAAAAAGGTAAAACCTACAAAAACAAAGTTCACCATAGGAGGTCAGAAAATTTGTTTTTGGGAATTCGTCGTGGGTTTTTTTTTCCTTTTTTTTCAACGTAGGTAATACAATACGCAGTATAATAGCAAGAGCTTGGTGGCGCAACCCACCGCCCCATTCCAAAGGGGACGCTCATAACATCCATCCATCCATCCATCCGTATGGTGAATGTGAAGACATCTGCCCAGCGGTTGATTTAGGCACCAGTGGCCTCCTTGAATCCCTTGGGTTCAACGAGAGCAGTTGATAAGTAAACATGTCCGCAACAGAAATTAGTAAGATGCCATTGGAAGATTGGTGGAAGTAGGGAAACGACAAAAAACGGAGACGTACAAAAGCGAAGTTCGCAATAGGGGATCAGAAAAATTTGGTTGTGGGAGCTCATAGGGTGTGTTTTTTCTTTTTTTTTTCTTTGTTAACCTAGGTAGGACATTAGGCAGTACAATTCGAAGAGCTTGGTGGCGCAACCCACCGCCCTGTTCCAAAGAGGACTCTCATAACATCTATCCATCCATATACTGGGGTTTACGAATATACGGGGTTTCGCGTGAGATTTTGTGGCGAATGGACTTGCTTTTCAGGGCTCCGTGGTGGCGACGAAATCATAAGTTTTTTTTGCATGCTTTGAGCTTGCTTCTATTTTTTATTTGCTGATTTTTTACCCTTAATTAAAATACCAATTGGGTAGTTTTCGTTTTTTCTCTCTCTCTTTTCGTGTGCGCTGGTGTGTTTCGTGTAAATTTGGTTTTGCTGGATAGTCAAAGCGTCCTTTTGCGCCACGTGCTTCAACACGCGCAACCGGGTCGGACGCTGTCTTTATAGCCTTTATATAGTAGCTTGGAAGAGGCAAGAGTAATAGCTATTAGTGGTTTTACTGCGTGTGCTTTGGTATCGGGAATATTGCTGTGGTAGGAAAGTGAGAGCATAGCCACGTGGTTGAACACGTGCGAAAATGTGTCATACCTTAAGACTGTGCGGCATTGATTGCTTTTAAAACATTGGTGTGAATTACCTTGCGACATTTTAAGGATTTAGATCCTATGCGTATCGGTTTTTGCTAGAAGGCACATGCTCTATATTATTATAGTATTATAGTATTTGCATTAGAAAAAGCAGTGCAATACATCCCAAGGAAGCCGGGAAAGCATGCAGTGTGCGGGGGGTCCCTCAAGGCAGATGAGGGGACGGATGAGAACGCGGAGGGAATCGAGTCAATCGGCACAGACTGTCATGTCGATGCTAGGCTGAAGAAAATGAAAGCATTTCCAGGAAAAGCTTGTCAAACAGGTTGAAGAGCTCAAAAATGAGCTAAATATTGAGTGTGATGCACGGAAGGTAGTGGAAGAAAAACTTCAAGCAGCAGAGGAAAAGCTAAACAGGGCCGCCATTATGAATGTGAATGGTCGTGACAATGGAACGCAGAACCCCGACGTGAGAGGAGAGGGAGTGCCACGAACGTACGTGGAATACGTGCAACGTGGTGAGGGGTTGGCTGGAAAGAGCGGCACCTACCTTGAGGGCGCCACGCGGAAAAACCACGATCGCATGGGTCAATGTCCCTTGTCAAGTCCGAATCACGCGGAAAAGGGCAAAGAGAAGCAGGGAGAGGTAGGAGAGAGTGAAATGGTGATTATCGCTGGCGACTCAAACCTGGCTAGGTGCTCAGAAGCAATTCTCGAGAGGGTGAAAGGCGGTAGAAGAGTGACGGTAGGGACATTTCCGGGCCGGACACTGGGTTCTGTCATGAAGTGAGCAAAAGCAAAGCTCGCGAAAATGCTCAGGTGCGCAACCTTGTCACAGTATCAGTTGGGCTAAATGACGTCCTAAACAGGAAAGGGACAGGACTGCTTGGCGAAGGGGGTGGACGACTTGCGCGAGCCATCCCCTCACGAACAGATTGTGGTGTACACGGTGTCGGAGGTGCCTGTACATGACAGTCATTTGCAAAGAGCCGTAGTGGCTGCTAATCAGGCTATATTGAAAATGAGCCGAGAGAGAAAGGCGTCGAGGTTGGTGAAGTAAACAGGGAAGTGAGAAGGTGTGGTGGGTTTCAACGAGACAAATTCCACTCCAATCACAGGCTTGCAAGAGAAGTGGTCTGGCGACTTGCGGGTACCGCTGTTGCTTTTTTGGGGGTCCCACGGGCGCTCACGAGGCTAGAGCAGGAAGTAATGAAGATGGTCCCCTATGGGAACCTTAGAATAGCATCGCCGTCAATAACAGAAAAAGGAGAAAAGCAAGAAAGAGAGCTCGTCATGCAATAGGCTAGATAAACATGCACGGCGGCAGAAAGAAAAACTGGGCAGAGAGTGAGGAGCAGGTAAATAGAGAACAAAAGGGGCGTATGCGGTTACAGAAACACACCTTAGAGACTTGGGATAGCCACCAGTGATTGAAAATTATGTTTGGGAAGGGTGCAACAGAACTAAGTAGGAAAGAAAGGTAGGGGGAGTTGGAATTTTCATCGATCAGCAAGCCAAATGCAAAGAGTAAATTCAAAATGTAAGAGCATCTTTGGTTATCAGGTACAATGAGTGGGAAATAACTTGGCTGGGCGTTACTTCTGTGAACCGGAATTGCACGGAGAAGAATAAAGACAGCAGAATGCGTGAGTGCTGATACCAAGGGTTTCGGGATTGATGCCGAAATTATCCTATTAGGTGATATGAATCCCCACATACAGGATTTAAATGGCTACACCGACAGCAACGGGAAGTCAATGCTAGACCTTTGTGAGCAACATAACCTCCTTATCGTGAATAGAGGGCGTAAGTGTGAATGGCAAATCACGTGGAAGTAGGAAACCGCCAATCGACCATTGATTACTGTCTGATGACAGAAGGAATTCATGATAAATTAAGAGAAATGGTCATTGACGAGGAAGGGTATAGCAGCATAGGGAGTGACCATAAACGCATCATTCTGAAAGTGGGATATGTAGTTGGGAAAAAGAGCAACGAGTGCACAATGGCCCGTGCAAATTTGAACGCTGAACAACTGAACATATAACCAATACAGTCACTACAGTCGAGGAAGAACTTGGCAAAGGGCCAAGTAAAGAGTGGTAATATAGTGAGCTTCTAATAGTAATAAGAACAGAAATACGAAAAGATAACAGCATGTTCAATTGAAAGGAAAACAAGAAACCGAAAAGCTGGTAGAACAGGGAGATACGAGAAACGATCGCTGAACGACAGAAAGCATCGCGAGAGCACAGGCAGGCAAAGAAGGTGCAATTGCCGCAGGATGAACGAGCCAGTAAATAGGAAATATACCGAGAGAAAAGGTCTAAGTTCAATTACTGGTGGAAAAAAAGTCAAGGTGAAAGTGAACGTTGGCTGTCAGAAATACGTGACAAAAAGAAGGCGGCACCTAGAATATTTTTGAACCACATAAACCCCCCAATAAAGTTTCTAAAGACACTCTAATAAAGTCCTTGTTACAGTCACTCAATACATGGCCCCACCTCCTATCCATTGGCTGCGCTGTCACGTGCCGTCACGCAAGTTCTAGGCCATATGTTTAGTTAGCCAGATGGCTGTGACGTGACGTGCGCAACGACGCACGCACTAGGCACACATTTAATCAAGTAGAACCCTGGAGCCACCGTGGCGACGGGGAAGCACGCACGTCTCGCATCGCGAAGGCCCGGGTTCAAATCCCACCAAAACCGAAATTTACCTAACACTGTTTTGAAAGGACTTAATTTACTTTGTTTACGAGAAGCTCCCTGAGGAATTTGACCTCAATTGGAGTGTTTGTTGATGTGGTTTTACTCTTTGCCATCGGCCACTTTTGGTACCATCGTTCGGTCACGCCTCCGACTGGAACGCCGGATTTTAGCGTAATGAGGCATACGATGCTTTCGAATTAAAAATAATCTAATTTTTCTACTGTCACAGGATGGCTCTTGGTCAGAACATGTTATTACCGTGTGTTAGAGGTACAGGGCGTGACCTTGCCTCTTTGCAACGAAGTTTAAACCACCTAAGCATTGATCCAAAAGAAGTAGCGAATGAAACACGGTTTACCTATTTTGGAGTATGCTTGTCCTTGTGGGATCAGTCTCCTGCTGCGCATATTAATACGTTAGAAAAAATTCAATCCGTCACGCCAAGGTTTGGTCTCGGCAGATATGACCACATTGAAAGTGTAACAGCAATGAAAAGATGAACCTTGTGTGATTCGTTTGTTTGAACCCCAAAGCAGGTTACGCCTTAAGCTGTTTTATTCATAGTTCCATGATCATACGGGAATCTGCTCATCAGAGGGTACCGCATTGTTTGCTGGCGTAAATGCCGTTAAAAAGTGAGGCCGTACTTTTCCAGGACTAATTTCTCTGAATGATCTTTTTTTTTCAAGAACTTTTGTCACTTGGAATTCATGACCTGCGGATTTGGTGTACCGCATGAATATTGATGTTAGCCCCTTGCAATATTTTAATGGTATCTCGGGTCATGTAAGAATAAGGAATAAAGAATAAAATTCAAGTAATCTGTGACCCGCGCATAAATTTACATTGGTTAGCGTTATTTTCCCTGAGGAGTTCGTTACACCAATAATTACAGGGTCAAGGTCATAGAAGACTCCTTTGATATCTGCGTCATTTTTTTATTTTCCTATAGATAACTACATAATCAATGAACAAGTCAACGCTCAAGAATTCCTACATAATCGCATACGGTGTCGCGCTTACAAAATTCAAGCCTAACTTGCTTGAGTCGCAGGTATAAACGAATCAAATTAGACGGACTCGTAATGGTTCAGAATACTTCTGAATTTAAACCTGCGGTTAGCCCTTACCACGCTTCGCTTCTCTCGTCTTATACCAATGTTTCATTGCTTTAAAACAAGAAATTGTTGACAGGTACTATAAATATTGATCAATTATTCTTCGGTTTAAATCGATCACTGAACCGATAGTGGTACAATTCGTGTACAATTCGTGGAGCACAGCGAAAGAATTTAGCAGCTTCTTCCACGCAGCACCAATTAAGCATTCAGTGGGTTAATTATGACTCTGCCTACAGTTAGTGAATACTGCTATTTTTCCTATTTTCATACGTAATACGAGGCATGTAGCAGACATCCCCATTTTGCTCGGTCAGTTTTAATAGGTAACAAGGTCATATTTTTAGAAATGACACAGGTTAGGTCAGATGTGCGTGCAAAGTTTAATTCGTGTCGGTTAATTACGGCGTTATAGAACCGATATACTGATATATTTAGGAATCTTGGGAGGATGAGACGTCACATTTATTTTCAATGTGGAGGAAATGTGGTGAAAGCGTGCTAACTTCGCAAAATCATATGAGGGAAATGTTTTAAGCTGTGTGGTAATATTACAAGCAATTAAAATTCCTACTGCAACAGCTGGAAGGAAACAGCTTCGCTGGAAATGTTGCTTGGTTCTGTAAGGTCAAACAAACGCTGTGTGTTTTGTACATTGTCAGGTTATCTCTTGATAATATTGCAGCCGCATATTAAGAATAATTAGGGAAGTATGGGACGTCAGTAATGCATTTTCCTGCGTAGCGCTGTTGACGCTTTTTCTTGCACACACTAGTAGCATCTCCTAAATTATTTATTCTGTCCATTATGACATTCCAGAAGTAAGCATTTGGTGATGTTTAGCCAATCAGACGCTCTTCTGATTACAATGCCTGCCTTCTCTCTTTCTTTCTTATCCTGCAAACAAATCTGTTATTTTAACTGGAACTTAAAGGGAAGTTTTAGCTTGGGGGCTCCCATCTAAATACATAGGAAATCGGCACTCGTTCTTTTCCGCAACCACTAGCTGCACCGAATTTGATTAGTTATGTTGAACTTAAAAGAAAAAGCTATACTGTAGTGATTTTATAAACCGATTTTTTGAATTAGCTGTGTACTTTTTTACCAAAATTCATCAAAATTACATGCATTCATGAAGAAAACTTGAAGCATACAACTCTGTACCTCAGCAACTAACAATAATATCGCAATTCTGTGAACTGCCCATAATAAAGCACCTAAAGCGGACAAAAATGATGTCGGACGCCACCCAGATATACACGACTGAAATGTGAATCTGAGATTTGCAATGCCCTTTTAAACGTTGCAACTAATTCAAATGAGTTGTGAACTCACATCAAATTTGTCCGCTTTAGATGCTTCAACTGATGCAGTTTATAGATATGCAATATTTGCTTTTTATGCTGAGTTACGTATTTGTGAACTTCGTACTTGTATATTTTTTTACTTTACCCCTTTCCGGACAACTCTTGTAAGACCTGCGGTGCCCTCAATCCAAATTCTGTTTGCTGCAATCAATAGTCAATAGTAAATAGCAAGGCTGAAACTGGAATACGCATCCTCCATATGGAATCCACACAACACGCTTGTCATCAATGCGCTCCAAGCACTTTGAAACCGCGTCGCAAGGTTCATTTATTGTAATTATTCAAATGGCGTGAGCATATCTAACTAAAAAAAATGTCTCTTCCCCTCTGCACCAAGCGGTGCATTGCAACCCTTTAACTTTTCCGCAGTTATCACACCTCGCTTAATCAACCACCGCATATCCTCGCCGCTGCCCGAACACCGCGTCGTCCACAGCACACTTTTCAAGTTTACCACCCTCGCATGCGCAGTTACCTTGTCCACCTCATTCTTTGGCCATGCCACTATAGAATGAAACCACGTGCTCCACCAAATCGGTGAAGTCGCCGCCAAGATCTGTCTTTTTACATTTATAGCGATTGCCACTGCGCACTTTTCACAATGAAACTGTGGCTTATTGTGACATACTTCTCTCCTCGTGCATTTTTAGTTTGTATTATTTGGGTCTTTGCATTTGTGATTATGTACTTAACACTTTGTTTCTTTCTGCATCTTGTTACTTGTGTGCTGAATGATTTATTATGTAAAATTATGTACTAATGTGTTTATTTTATTTTAATTATGGGGTTTTACGTGCCAAAACCACTTTCTGATTATGAGGCACGCCGTAGTGGAGGACTCCGGAAATTTCGACCACCTGGGGTTCTTTAACGTGCACCTAAATCTAAGTACACGGGTGTTTTTGCATTTCGCCCCCATCGAAATGCGGCCGCCGTGGCCGGGATTCGATCCCGCGATCTCGTGCTCAGCAGCGCAACACCATAGCCACTGAGCAACCACGGCGGTTATAAGAAAATCTTGTGTCTTTTTTTTTGTTTCCAGCCCTTATTTAATACCCCTATTCTGGAGGTCCTTAAAGTATTAGAGTGAAGTGAAGATAAGCGCGGTATTCGAAAGCGCAGGCGTTGTAGCGTACGATACCCCACAAACGACGTCTGGTATCGACACAAAAGACTTTTTCAGATGGGCGCCATATCAGTCCAGTTACAGCACGAAAAATGTCTATAATACAGTAATGTTTTCCTTTGGAACTCCGCACAGCGAAAGCTGCAATGTCATTTGCGTACCATGAAATCAATGACGCGGTACCTGATCCTCGCTGGCTGAGCAGTCTTCCCTGCTGTCATGTATAATGTGTATTTATGTCTCCTCATTGAGCACCGCCTATTTTGGTCGAAGCATGTCAGAGCTCAGAGATTATACAAAGTGATACTATGGTGCACACCTATTCACATCCTCATCTGCGCTCAGTTCTGATGCCTGTATTGGTTTGGAATATGCCCAGAGGCTATGATAGCGTGTGGCATGATGTTGGCAGATTCATTAGTCGGAAGCGGTCATGCACTTCAACGTAACAGGGGCAACGCGGCAGCGACGCTACAAACGAGTATTTGGAATTTGTCAGGCCATGAAAACATAGCGGTAGTAGTATGTCAGTGGCACGAATACACCTAGCTCCATTAGGTAAAGGATTTTTTTTTTGTAGCGGGAACCCTGAACCCACCCTCTCAGCAAAGCGGCGCTGTTAGGTTGCGGCCTAAGGAGTAACAACATCAGCTTGGTGTCCCTCTCCCTTTCTGGTGGCGCAAAAGACGCCGGAAGGCATGTACACTGAGGATTGCGTGTAAATCACTCACCACTATACATCTGAGGATATTACTCTTCTGTCTGCGGATAAAAATTATATTTTATTCGGTATAATCTATATTTAGCGCTAAATAGAAAATGAATCGCAGGTGCCATTGTGCAAAAAGGTCTGATGATTTGTTCCTGTAACTAAAATGATTGGCTCTGTCCACAGAAATGAAAATGTCAGGCCCAAGATAAGTAACGTGAAATCTCGTTGAGAGCCCTAAATACATTGTCATTTCCTCCAAAGCTTATAACCGCGTAAAGCACGATCTCTCCACCCATGAACCTTTACTGTATGCTGCAGGTAGATCGGCCACCTGCCAGCCCTTTGTTTCTCTGTCTGTGCCTGCAAACCATACCGCAGCCATACAGTCTACCACAAACCCATTCCCTATATGCAAGTCACCCCCCGTTGATACCGTTCAACATCTATTTACATTTTAAAAAGCGGAAAAGTGTGGTCGGCGTGATTTTGTCGGCAGGAGGCATCGATGTGGAGGCATAGCTTGCACGAAAAGGGTGGAGGAGGAGGAAATACCTTTATTGAGTCCTGAGGCACCCCTCCCCACCCACTCTTGGTTTAGTGGTCGGCAGGGGTCGCGGGCCGCACCCACGTTGGGACGGGAAACTCGTGAGCCTCCGCCCTTTCCTGAGCCCTCTGGATGGCCCGGAAGTGGGTCTGGTGGTCGTCGCTTCACAGGGCGTCCACCCAGTCTTCTTCTTTACTGAACACGGTGCCGCTTAACGCGGAGCATTGCCAAAGCATGTGCGCTAGCGGGCAGTGCGATTCGCCACAATCCGGACATTGCGGCTCTACCTCTGGTGAATAAAGGCTCAGACTGCCTCTCGAGGGGAATGACCCTGTCTGAAGCATTATGAATATCGATGACTGTGGTGTAGTGAGTTTAGCGTGGGGGAGCGGGAAGGTCCTCCTCGATACCTGATAGTGCGTTGTTATTTCGTTGAAGGTGAGCAGCGGGTCTCGGTGCTCCCCTCCCTCCCCGCCACTTCGCTCGCCACGATCGCCGCGGGGCGTCAGTCCTCGCGCGCGGCCATTCGCCAGCTCGTTGGCGTTGGGAAAGTCGGGGTGCATCTCGGTCCCCATGTGGGCCGGAAACCATTTGACGATGTGATGACTCGCGGCTCCTTCATTGCCGAGGACGGCCGCCGCTTCCCGCGATATCGAGCCCGAAGCGAATGCTCTGGCCGCCGATTGCGAATCTGTGAACACGTAAGGACGTTCGGGATCCCTCATTGGCATGGCTATTGCCACATGTTCGGCCACTTCGGACGTTACCCCCATGACCGATGCCGCCTTAATGATCGTCCGATCCCAGCGTATCGAGACGGCGGCGTGCCGGTCGCTGCGCCCGTACTGGACCGCGTCTACAAATGGCGCCAGTCCCGCACAGTTGGCGGTCGATTTCAGCAGTTCTCGGGTCCTCGCCTTTCGGCGCCCCTCGTTGACTTGCGGGTGGACATTTCTCGGAAGCACTTCTACCTTGAAAGTGCCCCTGACTGCCGCGCTGAGCGCGACCTTACGTGCGTTACCCTCTGCCTCTGCCTCTGCACTCTGCCTCTGCCGTTGCACTCTGCCTCTTCTTCTAGGATGCGTCTGCCGGCCCTGGTGGTCGACAGCCGCACGACCTGTGCCTTGGTCAGTGCTTCGATTATTTGGGCTAGCGAATTGTGTACCCCTGAACGATCGAGTAGCTCCGTGCTTGTAGTGATCGCAAGACCTAGCACCCTTTTGATGCTCTTGCGCATCAGTGTCTCTATCTTGACCGCGTCTCTCTTGGTCCATTTTAGCGCCGAGGCTACGTAATTTACGTGACTGATGAGGAAGGCGTGGTAAAGTCGGATGAGATTGCTCTCGCTGAGCCCTCTCCTGCGGTTGGTCACCCTGAGGATCAGCTGGAGCATGTTCTCCGTTTTGGACGTGAATTTCATGACGGTTTGCGTGTTACTGCCTCTAGCATCAATTAGCAGCCCCATGATTCTTATAGTGTCCACTCTGGGGATCGGCTGGCCGTCGCTCGTGTGTAATTTGATCGGTATTTGATCGATCGGCGTCAAATTCCTCATGCCTTGTTTCGAGGGCCTGTACCGCAACAGTTCCGATTTACTGGTTGGCAGGTGGAGTCCCGTTTCCTTCAGGTAATCTTCCGTTGTGTTCAGCGCCTATTGAAGAGCCCGCTCGACTTCTGCCTCGGACCCTCCCGGGCACCACACCGTATTGTCGTCTGCGTACAGGGCAGATTGACGTTGGTCACTCTCGTCAGCCGGTCCGAGAGCGCTTTCATTGCTAGATTCAATAATAGTGGGGAGAGCACCGCCCCTTGTGGGGTACCCCTCGCGCCCAGCGTGTACCAATCGGGCGTGGCCTGTCCTATTTTGATCGTGGCCTTCCTGTCTCTGAGGAAGGAGCCTATGTAAGAGTGGAATTTCCGGCCGAGCCCCATCACCGAGATCGTTGCCATTAGAAATCGGTGTTTGACCGTGTCGAACGCTTTCGTTAGGTCCAGGGTGGGAAACCCCTGGTGTCTCTGGTCATGCCGTCGATTATATGCTTCTTGAGTAGTAACATTAAGTCCTGTGTGGAGAGGCCCGGTCTGAAGACCACCATGTTATGTGGGAACAGGCCCTTTTTCTCTATGTACCGCGATACTCGGTTATGCATGGCATGTTCCGCCGTCTTGCCCACGCACGAGGTTAGCGATATCGGCCGCATGTTCTCCGCCGCAAGTGCTTTACCGGGTTTCAGTATTAGTATGACCGAAGCCTGTTTCCAGACCTGTGGTACTCGTCCCGTTTCCCACGATCTGTTGATTTCTTCGGTGAGCTTCTCGGCCGACTTTCCGTCTTGGTTTCTCAACAGTTTTTTCGAGACCCCGTCCGCGCCCGTCGCTGAGCGCCCGTTGAGGCCTTGTAAGGCATCCCAAATTTCCTATTCCGTGAAGGGCGCGTCGAGTTCTTCGACCGCTGGGCCGGCGTATTTTGGATAGTCGCCGTCGCCTGACGGACCCAGTGGCAGATACGTCTCCGCCAGCTCCTATATGAGCTCGCTCTCCGTTTTACCCTGCTCCTTTTGCTTGTGTAAAATCCTATCGATTGCCAATCTCTGATTGCCTTTGGAATGCCTGTCGTCTAAACAGTTTATTTAGGAGGTTCCATTTGGCGCCGGTCTCATTTGTCCGTCTACCGACACGCACACCTCGTTCCACTGTTGCTTGGAAAGCTCGATCGAGTGCGCTTCGATTTCCCGGTTTAGTGCCGCTACTTTCTTTCGCAGCCTGCAATTTAGTCTTTGAGTTTTCCACCTGGCCGTGATGGAATTCTTTGCCTCTAATAGGTTGCCAATCTCGAGTCCATCCTTTCCACGTTCAGTTCGGTTTGGACGACCCTTGTCGCGGTGCTAACGTCCTCTTTGAGCCTTCTAAAGAGGCTGTCTATGTCCGCGTATTCGCTTTAGTCTTTCTTCCTTAGTTTGCGCAAGGTGTCCCAGTCAGTGACCTTCAACTCTCTCGGTGGTGCCACCCTGATGGGGGTCGTCACCGCCAGTATATAGTGGTCACTGCCGAGGTTCTCGTGCAGGTTGCGCTACTCGGCCCCTCACACGTTTTTGACGAAGGTCAGGTCGGGCGTCGTGTTCCGCGCCACCGACGTGCCTAGTCGAGTCGGATAGCGGGGTCCGTCACCAACTCTATCGAGCACTTAGTGACTGCCTCCAATAGCCGCTCTCCTTTAGGCATTGGCCTTGCGTAACCCCAGGCTTCGGGGGAGAGCGTTAAAATCTCCCGCTACTATTAGCGGGGGCCCCCCTGGCCATTGAGGTCGCCTTCGTGTCTGCGGTCAGAGAGCGGGCTGTATACGTTCACTACGAATGCTGTTTTTCAGCCAACCATTCGGTATGATTTCGATCGCGGTTACCGCCGCTTTCGCGGTGTCTAATTTCAAATCTCGTTCCTGGAAAGAGTATTTGTTCGCGACGAGGGTCCCCACTCCGCGCTTACCCTGTTCTCATTACGACGAGGCGACCCGGTAGCCGGGCAGGGTCGCCTCACTACCCAAAGTTTCTTGTAAGATTATGACATGGCGGCTTGTCCGCTTGTGAGGCAATGAACTGCAGACGCTTTTTGAAGCTAGCCCAATTCCACTGGCACACGACCAGCTCTCTAGTTGAGTTGTCGCCATGTTGGATACCTTGGATTTGTTCAGCACCTGCAGGCGCCATGTGTGCTTAAATACGAGTCACTCTTGCCGCGAGCGCTACCACCCTTTCCGCTAGTTGCTGGACCATTAGCTGCGCAGAGCTAATCGACTGCTGAATTCCCAATAGGATGCTACTAGACTCGGGTTCCGCCAGGTTTCCCTCTTCCGCCAGGAGAGGGCACCCTGCGTTTGACCGAGCGAACCGACTGCTCCCCTTGTGGGGTCGGTGTACTTTGTGGCACCTGCTGCTGCTGTTGTTCGACTAGCTGGAGAGTGGAACCTTGTTTCCGAAACAATTCGAAATCCGCCCTAATTTGCTGAATCTCCGCCTTGAGGCGCACATTTTCTTTCGCTACCTGAGCTATTCTAGGGTGTTCCTTGTTATGCATTGGCGATGCTACCTGCGTTACCGTTGATTGTGGTTTCGGCTTTGGCTTGGCCTGGTCCGCCCAGGTCGGCCCCTCTTGAATGCGCACTTGGGAGCGGGAGCGCCCCCTCGAGTGGGAGCAGCCTCTCGATCGGCTGCGCTGTCATCGTGTCGGCGTTGTTGAACGTCCCCGTCTGGGGACGCTCGCCACGCTGGAATCGCGTGATCTACTCTCCAGCTGTTGCGGCTGGCTTTGCAGCTGCGATTTCTTCGCGTTTCTGCATTGGCGCCTCCTGCGCCGCACGACATAAGGGATTTGGTATCGTTGTTTGCACTTGCCGTTCGCCGTCGGGTGTTGGCCCCCGCAGAGGGCGCACTTGGGCGAACACTGGTGGCCTTCAGCCGGGTCGTTGACCACGCAGCCGCGGCACCTCTTCTTGTCAGGATTTGGACAGACGTCGACACTGTGGCCCAAGTCACCGCACCCGTAGCACATGTCGTTCTGCCGCCTGTATAGCGTGCAGCGTATTAGGTTTACGCCACGCATGACATAGTTCGGCACTTTCATGCCGTCGAAGAGCACTACCAGCATCGAGGTGTTTTTGATCGGCTTGGCTTCCAAGGCCTTGGGATTTCTTTGGTTCACGATCATGGCCTGAACTTGGGCCTCGTTGATTTCGATCCACTCCTATGATGACCCCCTTGCACGTGTTGTCCGGCGCTGCAATGTATGCGGCTACTTTGAATGCGCCTTCTCTTAGGTGAAGTTTGCGAACTCCGGCGTATGCATTCGCGTTCTTCTCGGTCGGCATGGAGACGACGAGAATGTTCTGGGTTGCGTTCGGGCAAACGATGTCTTCCTCGGTCTTGTTCGGCGTGAGCAAGGCCGCCATTGCTAGCGCTTGTGCCAGGTTAATTTGACTCACTTTTTTCACATCGAGGCTGTCTCTCGGCCTCACTATGATACGAATTTGGTCCCTCTGTAGCCGGGGAAGCCTCGATGAGGTGACGAGGCGCTTGACCGCGCTCTGCGGGCCAGCCGTGCGGTGGCCGCCCTTCATCTCTGCTCGTTCCTCGTGGCCTCGGTCCGGAACCGTCGGTCCCGGTTTGGCCTTCTTGTTTCTGCCAATGGCCGTCGTCCAGCCTGGGCGATTCGCTTCTTTACGGGAGATGTCCTCTCCCTCCACGACTGTCTCCATAGCAGCATGCTGCCGGGCACACGTACAAGCCAGGCCTGGGCCTACTCGCTCCTCGCTGCCGACGATAGGCCTAGTCGGGTAGGGCTAGCTGAGCCGTGGCGTGGTCCGAACTAAAAAGTCTCAAAAATTGAGAAAAAGAGTTCACTGACCGGCAAAAGGGTGGCATTAGCCAATTTTCTGGCTATTAACCGCTGCTGCCGTAAAAAAAGGGTGAAATCACTCCGACTGTTAGGCAAGACAGTAGAATGGGTCAACAATGACAGCTGCTCTTTCCTCGAATGCTTTTCGAGCCATCCATTATTCACGTCTGACGAACATGAAAACAACGCAATTAAAGCGCAATGGTAACAGTTATTCCAAGAACTTGCGATGATGCTGGATTGTGTAATTCAAAATCCGTAGAATAATGTTTGAGGCACAGCATTTGGCGGCATGTACGTACTTTCTCAGAAACCAGTGTCACATCGTTTACTGAATGTGAACTGCCACAGAGGGAAATTGCCGATCGCTAAGCACACGTTTATAAGCAAGGCTTACACCCACGTCTTCTCCTCAGAGAAATCACAATTTATCAGAATGGAAGAGCGTGTAAAGTAACAACAGACGTTGGGCAGTTGGCTATAATATTATACATAATACACAAACTTAACCTCAGTAAAAATGCTTTAAACGCGTTGTAGGCAGTCTTTCTCTTTCTTTCCGGCCCATATGATACAATCAAAAGACTCACCAAAGGTGGTAGCCACAGAAAGAATTCTCGGTTATCATAACGACTCCTACGATAACGGGGCCTAAAATGTCGAGATTAGGTGAAACCTTGTTTTTTTATGCTGACATTGTCGGGTGCTTTGAGCAGTGTTATACGCGCTGGCTGCTCCATCTAAAGGGAAGAGCAAGGCGCCATAATGCATTTATTTACAAGAACATTGCGGCAGAATCTATCTCACCATGATTGTCGACGGTAATGCTTTAGCATTGAATCGATATAGCGACACAACGTACCGCCACCATCGAAACAAGGTATTTATGAGGCGTGTATAGCAGCCGGGACTCCTCTCTCTCGTTTCTTTCTGGACACGCTGCGCCAATTAGTGTTCGCCGCAGCGAAACCTGCACGTAATCTCCGAAATTCTCGACGCGCCGGTGCGTGCGAACGCTGACAGTTCTCTTGCTTTACGTACACTCAGGGGCACATAGTCATTAACCCAAGTTGGCGAAATAGTCATTGAAGAGCGGCACGCGCCTAGTGCATTCATGGCGCAGCTCACTAAAGCGTTGGCGTGAAAGGTGTTCATTGAAAAGCCGAACGCGCCCAGTGCATTAGTGACGCACGTCGCTAATGCGCCGCGCTGCTGGACTTGACAAACGCTTGCGAAGTTGGTATCATTCCGCTCAGTATCGGATAAATTTAAGGGATCCTAATTACATCTTGAAGGGGCAGCGCAAAAAGACGATGACAGAAGGCAGGAACACACAGGACAGCGCTGTCATCGTCTTTTTGCGCTGCCCCTTCAAGATGTTCAACCAGTACCAACTCGCCCAAATGTCGATCCTTCTACATCATAATCACCATTGTAGAGCGGCACATTCCCAGTGGCACATACATAGTTTCCCAAGCTGGCATCAAATACGTTCATTGAAGGACAGCACACACCTACTGGCACTTATCCAGTAACCCAAGTTGGCATAAAAAAGGTGCATTGGAGACTAGCTAAGACCGACCGGTACGTGCCCGGTACTCCAAGTCGGCGTCAAAGAGTTTCTTCGAGGAGAGGTATACCTACCCATTCCCGCACCTACAGTGACCCATGTCAGCATGAAAGAGATTCCTCTGTGTCTTTAATGTTCATCAGTTCATCAGTTCAATTCATTTCTTTTTTTGAAAAGTGAGGCATATGTACACACTGCCACATACTTAGTGACCCAAATTGATCCGATGGCTGGTTTTGAATCCGTATACCTCAGCACAGCTGCCCGGTGTGTTACCTATTCCACCACTGACTACCCACTGACCCAGGTAGGCGGGAAACGGTTAGATACACACATACATAGATTATATAGAGACATGAAAACATGCATAGATAACAGCCGGAATGTGCGTGAAGTACTTTAAGAATGCGAATGCGCTAAAAAAGATTATATGGTGTATGTCTCGGCGCCCACGCGCGGTCTTCTCGGCAGTCCTACTAGATGGTGCAGCGTGCTCAGAAATAAGCGTGAGAGAGGAACCTCGTTATCACATGACCTGTTCCTCAGCGCTCCATGCACCGGCGCGCCATGCATTTCGGAAGCTACGTTCAAGCTTCACCGTAGCCGCGCCTGATCCCGTCGAGCGTTCTTAGGGAAGCGCGAAAGAGGAGTCCCGCTGCGGTACGCACCTCATACATAACTCCTTCGGACGCTGGCACTACGTAGTGTGGCTATAATAATTTAATGCTAACGCATTACTGTCCTCAGTAATGCAACCCAGCATTACTGGGTTGCATTACTGGGTGTTGTATCACCCATAATTCACGTGCACTTTAGTCTCTCCTTGCTAATGTAGTTTTTAGCGATGGTCGAATATGCGAAATTTCGAACTAGAATGGCATATTATACGTATTGACTATTCGTATTCGTGTTAGAAGACCGGAAATTCGGTTATTTCAAATATTCGGAACTAACGAAACTTTTCGCAAAATACTAGTATTAAAGTCTTCTTACTATCCTCTGTCTGCTGAACTGAGTATCACAATTTCTCAGAAGTAAACCAATGTCGAAGGTTTTCGAATCAATGCAGATGCAGAATGAGTAATGCAAGCTTTCTTTTGGGCTTCGCGCAAGTAGCCTGCAGGAAAGCAGTAATTTTTGCTTGTAGTTAGTCATTGAGCGTTTTGTAAGCCTAGTCATATAGCATGTTATTTTTTATGCTGTAACCAGTGATGTTTTCCTTGCAACTCACCAGTTTATGCGTTCTTTAAGGCTTACCGTTCCTTCAGCAGATTTCTTTTCCCGCAACATAGAATCTGCTTTTCGACCACCATTTTTTGACGATTTTGGAAAGCATGTCCCACTGCAGACATCCACTGTTGGAAATGTTCGTTTGCAACCAGGCTCTAAATAGGTCGAAGAGCTATCCTTGTAGTTTTTCTAGACACAATTAAATATCTTGTATATGAAACTGATATCATCTGTCCTTGATTGCTGTCTATTTTTGCGCTGGTCAGTAAGAGCGTGCTACCTAATTATACTCAAATAAATATTAAGGTTGTGAAAAATTATGGGACGACCCATCTCACGATCACTTTTGACGTTAATGCGATTAACATTCAAGTATCGTAGCGACAGCATGGTACAGTCGAATA
This sequence comes from Dermacentor andersoni, assembly GCF_023375885.2. Taxonomy (NCBI): domain Eukaryota; kingdom Metazoa; phylum Arthropoda; class Arachnida; order Ixodida; family Ixodidae; genus Dermacentor; species Dermacentor andersoni. The sequence goes on from NC_092814.1 coordinate 334,387,796, forward strand.
AACTTTTATTTGATACTTGTAGTGGCCATTTTGATATTTAGATTATATGCGATATACAGTCTCCAGCACTGGCCCACGTTCCTATAATAAATAATATAAGCTTCTCCTCTCTGTGATTGTGCTTTTGGAGCTAAATTGATTATTATTCGACATGCACCTGAATCCCCACATCAAGTACAACTTTGCTATAACGCCCACTCTGCAGGGGCGGTCATGACTATGAAACCATGAAGACAAGTGCATGACAATGAGACAGTGACGGCGATGGAATTACCAAAAACGAACGACTTCGGTTGAACAACAAAGGCGGTGTGACGAAGATGGCATGACGACAATGGGTTGACGATTCTGAAATGATGACCACCGTATAACGACAACTGCTTGATACTATGGCGTGAGGAGAATCAGATGACGATGAAGGTATGATAACAATGGGGTAACAAAAACTGCGCGCCGACGACTGTACGACGGCGATGGCGTGGCGACGCTGGCGCAGCGACGACGGCGAGACGATGGTTGTATTGTATTTGAGCGACAAAGCTAAATTTTAGCAGCGTTATAGTAACCGAAATTGGGTTTTCAACTTCGCCAGAAAAGAAAAAAAATTATGCAGATCACACGCGCTCTGGGAATCGGTGTAACCTAACCTTTCTGTTCTGGTTGTTTTGAGTGACAATAACTAGCGTCGCTGTTGACGGCGAATGTTTATTTTCTTCGGTGTTTAGTGCAATGTGACAGCGGTGGCTAGGCAGGGCATCCGCCGCAGATTTTGAAGCCAGTTTTTTGGGCAACCCTGAATAACAAGATCAGGGATATTCTGTAATTTTTCACCTGCAAAATGTCGGTTTCTGTGTCGCGTGACAAGAGGCGCATATCGTGGTTACCTCTCTGGAAAGAAAACAATTACACGCAGCTCATTATCACACACACAAGCAATTCCTAAAAGAACTTGATTAAATAATCGTTGGCATGAATGTGGTGCACAAGTTAAAACAGGGATAAGGTGGCTCAGAAAGGCTGGCCTGCGTTTCGATAAGTGGGCCTATTTTTGTAAAAGGCGATCTTGTCATCCAAAGCAGGTAAGTTATAAAAACGGAATGACATGCTTCAAGAAGGTTGGCCTAAGTTTCGACAGGTGGGTCTATATTGGTCGAAGGCGGCCTTGTCATCCTCGGCAGCATAGTTAACTAGCGTGCCTTGGATAACAAGGCAGCCTTAGACATAAGTAGGCAAACGTATCAAAGCGTAGGGCAGCCTTTCTGAGGCACCTTATCCCTGTTCGTTACTAACCTGCCAAGCATGAGCATGACAAGACCGCTTTTGACACAGATAGGCCCACCTATCGAAACGTAGTCTAGGCTTTCTATGGCACCTATGGCCTTTCTGAGGCATCCCTGTTTGTAACTTTTGTAGCACAGTGTGCTACTCCATCTCTCGGCCCCTTTCTTGAATGGGACGTGAATATCTTTACTCAAAAAGTGTAACCATGCATTCCAAGTTTCACATGATCTACTTGAATGCGCTTCACTTTAATCGGCAAACATGAACTCTTTATTTTTCCCGAGCAGAGTAACTCGTTGGGCTTGTTGGTTGAACATAGTGGAAGGCTACAGGGCAACAACCGACGGAGACAAAGGATGCACAAAAAGAACACAGACACAGCACTGCGTCTGTGTCTGTGTACTTTGTCTGCCTCCTTTGTCTCCGTCGGTTCCTGCAGCATAGCCTTCCACTCTTTTTTTTCCCTTGTATGACAAGGAGAAAAGGAAAAAAGAGGATATTTTTTCGAAATTATATATTATTTTATGCTCTCACGTCTCTTCCATCAAGTGACACGTCTCTCCTATCATGTTAAGTGCAGTTGATATACAACATAGCGTCTAGGGCTCTCGTTTGATTTATTTTTTCTGTAGCTACAGGTGATGGTGCATTGACGACGTACTACTGGGGTCAAAAGTATACAAGTCTCCTCTTCTCAGATGAACCAATATATTTCTGCAGCGTTGGAGCGCAGCGTGCTAATTAGATTTCACGTCTGTAAAGGTGTAGCTTATTCGAACACCATTACGCTCTACGATTTAACTGGCTGAACATACAACCTTTTGGAAGTTCAATATCCACGCCCCATAAACTTTTAACTTCGACTGTACAAAGTCAGTCAGATTGAGAGACCCTTTTGTAAAGGTAATTGCTTTGAGTCGTTGCATTCCCACACGAAGATACTCGTTCTGCTTTAAATATGATTGCGCCGCATTTTTTAAAATTTACTGTTATTGTGTTGCAGTGTATTAATTTATCTAAGTGCTCACACATTGGCTGCTTGAATTGAAAGCTAAGTTAGGTCATCAGGTGAAGACCAGACCCTGCTTCAGAAAAGAAATAAATTCCTTTTAACCCAAGAATTATTACAATTGAGGTTGAGAAGCTCCCAGCCAACAGAAAACCTCAAATTTCATCGCTGTGATGGCTAAGTAACTAATGATTAGTCAGTGCTACGATGTACAAAGCCTGGTTCAGTTTGGAGCTATTTGAGTGCTCTGTGGGGATGCCCGGATATTTTGTGCATTGATAACGTTGGTATCCTAACCCGCGAATAGACCTCTGCAGCTTCAGAAACTGCATACTTTCACGTCGCTTCAACGTCTGTGAATTCTAAGCAGATTCAGGTATGCAAAAGTGAACCCAGGGGTACCTACCATACATAAAACGACAAGATTATCAAATACACGAAGTACTGAATGGGCTCGTACATAGTGAACATTCAAACACAGGATTGTTACGTAAGTTTCTGCTCAACTGAGTTTTCTTCGATGAATTTGTCGAAACAAGTAAGTTATATATTTTCAAAGTGTTTGGAGTCGCTGAAGCCACGCCAAAAAGATGTGATGTTCGATTCTGATCCTTTGTAACCAACATTAAAAGCAAATGAGCTATCGATCCTTGCCGGACAGCCGAAATAATTTGGTAAAAACCACTCCTAACTTACCAGCGCCGTCAGGTCCTCGTGCTCTTTCAATACGTCGGTGAAATAGGATTCAAAGTTGACATCAGGAATGACTGCGTCCTTGACACATGACTTCACGACGCCGTCTTCAATGATCACGGACACCCTGGAGTTTAAGTGTTCATCTTCGGATGGACTTGACGCCCCTGGTGAGGAAACTTGCAATGACATTTTTTTCTGTATGATGTATAAGCTGAAATGTTTTTCTGTAGCAGTTCTCTTCAGAAAACAGTAGGTGAACAGGGCTAAACTAATGCGCTGCGGGAGACTCCTGTAGATACACGCAAATAAACGTGGCCTCTTAAGAGCAGGAACGGGTGGTGAACACAATATACAGGTGACACGCTAGACGCAGCTAATTACCTGCAATTTCCTTCAGCCCACCGGCCAACATAGTTTACCTTGACCTTATGAGCGTGCCGAAGTTGTGCAACTGATAAAAAAAGGAAAACTTCTGGAGCATTTGCATCAGCCATGTATCTACAATACTACCGGCTATCGCTGTCCTCGTACATAATTTTTGACATTCAAAAATTCAAAAAGCTTAATTTGATGCACAGTCTCATTAGAAGAGACAAATAAAAAACAAGTAGGTTCACTGCTAAAGCGTGTAAAACACGCGTTACACTGCAAAAGCATTGATTTCTAAATGATCTATACAAAGATAAAATCACCGCCCTATCGCCACCGTTGCCCGTCAGTCAGCGCACAGACTCCAAAGAGATGTCAAACCCACATCTGCAGTTCATGTCTTTTAACAGAACAATAATGAAGTCTCCCAATCATGGCATCTTTCATATGCAGACATAACTGTCCCTATCTTATCGTTTCCTAATTCCAGGGAATATCACTTTGCACAACCTCCCAACTCTTATAGCCAATAACTGAGCGTTGATATGAACCGAATAGATTTTCTGTCTAATTACATTTTAGTTTCGTCGCTGCACTTATCTTGTGCATGCCAAAAAGTTTTACATGTGCGTTTTTTCTTACGAATTAGTAGGGAGCCATTGAAATGAAGGCAACAAAGTTGCACCAAAAAGCAGAATACAACCAGACAGCTGCAATTACAAGGACGACGACGCTATCTTCTAAATAATAATAAAAAACATCATGGCGCTGATATCCCTTCCTGATCATACATATACATGTGGCACAAAATATGTCTGAAGTGCCCTTAACAATTATAGTCTTGGCGGAACACCTACGCCACATAGTAAAAATAAATACGCATACATTGGAGAAACTGAAACCACTTCTTCTTCACAGGCATCTTTATCTCAGCTCAAAGCAAAAAACGTGCTCTACTTACGTAGTGACAATTGGTAACTGGACATTTCAGAGATGTATCTGTGGCTTCTTTGTCGTCGCAATAACGCGCTAATACGTAAGTATAAAGTGCGTAGTGTATTTACAGAATGTTTTGCAATACAGAAGAAAGAACAGCACGTATCTGAAATCAGTCCAAAGGGCGTTACTAACATAAAACGCGAGCGCACACCAGTACTTTAGGATGCACATTACTGTAGAACGGGAAACGGGAAACGCAAACGCATACGGGAAACGCTAACGCCAAGAAATTGTAAGCGGATGTGGCACCATGTGGTCGTAAGTTAACACCTACTCAAGCCAATATAATCTCATGCCCAAGTTAGCTAACCATCCTTTTAACATGACTCATCATTAAGGCTGTGTTTTACCGTAGCTATAGATGACGAAGTATTTAGCGGCCGATAATATTGCGTCTCTATAGTTATGTACGACAGTCGGGCAAAATATTCATAATGCAGCAGCTTTTGCTTGCCGATTCACAAACACCAGCTGCAGTCACATCGCCTGGATAGGAGTGCATGTCAATTTAAATACACATGTACAGGAAAGGCAGAGTTTGACGCTTGTTTGACATCTTTGTTTTAAAACAGGCGTATGGACTTTTATAATATGCGACGCAGTTTAAATAAGGGAACAAAAGCAACGTGATGTGACAATCTACAGTGACGCGGCAGGTGGGAATACTGTGCGGAAAAATAGCCTTATCTGTTTCGTATGTATGCGGAGTCAAGAGATGTCTATTTTTTCTTTACTTCTTTTCGTATTTGGCTGTTGATTCTGGATATGTAGGGATGACAGATATGAATAGGAAGGAATGCCAACTACAGCGGCCGCACAGATGTTTGAACGTAGTTTTTCAGTATATATATATATATATATATATATATATATATATATATATATATATATATATATATATATATATATATATATATATATATATATATATATATATAACATGGCCTAGAATAATAAGCGTCCAACCGCCGAAGTCGCCTTTCTTCAAATTTAGTTTCAGTCCTGCAGTAGAGAGGACCGCAAGGACTTGCTCGAGGCGGCTGAAGTGCGACGCGAAGTCGGTGGAAAAGACCACAATGTCGTCTAAATAACAGAGGCACGTTTTCCGCTTCAGCCCTCGAAGAATAGAGTCCATCATTCGCCCGAAAGTGGCAGGCGTGCTGCAAAGGCCGAACGGCATGACGGTAAATTCATATAGCCCATCAGGCGTTACTAAGGCTGTCTTTTGGCGATCGGCCTCTGCCACTGGCACTTGCCAGTACCTGGAGCTCAGATCCAGCGAGGAAAAGAATTCCGCTCCCTGTAGACTGTCCAAGGCATCGTCGATGCGCGGCAGAGGATAGACATCTTTGCGCGTTATTCGGTTAAGGCGGCGATAGTCAACGCAGAACCGTATGGTGCTATTTTTTTTAACGAGGACAACCGGAGATGCCCTGGGACTGTTATATGGCTGGATGACGCCACACTCCAGCATGTCGTCAACCTGCTGGTCGATGATCCGGCGTTCAGCGGCCGACACACTATACGGACGCTGGCGCAATAGTGTTTGTTGGCCGGTGTCGATACGGTGAACGACGGCGGACGCTCGGCCCAAAGATGGTTGGTCAATGTCATATGAGGCACGAAAACGCTGGAGGAGCTTGATAATTTCTGTGTGCTGTGCAGATGTGAGTTCTGCGTCGATAGCACGAGCGAAGACGTCTACAGGGACATCGGTTGCGGCAGGACGAGTGACGGCCCAAATCGGAAGCGATGCCGTATCGCCAAACATGGTAGCCGGGAGAACGCAGTGAAAAGCTTCAGAGGTATCCAGGCACTTGCCGCGGAGCAGGGATGATGGGCAGGTGGACGGATACTGCACACATAAAGGGCAGCAGAACCGTCGCAAAAAATTGACGACAGCAAACGGAAGCAGAAAGTTCCGGCGGAGCGCACAAGTAGCCGACGTCGTAAACAGAACAGATGAGTTCGCAGCAGAGTTACATGACGCAGGGACCAGAGCTGCGGTGAAAGGTGCGATGTCGATGTCATAGGCGGCAACAACTTTAGGACAATAGTGGTCTTCAGGATAAAAGCACGGCACCTGATAACGTAAGTTCAGCACGAACGCAGTCGACAAGAGCGTGATTGACTGATAGGAAATTCCGTCCAAGAATAACGTCGTGCGAGGAACGAAATAGGACAACAAATTCGATAACGTACATAACGCTTCCAATGATGACCCGGGCTGTGCACGACGCTGAAGGCTGAATGAGACGCGAGGTTGCCATACGCCGAGAAAGAGAGGTAAGGGGAGTGGTCAGTTTGTTCAAATTGTGGCAAAGCTTCTCAGTAATCGTACAAACGGCGGCTCCAGTGTCAATAGAGCGTTTACGGTCCGCTCCGCTTAGACCGGCCTATCACAACAATTGGCAGGCAGCCGCTCAGCAAAACGCTACTGGGAACACTGACGCGCGTGCGCACAGCACACATAGCGGCAGCGGAACGTGAGACGCTGACCACGTTCCGCTAGGAACCTGATTTAGCGGTGCGTCAGGGAGCGTGTAGTTGCTTTCGTAATCGTTTTACCGCCAAGCTGAGAGCACGTCAGTGGCATCTCTGGAAGGCGCTCTTGTTAGATAAGCGAAATCAATGCATTCTGTTCAGCCACCGGTGCGCGTGAAACGTGTGCGGAGCGGAGCGCAAGCAAACGCTCTGCTAAAACTGTCTAATAAGTGCGTGTACGGTGACGCCGTCTACGGACAGTTCAATTTCGTTCTCCGGGGAAGAATCAGTCCTTGAAATGCTCGACGTAAACGCAGTTCTTGCCTCTGGAGGGCAGCGCAGTTCCCACCTCTGTCTCCCTCTCCACATCTCCACACCCCTTCAGTCACACAACACGTTAAACCTAAACCCACGCCGCAACCCATGGTGACCGACAATGAGCCGCATCTTAATGACTCTGCACGAACCTCTCGAACCAACTACTGTACACAACAAGCACTGAACGAAATGGCCGTCTCTCTAAAGACAGAATTGGTTGCCATAATGCAGGCAGAAATGCAAAAAATGAAGGAGCTCATTATGGCTGAAGTCACAGCGCCACTTCAACAGCTAATACAACAGGCCCTGCAACCTGCTGTCCAGCAGATAGTGGCCGATATTAAACAACAAATCGCAGCTTCACTTGGCCAACTTTCGATCCCTCCGCCTTCATCCAAACGCTCTCTGTCCCCTTCACGTGAAACACAAAGATCACATCCCTACCTTCGTCCTGCCCGATTACCGTCACCAGACCGAAAACCCGCCTCACTGGGCCCGGAACACTCACTTCCCGGCACCTCCCAGGCCGATGAGCCGCCACCCGGACAGTCCCCGGGTATAACACACAAACAAATAATACTCGATCATGGCCAGCAACCGTAAAGGGACACGCGCTAACCCCCAACCCCTAAGCGTGTGGCAATGGAATTGCAGGGGCTACCGCCGGAAACGCGGATCCCTTACGCAATTCATTGCCACACAGCCCCATCCCCCCGATGTAATAGCGTTGCAGGAAGTGCATTGTACTCCTACACTTCCCGGCTACAACACGCACACAGACACAATAAATAGCGACACACCACACCTCACAGCCACTTTAGTGTCCAAACATTTGACCGTTATCGAAAACACCCTCGAAACCTCACCCATACCGCATGTACTTCTCGAATCGGTCCCGTGCTCTCGCTCCCATAGCAGCCTGTTTGTGCTTAATATCTACAGCGCACCTAATGCGAGGAAGCATGAGTTCGGACATCTTTTTGCACATCTATGCAAGGTGGCTAAACAGATGGTCATTGTAGGCGACTTCAATGCCCCGCACCCGGCCTGGGGTTACCAAACAGAAACACCGAAAGGACGCCGGCTTGCTCAAGTTCTTGCGTTACATCGCATGACTCTGCTGACAGAACCAGATCAGCCAACACGATTAGGCAACAGCGTAAGCAGAGACACGTGCCCTGATCTCACCATGGTCAGAGGGGTAGGTCAACACTCTTGGCGCAATCTCCTGGAGAACTTGGGCAGCGACCATTACATTCTAGCTACTGAACTGCAGGTACAACCAACACGCACTCCTGAACGTACTGTTAAGCTAATCAATTGGGATAAATTTAGGTGTAATCGGTCCTCCCTAGCTCCTCAGGACACCCTCTCCCTTCAGGAGTGGATCAAACAACTCCAAACTGATCTAAAAAGGGCAACTCAACACATCACTGCGACAACAGAGACACCCGATGTGGATCTCCATTTGCTCCATCTCTGGGAGGCCCGTAGAGGCCTGACCCGGCGGTGGCGCCGGCAAAAACATAATCGGAAACTTCGTCTGCGTATTGCCCGCCTAACTACGGAGGCAGATGACTACGCGAACACCCTCACTAATAACAATTGGCATAGCCTTTGCGATCGCCTCAGCGGCACGCTAAGCACACCTCGGACCTGGTCGCTACTCCGCGCATTATTAAACCCTACGCAAACCAAAATACACACTAGCAACAGAGTCCGCACCATCCTCCACAAATCAGGCCTCGATGACACTACTCTACTTCACACTCTACAGCAACGCTACACTGCTACAGGCACCCGCCCCACCTACAGAGACTACCCACACATACATGCCACCTCCCTAGACGCCGATATTACAGAAGCCGAGGTTAGGGCGGCCTTACAGGGTATTAGGCGCAACACTGCACCCGGGGCTGATGGGATTCAATACACACTCCTACGCAACCTAGATGATGGGGCCATTAAAGACTTAACTGCATTCTACAATGACCACTGGAGGAATGGCACGCTTCCACAGGAATGGCGTCATGCGGACATCATGCTAATTCCTAAGCAAGGCAAGCCACTGTCCCTCCAGAATCTCCGACCTATATCCTTAACTTCATGTGTAGATAAACTCTTCGAGCGCGTTGTACTTTTGCGGCTACAACCCTTCCTCGAAGACAGCCAATTCTTTCCGGATACACTCTTCGGCTACCGCCCTAACCTCTCTGCGCAAGACATTTTGCTGCAGCTTAAGGAGGACGTTGTGGATGGCCCCACTACGGCACAAACCAGAGCTATTCTGGCCCTGGACCTCAAAGGGGCTTTCGACAACGTCTCCCACGATCTAATTCTCGACAATCTGGCTTCTTCCCAATGCGGCACACGTACCTATAACTATGTCAGAGCTTTCCTGTCGGACCGCACAGCCACTATTGGCATAGGGGAGCTCCGGTCGGACGTCATCGCACTCACAGGTAGAGGAACACCACAGGGCTCGATCTTATCGCCCACCCTCTTCAACGTGGCTATGGCTAAGCAGCCCCCCTTACTAGACCAGATACCCACCATCTGGCACGCTCTCTATGCCGACGACGTTACGATCTGGGCAACCCAGGGATCCGACGGGGCCATCCAGGATGCTCTCCAGGAAGCTGTACGTGTCGTGCAGAACTATGCAGCCACGGGAGGCCTTTCCTGTGCAGCCGAAAAGTCCGAATTGCTCCTCGTGCACAGGCGGTGCCGCAGAACCGACGAATCCCCTAATATCTCCCTGTTCTTACACGGCAGCCCCATCCCTCAGGTAGCTAGACTCCGCATCTTGGGCCTCCACATTCAGTCGGATGGCAAAGCCTCGCACACTACGCACCTTTTGGGTCAGCAGATAGCACAAGTCACACATATGATAAACCGCATTACTAATCGTAGAAAAGGCCTTCGCGAGAAAGACGTCCTCCACATAGTACAGGCTCTGATAATCAGCCGGCTCACATATCACCTCCCCTATCACAATCTCACCCTCACTCAAACTCAGAAGATGGACGCCCTTCTGCGGAAGGCAGTGAAAGCGGCTCTTGGGCTGCCTCCACATGCTTCCACAAAACGGCTTCTTCAGCTTGGTATCCACAACACCGTAGGCGAGCTTTTGGAGGCTCATCGCAATGGTCAGCTCCAACGTCTCAGACGCAGCCGTCAGGGCTGCGCTATACTTTCTCGCCTTGGCTACCCTGTCCCTGAGACACCCACACACGTCCCACAGTATCGCCTCGCTCCTGCTCTACGCGCTAGCATACAAGTAGCTCCAATTCCCCGCAATATGCATCCCGAGCGACACGCCGGCCGTAGACGCGCCCGAACTCAGGCCCTGGCACGCATTTTTGGAGACCGCACCACAATTACACCGGTTTTGTACACGGACGCGGCCCGCTACCCAGAGAGGCGGGCCATGTGTTTAGCTGTAACTGACAATACAGACGCGCTTAGGGTGTGTGCCACAGTTCTAACAACGCACAGCTGCTCAGCAGAGGAAGGGGCTATAGCCCTGGCCATTGTACATGCCTCGACCCTCTCCGCACAAGACACCCCCATCACCATAGTGACAGACTCGCAGGCTGCCTGCCGGGCCTTCGCGCAAGGACTCGTGACTGCACATACACATTGAATTCTCTCCTCTGTCCCCCCTCCCACGTTACACAGGGTGCGTATCGTCTGGACTCCTGGACACGCCTCTCTCCATGGTAATGAACGCGTTAATGCGGTAGCGCGAGGTCTGACTGGCCGGGCACCATCGGAAGAGCTGTCCAACCCAGCCGACGCACCGCCAGAGCCCCTACAGTACACTGAGACGCTCGAGTACTACCGACAAAGTCGCCATAACTATCCCCCTCCTCATCCTTCGCTTAATAGAGCAGATGCCGCTGTCTGGCGGCAACTGCAGACCAATTCATTTCCTTGCCTCCACATGCTACATATCTTTCATCCCACCCTGTACCCTTCCTATTGTCCCCACTGTGGGGCCAAACCCACGGTGTATCACTCCATATGGGAATGCCCTAACCCTTCAGGTGTTCCTCCTATACCCAACCCTACCCTTTCCTCTTGGGAGTCTGCGCTGCTCAGCACAAGCCAGCAGGAACAGCAACGGCTGATCCAGCGGGCTCGCGAAGTGGCGCATGGCAATGGAGCCCTGGACTGAGGGCCCCACTCATCGAGGAAATTTTCTACTGGCTTTATGAAATAAATGTTTATTCTCTCTCTCTCTCTTGCCTCTGGAACTGCAACTGTTAGTTTTCCTCTCGAGCTCAGATGGGTCGGTGAACCATTGGAGAAATAGATTGGCGACGTGGGGAAGGCGACCGGCGTGAATCGAAGGATGAATCGAAGGGTGAATCGAAGGGTGAACCGAAGGCGTGCATCGACTGTAAGACGAGTCCGGAGGAAGATTAGACGGGTCTTGACGCGGAAGTCGAGCAGGCCTGTAGCTTGAGGCACCCCCGTCGACGTGGACTGCTTAAACACCATTCTAGAAACCTCGGAACGCTTATTTCGTACCAAGAAAAGACTTCGTTTACGAGAAAATTGGATATGAAGGGTCCGAATGCCTATTTCGAAATTCAAATCTCCCGCCACCCAACTGGGGGAGTGGTGACGTTGCTACAGTGGACTAGAATAGGGGCAGTGTGTTCAGACGGCGAAGCACGACACGCGCTGCTTTGAAGCCGGGAGCGTAGACAGGTCGCGGATGTATGTGGCGGCGCTGCAGTCGCACGGGCTGTACGGCGCGTTCTCCGTGTGTTGCGGCCGGTTGTAGAGTGCTTGCTCTGTAGCACTCTGACGGAATTCCTAGAGTTTTTGTCTCGCTAGGGGTCACATGCAAAATGGCTTGGCGGCTTCTTGAGCCAGTCGACGGTAGATGGGCTCTGTGTGACATTGTGCAGCACTTTGGCTCTGTTAGAATACTTGGAAGGAGAGGATTGTAAATATCTATTGACCCTATTGACATCTAGAATAAGCCAAGATAAGTTGGAGAACTTGTTTGGTATTGTGGGGCAGTCTTGCGGATGCAACAATCACTCAACGTCATCTAAATTTCTTATTTTCGTGAATTGCTTGTCTTTTTATAACTTGGCGAAGGCAATGCAAACAGGGAACACAGAGGTCAGTGAAGACTTGGTATCGATACTTGACTTCACTACCTGATAATTATGACAAGTAAGGGGACGTTGCGTCACTTCCTGAATTAGTTGAAGCTCGAAATCTGACGCTTGTAGAGCAAAGGTTAGACAGTACTAAGGCAGAGCACAGGGCTTATGTGAAGGAAAGGAGCGATGACCGCCTCGTCTATTATATGGCAAGGTATATAGCGCAGAAAGTTTTCACTCGCAACAAATGTGAGAACTGCCACTCTCTTCTTCTGCATAACTTTAGTGCCAGTAGCATAGTCTCCAAATAGTCTCTTGCTGTATCCATCCAAGTTGCTTTTTGAAGCAGTAAAGAAACTGGAGGGAATATTTACAACCTTCTTCAGCCAAGAGGAGCTTTGCAGCGGCAGCATAGTGTTACGGTTGGCATCTAGCACGCCGTGCAAAAAGGATTTTCGCCCACCATGCCTCGTCGAAACGAAGAGTGACTTCCTAATTCACCATGGTCATCTCGAGTGTCTGCCGGTCTGGCGGAAGCGCCGCAGTATTTACAGGCCTCTTTTCTGTGTGTGTGCGACTTTAGAGGGACCCTTTCCTCGAACTGTCAAACTCTACAGGAGAACTTCCAAGAAACAGCAATGCGCAAAAGAGAAGCACAAGCATCTACAATTCCCGGAGGCTTGGTATAACCAGAGGCTTGGTATAACCAGAGGCTTCATATAAGTAGAGGCTTGATATAACCGGAGGCTTGGTATCACAGGAGGCGGGGCCCTCTTTCCGCGAATCAGACTCTGTGCCTGTCACGTGACGTCCACGGAAGCAAGATCCCTCCCACGATTGTAGAGAGCCTATTTATGGCTCCGAAATGTACCTCTTTTAACACTTCATTCTCACCAACCTTTAAATAAACCGTGTAAGTTTCGCACTCTAAATCGTCGCGTCCTTGCTTGGTCGCCACGCTCATCAACGCCACGCTCCTCAATAGTAGCGCCGGTCAAGCTTCGATAGGCAGGCGTCGTTACAACTCGGCAGGAGTACGATACGCTACCCTGGAGTACGCAATAATAGTCGATGTCATGATTCTAGTGAAAGCTAAGTTTGGCTATGCTATACGCTGTAATTTGCATGCTGATGATTTCGCATCAGCAGTTTTGCGCAGGGGCGTCGCCAGGGGGAGGGGGGCCTATGGGACTTCAGACCCCCCCCCCCCCGAACTTCTTTCGTGCTGTCATGCGCCGCCGACCAAAACAACCCCCGGAGCCGGAAATCATGCTGGATTTTGTCTAGAATGCCCTTTTCACGCTCGAAAAGATATTTCAGGGCGAACATTGCGAAATCGGGCTGGATTTCGCGGCAACGTCCATGCACCGGGAGTCACATAACGCCCCAAGGAGCCCCATCCGAGAACAAAGTTTCTTGGGCGTTTTGATGGCGAGCGGGCTCGTCGCGACATCTCGCGAAGGCCGCGGACTCTATGGAGCCGCATGAATTTCAATTCTGAAATTTTATGGGTATAATGTTCTCATAAAGTTTTGATGCGAAAGATGCATTGACATTTCCAAAGTCGTGCTATAGACTTTCAACTCCGGAACTTTGTGGGTTTAATGTTGTTATAAACATTTGACGCCAAAGGTGCGTTGACTTTCCTAATGTCGTACATAGGATCATACAACGAAATAAGCCAAATCAACACTCTATCAGACAAGTTGACAAAGCGCGCAGTGAGGTCCGATCAGACGAAGCGTTGTGGTGGTTCATTTGTGCCGTTATGTCACAGAAAAGAATATCAACATTTTTTTCACCTGCGCCAAAGCATCCATGTCAAGACACTAAAGCCAGCAAAGGTAACTACGATCTTCTTTACTTTTCTACTTTGACTTTTCGCCAGGACACATTGAGCCTTTTCTTTTTTTCTGTTTTTGTTCTGGCTACCCGCGGGCTGCCGGAACCAGCCAGAGCGCATGCGTTTTTCTCGTATTGCCCCGACAACCGCGCGGCACACTTCGATGCGCGTTTGGTTTTCTCTGCCAGAGTGGATTTTCGCCTGGCATAGTTTTGGACGCTTTCTAAATAGCAGACGAGAAAAAAAAAACACTGCATGGTCGCTTGCCGCCATCACTGCGGGGACTCGATAGTTTGCAACGCGTTCGCTTGAGCGCAACCTCTCAGCAAAATTTGGTCTCGCCAGTGTAGAATAACGAGCAGAGTGCCTACGGTTCTCTGTGGACCAAGCGTCTCACGTTTTCTTCGATATTCCTTCGATAGCCACAATAGGAGCCCAAAGTAGGCATTTGATTATGGTCAACATGCTTTCCTTGCGTTTTTTTTTCATTTCCATGCCCCCGCCCCACAAAAGAAAAAAAGGCATTGTTGCAGCGCAGGAAATTGTCGCATGGTGAAAGTTCAGCTTTATTACTTCTTTTGCGGAAAGTAATGGGCCACGGGATGCTTCAGTTGCCGGATACTCTTACTATATTATTGCGACAGCAATTATAGGGACACTCTAGGCGCATTCCTGCCGTCGCCCTCATTTTCCGTTTAAAGTCCAAGGGAGATAACATCGTGACCGCACGCTGCCTGCTGTATGTGCGAGTGAAAGCATAAGGGGGCGGGGGTGGCATGGGTGAACCGACGATGGTGGCTCAGTCTTGTGTGCGCAAGGCAGAAAAGCGGGGAGGAAGTGAGCCGCCTCCGGTCGCGCGCGATACATCAGTGGGACTGGAGCGTCGGGGGCTGTGATCTGTGAATCTCTTGTTGCGCAATAAGTTTATATGCCTTGTTTGACGCATTATATACAGTGACTTTTTCTTAGATACGTAGATTTATTGGGGACTTATACGTACATTTCGATATCTTGTTGCGAGGTTTTCTGTGTACGTGTAGTAAACTTTGTTTCCAGCGACAATTTTTTTGCCCTTTATCAAGCTGTAACTGTAACATTTGTGTATTTCATTGTATATTCGCATTTCTAATGCAGGAGGGCGAGTCAAATGAAAGTGAGCCATCCACCCCATGCAATAATGGTTCGGTTCATTATGTGCGAGGGATGCGCGTTGCACAGAATCATCTCTCATTTACAAAAGTGTCACGCAGGTGTGAGGATAAAGGTTCTTCAAAGGGACCCTCGCCAGGTCTGGCCATTTTGAGCTGACAAGCGCAGAGCACATACATTTCGCGATAACGATCGTGTCTGCAAAGTATTACATCGCTACGCGCCGTGGAAAGATCTGAAATTTCAAACCGAACGCCGTTTTTCCTGCTCCTCGCGGCCGCCGCGCTCCAAGCCGGAGGATGACGTAGTCGGGTACCTGCGCCTACGTACTGGTGTTCGCAGTGGGACGTCGCTCGTGGTGACACGCGACTTCGAGGGTTATTCAAGACAACATCTGCTATTTGTGGGATCTGTTGCTTGAATTGACGAATTGAAGTTTAGAGAAATAATAAAACACAGAAACGGAATGTCTGCGCGTTTTTTTTTTGTTTTGTTTTACATTACGCGGAAGCAAGAGAGATGTACTTCCGCTTCGTCTGCTTCTTCCCACGGTCGTGCGGTCACGTGCACAGGTACCGAAACTATGCCATTATTTCTACCGTAATCCAGCGCCGTGATCATGTTCTGCTATCCACTTGTTCTGCCTCAGTATTTGTGTAGCACTGAATTATAGAGCTAGTCATGTGTCCTTGTGCACAGCGTACATTGAGCTGATAACATGGTTAGTCTGCGGCCAACACCTCCCACTTATCCTCCTGCGATGTGGAACGTCGAGTCGGCCACTCTTGATGGAGGACACAGGACGAACGATGATGGGGAGGCCTGGAACAGAAGGCTGGGAAGCACGGTGGGCCACAGCCATCCAACAGTGTGAAAGGCCATTGCACTTTGCGCTCGTTAGAGGCCACCGGAACAAAGAACATGGCCGTCTCGAGACGGTGCACCCCAAAAGAAGGGGAACAAGTCAGCTCTCATAACCACGAAGCAGCGTGTTCACAACCTATGTGAAGACTACACTGCCGGGACGACGAAAATTGAAGATTTCCTGAGGGCTATTGGGCATACAATTCGGTTTCAACTTCCCTCTTTTTAAGTTATGTTCATTTTACTCTTGTCCCTCAGCTGTGTATGCTTCATCCTTTAGCCGTGTTTTTGTTGGCTTGCATTGTCATTCCTTTCGTTTATTCTAATTTTCGCCTCATTATTCTGCCTCATTTCGCCCAGAAATTCATTTCCTTTCACTGTTATCTAATTCTATTGATTTTTGCTAACATCTTTTTTATGATTTTAGCTTTCATCTTATGTCGTTTTTGTCGGGCTTTTGTTTCCCGCGGCTTGTTTTCCTTTCCACGTGCTCTAGTTCTATTATGGTTCGTCACTGTGCTATCACGGCTTAGACTGCGTTTCCCTGTGGCAAGCTGCGACATTGTATGTACAGGGATTCTGCCCCTCCGCATGGAAGTGACTCAACAACAGACAGATGCTGGCCAACCATAAGCAAAATAAGGCGGCAGAAAAGGAGCGGCGCAAGGGAAGTGCGTCTCTAGATAGTTTGGCCCTTTAACCAAATCATCGACAGGAGTGGTTTATGGTGTGCTTTTTCTTGGCATGACCTGCGCTATATGACTGTAATATCCCCTGGTACTGCAAAATAGTTCATGGATGCATTTATTCTCGAAGCTATGAAAGCGTCCATTCATAGGCACGTGTACTGTGCGATGTCAGGTGCATGTTAAAGAACCCAAGGTGGCCGAAAATTTTCGGAGCCTTCCACTACGGTGCCCCTCATAGCCATAGTCGCTTTGGGGCATGAAACCCCCATACGCCTAAGCCAAGCGTCGAATAAAGAGTACAGTTCTTTATCAAATGAGTTCGCACAGAATTCGTTCTTCAGTTAATTTGTCATTTGGGGACTTTTTTTCATAGGCAGTGATTCCTGAGGGGACGTATATTCCGGGGACGTACCTCCTGGGGACATGTATTCCCGTGAAATGTCTTCCGGGGACGTTCTTTCCTACACCCTAAAAGCCGTGCGACGTTCCTGTCGATGTTGAACCCTCCTTCAGCAAGAGTATTTGTCTATCCAGCAATTAAAACGTAGTTAACATTTCGATAGTGATCTTATCTGACTCGAAAATGGCTGTGCTTCCTCGAGGTTTCAGTTTCTGCCTCGCCACAGGCGGTTACAACGAATATCAGCTACCTAAAGATTTAGATGACTTCGCGCGAATTTTTAGGCTAAGGCAGTTTTTTCATGAGCGACCCTTGTCCAATACCATATCTTCCCTTCAACACTGGACCCCGCCTACTCAACCAGTACTCAAAAACAGTACTCACGTACGGGGCAGAAACCTGGAGGCTTACGAAAAGGGTTCTACTTAAGTTAAGGACGACGCAACGAGCTATGGAATGAAGAATGATAGGTTTAACGTTAGGGGATAAGAAAAGAGCAGATTGGGTGAGGGAACAAACTCGAGATAATGACATCTTACTTGAAATCAAGAAAAAAAAATGGGCATGGGCAGTGCATGTAATGAGGAGGGTAGATAACCGATGGTCATTAAGGGTTGCGGACTGGATTCCAAGGGATCGGAAGCGTAGCAGGGGGTGGCAGAAGGTGACGTGGGCGGATGAGATTAAGAAGTTTGCAGGGACGACACGGCCACAATTAGTACATGACCGGGGTAGTTGGAGAAGTACGGGAGAGGCCTTTGCCCTGCAGTGGGCGTAACCAGGCTGCTGATGATGATGATGACTTAGTACAAGTGAGTGGCACTTCAATAGTGACCAAAATAGGTCGCAATAACGCTGATATATTTATGGGACAATTACAAAATGCATTTTTTAAACACGTGCATTGTGAACTAAAGCATACTACTATAAACGCTATAGTGATGACATCTTTCTGACCGGGCGCCACGGGGAGGCGGAACGTCTGGCTTTCATTGCGGACTTTAATAGGGATCATCCATCCATTTCCTTGCCGCACTCACTCCCTCCCACTTTTCTGTTCTATGGACGTCACAGCATCCCTCTGCGGTAACAAACTAACTGCTACACTTTATAAGAAACCCACTGATGTTCACCGGTACCTTCATTTTCAATGTGGTCATGTTAAACACTGGAAAACCAACATATCCTATAGTCAAGCACTTCAATTCAAGAGACTGTGTTCCGAGTACTCCGATTTTATTAATAAGTGCGACAGAGTCCGCGACGCCCTGATAATGCAGAAGTATCCGCTCCTAATTGTGAATGACGCGTCTAGGCGAGCTGTTGTAGCAGACCGCAGTGGGCTTCTCATACTGGATAAGCGGGTTGAGCAACGATGGCATATTAATTCAGTTTTAACACAGTCTGCATCGATTCCAAACGTAAATGACATCCTTAAAGAACATCATAACATACTCATGCAGAGTAATCGCCTCAGGGACGTGTTTCCGGAGCCGCCACACGCAGTTTACCGACGATCAAAAAGTTTACGCGACATACTAACGTCTTCTAAAACAACAAGACCTATTCACATAGGCTTTCATCCTTGCAACAATTCACGGTACAAGGTTTGCGCTCACATGACAACTTCGCTAAGTGTTATGGGCAACGCGTCGAATTCTAGCGTTAAGATGAAAGGTAACTTAGACTGTGACAGGACCAATGTTATATATATGATAGAATTCTTAGCGTGCAAGCTACACTACACTGGTCAAGCGGAACCGGCTTTTAGATTGCGTTTTAACAATCATAGATTGCATGCAGTGAGCCTTCCTAACTATCCGCTATTCAAATTTGTCACTATCCCGGGCCACTCTTTTGACCAGCTAACCGCCACCATATTTGAATATGGTTTCAAATCGAGCCACGCAAGGGAGGTTCGCTAATAATTCTTAATCCATAAATTGGTGCCGTAGATTCTGGAATTAATGAGAAGCCGGGCATATTGACCTTTTTGTACGCCAAATAGAGAATCGCATAATCGTTGCCTTCAGACTAAATAGCTCCTTTTTCACCGCATCGTTTATGCCACGTCGCCAGAATAGCTGTTCGCTCACCAGACACACACGCGCCGCGCGAAACGCCCCAAACAATTTTCTGGTTGCTGATGCCTCATTTCATTGTATTTAACCTAGGATGAGTGATGTTCATGAATTCACGTTGTAACATATTTGTCAAAATTTGTGTGCACAGCTTCTTTGCTAAGATCTTTTGTACACGCTGCCTTTCTTACATTAGTTGCTGTACGAACCTGCTGTTCCAACCATCTCGTCCAGTGTTGCATTTTCACTGCGATTGATATGTGTACTGATGACTCATCACGGGTGCAGTCATCTTACACCAATAATATAACGTCTGGCAGAGTGTTTTTCTGTTATTTTTTCTTTTTTCTAACCGCGTCATCTTTTCTGCAATTAACCTGTTTTTTATGTCTATAGCCTTGCCTTAAGAAGCTGTTACAACCATCTCGTCGCATATTTTTTCTATCTTTTTTTCTATTTCTAACCACGTGTAATCTTTTCTGTGAACCATGTTTTTACTTTATATAGTGTTGCTCTACGAATCTGTGACAACCCTCCAATCGCGCTTTTTTTACATGTACTGTTGATTCGTCATGAGTGCAAGCTCCTTACAGCAACAATGTGTCATGGCAAGGAATAAGGGCATAGGGGGCCCCTACGCCATGTACGTATTTAAGCGCAATGCCTTACGGTTCCGTGTATTCCCTGACGAAGGCCGGACCCCAGCAGAAACGTAAGAAATAAAGCATCGTTTCTTTCGTACGTGCGTCCTCGACCTAAGCCTGTATATATATATATATATATATATATATATATATATATATGGCAGTGAAGCAGAAAATCGGCCGTCCGCCAGAACGGCTCTTTACTCCTGCCTCTTCATCTTCTCTAGCGCCCGCCGTGCAAGCCCTCTAGCCTGAGTCCATCTACTTATCCTCATTACACTCGGCCACACTGCTGAAGACAACTCTGATGGTTCTGAGGCACGCTGGTGGTGGAAAACTTTTGCATGCAAGACGTGGGAACGCAAGTAGTCGTCCTTTTGACGGTCCAGTGAGCAACCACTTCTCTGGAGGTCGGCAGTGACTGTTACGCTCTGGTCGCAGCTCTCGCAGATGATTATCTTGGCGCAATTGGGGAAACGGGGCAGGCGATCTTGGATACTGAACTGCCATCTGTCTCACAAAGGGGCGTCGATCGCACTGGTTGCGGTCGGTCGCCGTGCGAAGGTGCTCCGAGAGGCTCGAACCGGCTGGTCTTGACAAAGGGTTGTGCGCAGCCAGACTGTGCTCTTCAGAAGCCGTATCATCGGCATGAGATGAATGGCCTGCGATGTGCATGGTGAAAGGCGGTGTCGCAAGCTTTTCCATGCTCGAAGCGGTGGACAGCCGTATGTGGGCCAAAACAGATGTTCTCTTGCGCGCCTGGACTCTTATGCGTCTCTTCTAGTCTCTTATCAGCGAATGAATTTATCCATATTCCGCTGATGACTGCTGCGAAGTCATGCGGTGCTTCAGACAGGGTCAGAAGTATTTTATGTCCAGGGTATGTGGACAGATTGGCGGAGTACTGGAGTGGCAGCGCTCCTTCATTGGAGCTCGACCAAATATTAGAAGATGGTTTATCCTTACTCACTGCAGGGGAATATGATGATGGGCCCGCGATACCCAGCGGAAAAACTGGCCGCTGCTCTTCAATGCGAACCTCCTTTTCGACCTCCGTCATTTTGAGCTGAACCTCGAGTATACGCCCGGAGGCCTCCAGGAAGCGGGTCGCAGATGGTGCGGTGGTCCGCCGACGGCTATCTACCGCCTGATATTGGGCTAATATCGTCGTCCAGTGAGCTGGCGCACCCATGTGCGCAAGCAAAGGCGAGCTTCGTGATTGCGTCGCCGATTGCGGTGAATGGGATATGATCTCTGGCTTTGAGAGTGAAGGTGTGGTGTAGGGTGTCGAAGCAGAGTCGAAGACCCGCGGTCGAAAAAGTAGCTGGCAACCGGGGTCTACAGCAGGGCGGGCCGCTAACCCACCTGCCAAAACCTTGTCGGGTGCACTTGCAGCGGCGAGATGGTGCTGCTCCCGAACTTCGCAGTGTTGCCATCGCAGATGCTCGGGTGGCATAGCCGGCCATTCAAAGTAGGGGCACGCCGCCCAATTCCGCACCCTGGGCTGAAACCGCTGGCGACACCCGGTGAGCCGGCGCCTGCGGCAGGGCAGCCTACAGGCCTCTCTACCGAGAGGCTGCTGGGCATGGCTGCCGCGTCAAGGCGGTGTACATCCGTCGCCCCGTCCGCGGTACAGAACTGCTTAGAGTCGACGCAGGTACAGGAGAGCCGGCCGAAAGCGGCTAACAAAGCTTCAGTCCATACCCGCCAGGACCAGTACCTGATTCCTGCGTACTCGTGCCATGCCTTGGCGCCACCGAGAAGTCGGTTTACTGCAACGGCCCCTTTCACGTGGTCCGGCCAAGCATAGTGAGCATCGAGCACGTTGGCCATTTCCACCCAAAGGTAGGCGTTATCCTGAAACCCGCGGAACGCTGGTAGTTCCGAAACAGCTGGCGATCGTAAGGCTGTAGGCGACAATCCGGTGGTTACCCATGCGATATAGTCCAATTGTTCTGAGAGTGGCGAGATGTCTCGCATGAAGCCGGTGAGGCTGTTGTGTGAGTCTCTCGAGGAGCCACGAGCTGCATTCACGGAGAATACGGCAGCAGCTCCAGAACTCACGGCACGCGGAACCAATGCTAAAGGAGCTTGAACGCCATTTGTTGAGCCAGGGCAGTGGCGGTTGCGGTCATCAGTGCAGCCGTAAGCATAGCCAGGGCAACGTGAACGGCATCGCTTGGCTGCTGAGAAGACGATGCTGTCCCATGGAAGGTATCCATGACAAAGGAAGTGTGCGCAGCCGCAGCCTTCCCTTGCCGTAGCAGGCACCCAGGACGGCGTCCTCCCACGATGGCTGCCCTTAATGTTACGTTTCTTTTTTTTTTCGACTGCGCATTTCTAAAGGAGAGCGAAGCAGACAGTCGTCCGTCCGCCAGGACGCCTGTTGACTTATGCTTCTTCAACTTCTCTAGCACCCGCCCTGCGAGCACCCTAGCCTGAGTGCATAACTTTTTCTCGTTAGCCAGACATCAGGCAGAAAGCAGTGTTCGCTTTTGTGTTTGAAGTCTCCACTAAAGCGCTTGCTGATTGCTAACCGTGAGGAAGCAATCACTGCGAAGACAAATCCGTCTATTGAGATAGTCGGCGCACGTTACTGAATGTTTCTTCTGTGCAGATTTGGAATAATCCAATACAGCGTCTCCTAGTGCCTACGTGTCTTGCATGTAATTCCCATCAAATCACCCAACAAGCAAAACTAATTCAATAAATGTTATAATAAACATAAAATAACTAACAAAAATATTGACCTAATTATTGCCAAATAACATTGAAGCCGTCAGCCAGCCGCACAGACAACTGACCGACCAGCCAGCTGGCTTTGCGTACGTGGCTATCAAAAATCTGTAAAAAATGAACACATCTGCGCTAGTTCAGACACCTTGCGAAATTCACGAAGCAAGAATAAAAAATCAAAACAGTGTCTAGCTAAAAGAAGTACTTCCCACTTACTGCCGTGTTTTCGTGAAAAGCAGGCGTGTGGTCGAGGGCTAATAGAGCGTTGGGCTGCCCCGCTGGAAGACAGAGGTTGGATGCCAGCATCGCCAACGCATTTCCTTATAGGATTATTGGCGGACTTCAGCCACTTCGCAAGTATCTAACAAAAATACGAAGGGAGTCAGTGAGTCATTTCTCAATGTAGAAGAAGTTTGTGCCTTTGTTTAATTCACAATATTTAAAACCATTCATTCCTTAATGGGCCCCTCACCAGGTCTGGCCATATTGAGCTGGCAAGCGCAGAGCATACAATGCGCGATAACGATCGCCTCTGCAAAGTATTACATCGCTACACGCCGCGGAAAGATCTCAAATTTCGAACTGAATGCCGTTTCCCTTCTCCTCACGGCCGCCATGCTCCCAGCCGGAGGATGAAGTACACGTGCTACTGCGCCTACGTACACGTGTTTGCTGTGACGTCGCTCGTGGTGACACGTGACTTCGAGAATTATTCAATGCAACATCTGTTGTTTGTGTAATACGTTGCTAGAATAGCCGAATTAAAGCTGAGAGAAGTAATAAAACACACAAACTGAATGGCCCCATGCTATTCTTTTACTTTGCACCGCAGCAAGAGAGACGCACTTCCGTTTCGTCTGCTTGTTCCCACGTCGTGCACACGCGCGCGCTGACACCAAAACTATGTCGTTTTCTACCGTGTTCGAGCGCGGGATCATGCTCTGTGATCCGCTTCTGTCTGCCTCAGTAGTCGTGTACCACAGACTTATACCGCGATTCAGGTGTCCTCATGCACAGAGCGCAAATTCGTGCGCTCCGCGAAATAAGACAATCGCAACAGCTCCCGCGCGACGCCGTCAATGCAACTGCGACGAGGAGCGAAAATTCGAAGAGAAAAAAAAAAATGAAGGCGGGGCCCATGACGTAGGCGTGAAGTGATCCTTAAGGTCCGGTATGAGAGAACGCAGGGAAGGAATTTCGGTTGCGGAAGCTAGACGGGGCAAGTGGAGAGAATGTCTCGCTTGGCAGTTGAGCTCGCCTCCTGAAATCATGGGTTCACGTACGGCACTGAAATATTCTACCTCGGCTATTAATGAGCCAATATGAATTTTTTTGCGGCAGAACGCTCCCTAGAGGACGTGTAACAGCTTCCAGCACATAACCGAAGTTTGCTGTGTGGCCTGATGAGGGGCCAGTTAAGGATAGGCTACTAACAAAGTCATCCTACAGTTCCACATGCATTGATTACCATCGTAATGTAGGTATTCCATTGTCAAACACTAAATTCATATGGCAAATTTATAGCCAGGACATTTTTGTGTTGTAATCGCCTTCCACACTACGGTGTTGCCATTTGAGTTAATGCTTTTAGTAATACTGCTACAATCCTGCTTTGCCAATAGCTACCTAACAGTTGCATCGTTCCTTTATGGTCTTCAATTGATTTGTATTTTGTGCAGTGTTGCTGCTGTTGTATTGCATTGATTAACATTATATCCACTCCCTCGCTAATGCTTTAGGGCCTTGAGAGTGATTGAATATATAAATAAATTTGTTATGATGACATTGGAAATGTTTATAAATTTTCTGTCACCGGCTTCTCCACAAACAATAAATTGTGCAATGAGGAAAGTATCAAAATATTAGGGGATGTGAAAAACAAATGAATGGATCGGAAATAAAGCCGATTTCATAAACATGTTGAAGCAACAACAGCCAACTGTAAACGAAAACGAAATAGCCCACAAACCTATCTACAATTAACCAACACTGCTACGACAAAACAATGACACACAAGTACTACAAAGTGCTCGAACATAGAAACATTCTCTCTTTAAGTAAAGAAGGTTAATGAAACTTTCAGAGCTGGTAATGGTGCGTTATCCCGTGGCCCAAGCAACTTTTCCATATGCTGAAAGCACGATCACCATGGGCGATCACTATGTCCTTCAACGCACATCATTGCTGTTCAAACATAACGCAGCTTATTTGAAAGCATTCTAAGTTTTCCCATGAATGGCGCCACGTGCAACAAAGTATGTCTCAATGACATATACGATGCAGAAATGTACCTGTATACGCCCCTTGAAACATGAAGATATGCGAGAGTATTTCTCACGGCCAGCGCTAGCAAGGACTGGAAACTATAGACGGCGGTTAACGTTATACAAAACACTGTTCGTGGAATTGGCGTCAAATCGGTGAACTTGTGTTATCGACTTACGTGACTGTTTTGTTCTAAGGTTAGCATCAGCCCTCTTGAATTCAGTTACTGTGACTGGAGCGGAATGACCTGCTTCTCTAGCCATTTTGTTGGCTTCCGTGTTTCCTGCTATAGCGACGTGTCGACTAATCCATTGCAGCTTCATTTGATGTCTTTGCGAGGCAGCTATAGCTATATTAGAGGAAATCTAAGAAATTATCATTTCATGTGGACCACACGTATAAAACCGCCGCAAGGATTGAAGAACCGTATTTGAGTGTGCGACAATTCACCACACAGCAGGTTTCTCCTGCACTTGAGCGAATTCAGCGGGCAGTAGTATTGCACGGAGCTCGGCTACCATTGATGATGTCCCATGTGAAAAACGACAACACTGACGACAATAGCAACACCACTCTTTAGTACTAGGGTGTGTTACGTATCTCTGGGAATGGTAACTTGCAACGTACCAACAGGAGGTACAAATCTGAACATTAATTTACTTTCATAATATGGATGTATGCCTAGACACATTGAATAGGACTATATTGTCGGCAGGCTAAAGGAAAGTAGGTTTTCACGCGAAAGCCTTAAGTGCCCCCTGTCGCAGAAATCCGGCATCGGCGTCCGGCGTCGCACGTCATTCCGACAAGGGAATGAACCACACATACCCAACCACTCATCTATCACCAATGTTGCCCATACTTTGTCGTCCATTCTTCGCGCAAACTTATTCCTCGGAATTTTGGAAATGACAGCCCACTAACAAATGGTCATGCAAAAAAAATAAGAGCACTCACGGCACATACTATTTATGTTAGATCTTCTCAGACTGAAGTAATAAAAGTGCGAAGCAATAACAGGGGATGGGCTGAGGGAAGAGGCAGCGTTTCTACTAGAAAATGCTCGCCTTCGTGCATACTGTTCGTCGCCGGTAAACATTATGGTTACATAAGCTGCAGTGCCGGGAAGCGTAAAAAGCAGTCAGGGGTGCGATTTTGTCGGAATTCTATTACTTTCTTTATGCCTTTTGCCGCCATCACCGCGCAGCCATTGGTCGAAAATGACCGGGCCGCGCCCATTTTTTCTGTCAATCACGCGACATCAGGAACCCGCTAAAACTGTAGTCAGTCGTCATAGTGACGTTGACGCACTCATTATGTGGAGCATAAGGCACGGATTTTTGGCACGACCAGAGGCAGGGTCGTTTCTGAAGGCATAAAAAAAAAATGACTGCCCCTCTCATTGCTATGGCCGTGGCTCTTCGCCGTCGCCGACGTGAACTCGGAGAGCCAGACGACGCGTTTGACATGCCGGATGACCATTTTCGACGGCGTTTTCGCCTCTCGAAGGGAACGGTGTGGTTGTTGTGCGAGGAACTGGCGGGGGAACTAGAAGCTGAGCGAGCGACGGGACTGTCGGTGGAGCGGAAAGTGTTGTGTGCGCTGCGCTTCTTTGCTACCGGGAGCTTCCAAGCGTCCGTTGGGAGCGAGGAGACAATCCGTGTGTCGCAGTCGACGGGGAGCGAGTGCATACGACGTGTGGCAGAGGCTGTCGTGAACGCAGGGGCCCGCAACAAGTGGGTCCATTTTCCAAAGACAGCCGAGGAAAAGGCAGCCATGAAGGAGGGTTTCCTTCGGCGTGGCGCTATCCCCGGCGTCATCGGATGCGTAGACGGCAGCCTCATAGCCATTATCGCGCCCAAGGGTGAGCGCAAGGCTGTGTTCATGTGCCGCAAGGGATACTACGCCCTCAACTGCATGTTCGTAAGTAAAACTCACGTTTTCTGCGATCCTTTTTGAAAGTTACGTTGCTCTCGTCAACGGGCACTTTCTCTGGATACGTTTTACCTCAGATCTGCGACGCGGACATGAAAATCTTGGCCTTGGACCCTCTGCGACCGGGGTCAGACCACGACGCTTTCGTCTGGCGGACGACATGGTTGCGCCGGCGGTTCCAAGCGGGGCGCATCGTGAATCCCAGGGAATACCTCCTCGGTGAGAAAAAACATTTTTTTTGGCGCAGTCACGCTTCAGTAGCGCAGAACGCCGTGTCCGCTCCAACCCAAACTTTTAACCAAACTACAAGAACATGAGTAAGTCGGGAGTAAAAAAAGAAAATGAAAACCTTGACTGCCACCATTGGCAATGTTCGAAGTGTTAAGTTACAAGCACATTATGTGTCTGCGAGGAGCAGACGGAAGCAACACGTATTAGTGCTGACTGCACCCAGTGCCTGCCAGAAGCAGAACACACATTAGTGCTACTGCTAGTACTGTTATTGATAGCACCAACAAGTGTTGATTTCTTGTTTGTGGCAGGCACCGAGTAGTGCCCTTGTAAATTGGTTAAGAGTTTGTGTCATGTATGGACATGCTGAACTCATGCTTTTACTTGGGACTTGCAACCCTGAAGTCTACCTTTGTTGAATGATGCTGTAGCTTTCCTCAGTTGACAACTTGCCTCTCGTCAGAGGAGTACTCAATGTAGTATTTCCATCTTTGTGCAGGTGACAGTGGCTACCTCTTGGAGCCGTGGCTCCTGACCCCAGTTCCCGGCCATCCTTCAGTGCACACAGCCGAGGGGCAGTACAACACAGCACATGCCGCCATGCGTTCCGTAGTGGAGAGGTGCATTGGGCTCTTAAAGAGCCGTTTCCGCTGTCTTCAGCGATATCGCCCCCTCCTCTACGAGCCGGAACGTGCAGCCAACATTGTCGCGGCATGTGCTGTGTTGCACAACCTTCGCCTTCCTGAAGGCGACATAGAATCAGGCGATTACAGCGATGACGACAGCAGCAGCGGCAATAGTAGTGAGCTTGACAATAACTGTGATACCATGCCACACAGTCTGCTCCGAAACACGGGATCTAGAATGCACTACTTGAGAGGGCGGGCTGTTCGCGACACTGTGACTGGAATGTTTGGCACAACCCGTGCGCAGCACATGCGTTATCTGAGGAGTGTGCGGCGGCAGCTGTGACGTCAACAGCAGCGTCAGCATCGCTAGGTGCATGCACACAGTTTTAAATAATTGCATTGTGCATTTCATGCTGTGAAATTGCAGATACATTTCCTGTGCCAAGTTGTAGTTGATGTCTGCGTAATGCAAAGCATTCATTATTTGTTGAGAAATGTAAAAGTTGTTCAAAAAAATTAAATTATTGGGTTTTACGTGCCAAAACCACTTTCTGATTATGAGGCACGCCGTAGTGGAGGGCTCCGGAAATTTAGACCACCTGGGGTTCTGTGACGTGCCCCTAAATCTAAGTACACAGGTGTCTTCGCATTTCGCCCCTATCGAAATGCGGCCGCCGTGGCCGGGATTCGATGCCGCGACCTCGTGCTCAGCAGCCTAACACCATAGCCACTCAGCAACCACGACGGGTACGTTAAAGTTGTGTAGTGAAGGGCTATGTAAAGCCTGCATTTATATTAAGTGAAACAGTATCTTTAGTGGTGACATATGAGATTGAAAGCAAGCTAAAAATAAGTGCACTTTCAAAGTGTCTGCCACAATTTCCTTGTTGCTGCTGTCGTCATCTAGATGCATGTAGCCTGCAGAATTTTTATTCTTACTCGTATCCCCTTACGCATTGATGGACATAAGCGCCTGTCTCCTCACTTTCTACTAGCACAGAGAAGCTCACAAAAGCCAAGATGTACAGTGCACGTCACACCTTCCACTCCATGGAACGTGCTGTTGCACACGCTGCTTCTAGGTCCTCCACCATTTTGTCTCGCAACAACTGCAAAGTTCCTTTCTAGTGACGAAAATGCCGTCCAACTGGTCATCCGACATGTCAAACGCTGTGGCTTCCGTGAAGTGTGTGCACGCACGAGCAGTTCATAGATTTCAACAAAGTGACCTCACTTGTATATAGCAGAACTCAGCAATGTTATAAAGTAATAATTGTACAGTGCAAGCTAGCACTAGAAATAGGGTTTCGATGTGTAAATAAAAGCACAAGAGGAAAACTGCACCTTTCTGTATTCCAGGCTTCAACATGCACTTTTCTTAACAGTAACACTTGTTTATGTACACATCACATGCGACAGTCTCTACATTGAAGAAGTGTGAGAATCATGAGTACTCAGTAGTAGAGACATAATGCAACATATCACAGATACGTTGGAATAAATATTGGATCACATTGTTCTTGCATCGAAAAAATTCACAGGTAACTGCATCATAACATATTACAGGTAACGGCATGCATCGTTTAAGAAAACTGTTGTACACTGCACAAGTACAAAGTAATAACAACTTGCTTAAACTGCACCAGAAACAGAAATGAGCAGGTGCTTAAATCATATTTATCACAGCGAAATGAATAGGTGCATCACTACATGCGAAAGGAACATGCTGTTGTGGCGCTCTGAAACTGAAAGAGCCATAACATCATAATTTGATGTTCAGTAAGACAAACTGCATAAATATTGCCCACAAATTGCACCACAAGGGCTAAACATACAATGTATCACAACCTGAAAGATCACTGAATGACAACAAAATGTTTGATAATGAGACAGATGTGCAAGAAAAGAGACATTCCGCTCTGTACGCAGTGACACAAACAAATATGCATATGCAACAAACAAAAAATAAACATTACAAATGAAAAGAAGGAGCATAAGCAAGGACTTTTCATAACTTTTTTTTTTGCTGTTGATATTGACAGGTTGCTTTCGACATTATATAAAGACCTGAAAATTTCACCATTCGATGACAAGGATTAAATTGTAGAACACTTGCAGTGTGGCGTCGTGCTTAAATTGACATGACAATAACTAGGCACCTCAAAATTGCAGTGCCACAGTCGGAATGCCCGCACACACCAGGCCTACTGGCACTTTTGCAGGTGAGCCTGATGGTGTGCACGCTCTTATTGCTGAAGTAAACCTTGAAGAAAAAATTCATGCTCCAATGGCCATGCTACTTGTGGTTGCATTAAAGGGTGACTTAAGCAATTATTTATTTGCAAACTAACAATATTCGCCCTTCATATCATTAATACATCAGCAAATTTGAAGATAAGTTACAAATTCCTTGCCTATGCTACCTTTGCTTCCTTTAATTATGTGGGGCCTGAGAGGGGGGAGGGGCTTGGCTGCCATCATGTATGCCCCAGTGCAGCCAGCAGCAGTTGAAGCAGGCGCTCGTTGGTCTCGTGCGACCGACGCGCCACTTCGGGGCGCTGCCGCTGCACTTCGAGGCGTTGCGGCTGCACTTCCCGCATTCCCGCCACCTCCTCCTTAAGGTGCCGCAGGCTCTGCATGTGGGCCTCGTGGTGCTGTTAGCAAAGATGTGTAATTAGTTTAATTACAGATGCTCAGTAACAAGGCCTTCCTGTGTTGCATTCATCCGCATTTGCAGGCTATTGTCTTGTCATTGTATATTCAAACACTCGAAATATCTTTCTGGCCCATCAAACTTGTGCCGCCGCATTCCATTAAGATGTGTTACATTGCTATACCTGCTTCCTTGAATTCAACGCCACTTTTTTCTTTTTGCCACATAATTGCATAGATATTTACAAATGCTATATCACGCGAATGTGTACAAGATATCACCACAGGACTACACGTATACGTTATGCTTGTTCACTGAATAATATAATTTTTAGAGAGGTCATATGCTCATCAATTTCATACGCAGAAAAATATACATCTGTGGCCTTACACATACCTGCCCGTTTTGCTCCAGCATTTGTTGGCGGAAGCGGGCGTCCTCTTGAGCTCTGGCTTCCGCCAACTGGCCCTGGCGAACGTATTCGGCAGTAGCCGTCACCATGGCACCCTCGAGTTCCTGCTGCCTGGGCTGTCTACGGGGTGCCCGTGGCTCTCGAGGGGTAGGCTGCGGCACCTGGGGGGTTGGCTCCGGCACCTGCGGGGTTGGCTGCGGCATCTGCGGGGTTGGCTGCGGCACCTGGGTGGTAGGCCGCGGCACCTGGGGGGTAGGCTGAGGTACCTGGGGGGTAGGCCGCATCACCTGGGGGTAGCCGGTGGCTCTTCATGCAAGGCAAAAGCAAGGACTGCTCATTCACTGTTATCCGACCCACACAGATTGATTGTCCTAACCAGTCACTTTGAACTGTCATTATAGGTGCATTGCTACAATAATGATACACAAGACAGGTAGTTAGAGCAAAAGTGCCACAGAAAGTTGCGCGTAGCAGTAACCTATAAGAAGCACAAGGAATCTCTATTACAACATCATGTCATTTGCAGTCTTGCATTTATCCTCCATGAATAAGAGCTGGATGCTGGACACAAAGATAATAACAGCACAGTGACGTACTTTACTTCATAGCAAGATCATACAGCAACTGCAAACAATGCTACTACAAAAGCTAGGTCACTGCCTCACGTGTAAGGCCACTTGGCCCAGCAACAGCTGCAGGGCCCGACACCACGAAGGCAGTTGTCGCTGGTGGATGTCTGCGGGAACCGCTGGGCCCTGCAGCTTCCTCTGAACTTGTGTCCTGCAGTCAGAGTAGTGTTCAGACATTGCGAGCAGTTTGTGCAATGCGCATCATGTACACATGTTGCTGCTCTGAGTACATAACCTATATTGTCACTTGCACAAAAAAAGGGCTTAAAACATATTGCAATATTGTGTTATAATGTAATGCTGAAAATTTGTGAGGCCACAGCAGGTCACACAAACAACACTTTTTTAAATCCAATGTACGCACCTCGCTATCGGCGAAGAACTGGGGGGGGGGGGAACAAGGACCCCTCCTGTCCTCATAAGGACGTCGAGGACGCGGCCGTCGACGCCACCCACTTTGCCACCTCCAGTAGCCCTGCAAGCATAACAACGACAATGTGAAACGACGTTACTGTCAGCATCATTGGAAGCTCGCCTCTTCTCGCTCACGGCTCTGGCCGCTTCTTTTTTCGCTTTATGGGCCATCTTGGCCCAATGGTTGGGCCAACGGCTGGTGGTCTTTACGGCTGGCCCCTGTGCGTTATGGACCGCCGCCACCTCCTCCCACAGTTCGTTTTTTCGAGCAGCAGTCATACGTGGCGAGAACTCTGTAGAAGCTCTCGCCAGGTATGGGTGCTGCGCGATGGACTGCACGAGAATAGCCGCCTGCTCGTTTGACACCCGCGGCTCTTTTGCTGTTATTTTCTCTTTGTCAACTTGGGAATTTCAGCCGGCCCGCAGCACAGTAAGAATTTTAGAGGCAAACATTCTGTCTAAGCTAAGCGCCTGCATAAAGTGCTCGCTACGACTTGACTATTTCTGCCTTTTTATAGCACTAATGTATAAAAAGGTGAAGTCACTACTCACATTTAACGTTGTAGCAGCTTCTTTCTCGGAAGGTATCAGTGCAGGAAGTATTACCGATGCAGCGATAACTTTGACGAAGCTATCGTTCTGTCATGGCGGTGCCCTATGGAAATTGCCTTGACAGTTCTCGATCCACTATGTTGCAAAGTTTGACCTCGGGTGCTACGGATAATTCTTCTTGGCCCTTCCTAAAGAAGAAATTATCACACGTCAGACATGCAGCGAAAACCACACGACAATGCAAGCACTACACGAGCAATAGTTACTCACCTCAATCCATCCCACGGGGGGGGGGGGGGGGGGTGCAATTACGGACACGCTAGGGGCTGTCAGCTGTTGGGGCAAACAGAGGTTGCCATTTTGCGTGCGCTCAACGGCATGGATTGGATGCACATCCGACTACTATGTGGCTATGGCTTCGAAAATAGAGTACTTGCGTTTGCATTTCTTTTGGCTGCGGCAGCTTTTGCGTTGTAAGGTAACCGAATGAATTTGCTTTACGCAGCATGGAAGTCCGCTTTCATTAAGTGCCGTTTTACAAAACAAATTTGCTATACAGCCCCAGAAAAAGAGAAGAGAACACGAAAGAAACATCCGCCCAATGAAGGGAGCTTCTGATTGGACGATCCAAGAAACGTCGTGCCTACGCGACCACAATTTCCAACATCGATGACGTCACGCGAAAAGGCATTGGCATGAAAACAGTCATTTCTACAAAATCGCGCCCCAGGGATCTTTGAAAGCTGTCGCGTTCCACTTAAAGGACCCCTCACCAGGTTTGGCCATATTGTGCTGACAAGCCCAGAGCATACAATGCGCGGTAACGATCGCGTGTGCAAGGTATTACATCGCTAAGTGCCACAGAAAGAGGTGGAATTTCCAACCGAACGCCGTTTTACCTTCTCCTCGCGGCCGCCACGCTCCAAGCCGGAGGATGACGTACACGTGCCAGTGCGCTACATACATGTGTTTTCACTGCGATGTTGCTCGTGGTGACACGTGACTTCGAGAATTGTTCAAAGCAAGATCTGTTATTTCTGTGATTTGTTGCTTGACTCGACGAATTAGAGCTATGAGAAATAATGAATACACGAACCGAATGTCTTTTTTTTTGTTTCATTTCGCACGGCAGCAAGAGAGATGTACTTCAATTTCGTCTGTATATTCACACGGCGTGCAGTCGCCCGCGCAGACACCGAAACTATGTCATTTCCTGCCGTGTTCCAGCGCGGGATCATGCTCTGTCATCCGCTTGTGTCTGCCTCAGTATTCGTGTAGCACTGACTTATACCGCTAGTCAGTTACCCGCCGTGGCTGCTCAGTGGCTATGGTGTTGGGGTGCTGAGCACGAAGTCACGGGATCGAATCCCGGCCATGGGGGCCGCATTTCGATGGGGGCGAAATGCGAAAACACCCGTGTACTTAGATTCAGGTGCACGTTAAAAAACCCCAGGTAGTACAAATTTCTGGAGTCCTCCACTACGGCGTGCCTCATAATTAGCAAGGGATTTTGGCACGTAAGAGCCCATAATTTAATTTTTTAACCGCTAGTCAGTCGTCTTCATGCACAGCGCGCAAAATCGTGCGCTGCGCGAAACGGGGCAAGCACAACAGCTTGCAGGTGACGCCGTCCGTGGAAGTGCGCCGCGCTGCGAAAAAGCGAGGAGAAAAAAAGATTGAAGACGGGGCCCGTGACGTATGAAGGTATCTCGAATGCGGAGGCTAGACGGGGCGAGTGGAGAGAGTGCCCCGCTTGGCAGTGGAGCTCGCCTCCTGTAATCATGGGTTTGTGGCATTGAAATATTTCTATCTCGGCTATTAATGAGCCGATTTGAACACTTTTTGCGGCAGAATGCTCCCTAGAGGATACGTAACAACATCCAACATATAAGCAAAATTTCCTATGGGGCCTGGTGAAGGCCCCTCTAAAGGCGAAGCTCGAGCGTCCTCCAATTTCTTTTTGTTGCAACAAGGAAAAACTTCTTTTATTGCGCAATTCATAGGAGCGAAGGAAGAAGGCAGCAGACAGCGTGCACATCCGTTGTCTTTTTCCTTCCTTCCTGTGAATTGAGCGCTAAAAATGTTTATTTTCCTTTTTTTTTTTCTTTATTTAAACAATCGTTGATCAACCAACCATACCTGCCGCTTTTTCCACCTTCTTTTTAGAGCTTCTGCTTACCGAGACTCTAGCAGGATGAGACGGAAGTCAGCGTATCGCTACATTTACCACAGATAGCAGGTCCACCATTGATCAATAGGTAGGGGTTCTTGCTATACTTATGGCCTATCCTAAGACGACAGCAAATTACTTCAATTCACCGTATTTTTCTTGTTGGTGCGCAATTTCTTAATTGCGGGTAAATTAGGTAGAAATTATTCTTGATCTCAGCTTCCGAGAAAGGTTGCCAGTAGCTCGTTAGTTGTTCTTGTTGCTTTATTTTTATTGCGATAGCAGTTTATATGTACCCTCCAAGCACATTTCTGCCGTCGCCGTCGAAATCGTGAGGTTCCGTATGAAGTTCAAGCGCGATAAATCGTCGCCGCGCGCCGTATGTTGCATGTACGAGGGTGAAAATATCGTCCCTAGAACATTCTAGGGACCATAGTGAAAGCGTGCGAGGGTGAGCCAGCGATCGCGGCTCAACCTCGCGCACGAAAAGGTGAAAGCGCGCCCTCTTCTTTCACGCGCAAGGCTCCGGGGGGAGAAAGGGAGGGGAGAAGCGCATTGTCCTCCGGTCAGCCTGTGTGAGCGCGCCCGCCCGCTCCGGCCGCATTTGTAAAATTGCTAGTAAGTAGAGCGGGCGTGGCGTTTCCCGAGGCACTTCCGGAGGCACCCAACTTTTCTGCGCAGGCGCGAGCAAGAGCGGGTGCCAGACAGATAATCTAGCGACTTTTGTTCCTTGAATATCTAACTTTGCCAAGGAACTACGGGCGATAAGATTCTTTGCTCGTGTAGTATGCGCTTGTCCCCTAGCCGTGCCGTAATTGCGGAGTGGGGTCGAGTTTACGCTCCGACGCTGGCTGTCGGCTTGTGAAGCAGTGTGCACGGACGCCCCATTTGGTGATCGCTGTGTCTGAAGATACGTAGGACAGACTATTTCACGCCTGCGGCGCGGGTGTGGAGTCAGTCATGCCGGGTTAAACCTTCCTCGGCCCTTACGGCGCTCTACCTTCAGAAAAACATCACTGATTTTCCCGAGGGGGCAGTAGGGTTTCAGTACGAAGATTACAGCCGAATTAAAGAGTAGGTCTGGCACTGAGTGCCGGTTACGCTCCCAACAGACGCGGTTGCCGTATTCCGATGGGAGTTGAATGCATAATTCCTGTCGCAACCTAAAGAACCCTAAGTGGCCAAACTATTGGGCAGTACCTGCAACACTCGTCCCCCATCCCCCAACTTGAGCGGCTCTCGCAACCAAGACATTGCTTTTTAGGTGAGCAAATCATTCAATGGACAAATAGAATTAAGCGATTTGCTAATGTGCATTCCGTGCACACAAAACAAAAGGAGGCGCGTGGCATATAAGACCGATGCACACGTGAAACGACCATTTCAAAATAACCAGCTCATGACAGGTAGGTCATCTGTCGCGGATACTGTTGACGGTACGCGGTCACGTGGCGTCGTCATTCACCACCGAGATACTATCCTCGACATTGAAAAAACGGACAGCTACATAAGGGCAGATCCAGGCAATGCAACATTGAAGTTTACTTAGCTGTAGCGATTAACATCAGCTGCTGTTTCTTTTAGCAGCCGCAAGCAATAACGACATTTTTCGCTTTCTGCAGTACCAGTGCGGGTAGCGTAGACAAAAATTGCAGCCTAACTATAATTGCCACTAGCCCTAAATTAATGGATGTACCTTTGAAATTTGTGTACGACAGCATATAACGCCAGTGCGTGCTTTCAACTAAATCATTCGTTGATCTAAATCACTCGAGCTTTGTTAATCTGAAAAGAGATTTCTGCATCCATCTTGAAACGCGCCGCACAAACGAAGTGATGTGGCGTAATATTTTGTATGTGCACTTTCCATTATTAGACAGTTTTAATTGAGCGTCCACGACTACCGAGGTAAGTAGCGTGCGAGGTCGTGCGTATGTAGCGAAGCTCGCGCGCACGGAACGGCAATACTTGGCCGGACACAAAAGTTGAGAAGGCGATTGCTGACTTACACGCACAGGGGCCGCTAGTGTGCTCCTCAGCGCCACTGTATGCCAGCTTCTGAAACCGTGTAGCCAATATCAGCCGCCACGTAGTCGAACCACAAGCCGGAGCCATATTTTCTGCAAGATACATATAAAAAAATGCGCTCTTGTGAACACGCGAGAAAGTCTCGCGAAGCCCGCAAAGCCCGCAGCCGAAGCTACGCAGCTTTACGTATTTTCTACTTTATTACTTTACGTATTCCTCCTACTAGAAATAAACACCCCTTAATTTCTAATCAGCATGTCTTACTATTTATTTTAATGACGTCTCTCTGCAATGTGTTTTCTTGGCTAATTCAAATGTAAACTAATAGACTTATCACTGTCAATCAAATCCCCCAAAACTACAACGACATGCATTTACTGAGTAAATTGTACGACGTGTCCTACTGTTCCAATTGCATACGCCACTGCATGATGGTTCAGAAACTTTCAGAAGCAATATCCCCTATATCGAACGCCATAAGGTGCTGGCACCGGCTATTTTCTGTCTCTTTTGTCGTAACCTCATAGCTTCCACTAGTCGGTTCTTGTTGGACAACTTGTAAACGTGCTTCGGAAATACTACCGCAGGAAGGAAGGAAACAAGTAATACATAGGGTGAAGTCTAAAGAAGGACGAGCGAACTAAAATCCACCGAGTTTGTCGCCACAGATATGACCCAAAGTATGCTACTGCGTGCAGCCTTGGGTGGATTTCGACCAAGGGGACTGACTGTCACAAAGGTCAAAGACGTCCAGATATGAAGCGAGAAGGCGAAGGAGATTGCCAGCTGGATGGGGTTAAACGTCTGGAATGATCGTTGTCTTCAGGTCGGTAGTAGAGAGATCTGTTGTAGAAGGTGCTATAACGGCGGTATGCGAGGGAGCAACATCAGGTGGGGACAAGGCAGATAAAACGTTGTCGTAGGAGGGCGTCAGCATTGCGAGGAAAATTCCCTGTGGCAGCACTTGAGAGCACAGCCCGACATTCACCGCACGAAGGCAAGCATGAGTGTCACGCAGATGATGTAACAGGAACACAAGTCAGAGTTTCTGGCGGCAGACGGACGTGCTCGGTAGAACAGAGCCGACTCTTGACTTGTCCGGGTGGATCAGTTACACTTGGTAGGTCAAGCTGTAGAGTGCCAGCGGAACAATTGATGAGAGCGGAGTGGGTGGGTAAAAAGTCATGATCGAGGATGACCTCGTGTGAACAGTGGGTGAGAACGGTGAAAAAAAATTACCGACGATTACGTTACTTCCTAATGCGAAATTTGAGCGCAGCAAATAAGGTGTTTCACCTTTTCGATAGATTGAGGCAAAGAAATCGAGCAACACATGTATGCGCTATCACAGAATTTTTTTTTATTTTTCACACGTATTCCTTTAACAAAGACTCCACTAACAGTTCTTGACAGTCATGAAGGAAGCTTTGTGGTCGGAGAAATAGACTGATATATGTTCGACTTGGTACACCAATGCTTGATTCTCAAAGACGAGATCTATACAAGTGCCTCGCGAGGTTGTCACAGCCGTGGGACGCGTTACGAGCGAGAGGAACGGGATGTTCTCCCGCATAAGTGAAATTGCTGTTTGTCTTTATGTCAACATTAAAGTCCCCCACTACTAACATCGGTGTGGATCGATGGACGGTTAATGCGAGTTGCAGGAAGTGCACGACGTCTTTCGTGAGTGCGGTAGGGGCGAAGTAGGCAGCTACTACCAGCAAGATAATTTCGCAGTGGCGAACGGCAGCGGCAAT
Organism: Dermacentor andersoni; assembly: GCF_023375885.2. Classification (NCBI taxonomy): domain Eukaryota; kingdom Metazoa; phylum Arthropoda; class Arachnida; order Ixodida; family Ixodidae; genus Dermacentor; species Dermacentor andersoni. The sequence continues at coordinate 334,426,159 of NC_092814.1, forward strand.
TTCGGCTCGGGCGGTGCACATATACAGATCCGCCGCCACCGATCTGGCTCTCTGATTGCCACCGCACAGGGCGAACGGCAGCGGCAATTTCGGCTCGGGCGGTGCACATATACACATCCGCCGCCACCGATCTGGCTCTCTGATTGCCACCGCACAGGGGTTGCATTGAAGGAGGAGCGAAGAAAGGAATTATGTTCGAGCCGGCGCTTTGACAACCGGAGACTCGCAGGAAGAGGGGGGAGGGGGGCGGCGTGTACACCCAGCGGCAAACGATGGGGGCAGAAGCGCGCGCAGCAAGCGGACAACACGATAAAGGGAGGAGGGAAGAGATAGCAGCGACTGACTGATGCCGCTGACGCCGTTAGTGAGTCAACCTCAGCTGCGGAGTTGGTTTCAGGGACAACGCCGCCGATGCCGACACAAACAATATGATACCCTCGCTTCCGCAGCGCTAAGAACCAGGTCTAGCCGTGGGAAGGTGGTCACGTATTCGTCGACGTGCCGGGGCCTACGTGAAATAACCGGCGCGTCGGCAACTGAAGAGCACCCTATCCGCCACACAAGAACAGGGGGGAGGGGGACCCTTTCCTCCTCTTTCTGCATGGCGGCGACGGTGTTCTATGCAGTCACGTTATCTTGACTCTCTAGCGGCGTCAGCGGCATCCAGCGGTATCAGTCGGTCGCTGCTAGCGCTGGGGGGATGAAAGGGTGGCGGAGCTGGTTACGAGGCCGACGACAACGCCGACGACGACGCGAAACCCAGGAACGGACGCCAAAGAGCTGCGCTCTAAAAACAGAGTTAGGCGGCCGACAATACTGACACGTCGGGTACAGAGGTTAGCTACGGGAGACGTACCTGCGTCGGCCACACGTGCAACATGTGACGGGGCAGGACTCATGACTCTCTTCAACTGATGACGGAGGTGAGAGCTCATAATAGGAATACGGGTGTCGGTGTCGATCAAAGCTGCCACAGGTAGGCCACCTACTTCAACGTCAGTCAGGTTCCGATTTGTAGGGAGCATCAACTGAGGAATCTGAGGGCAACTCGTAATAGCAGCGGCACGTCGAGAAGATGCAGCCGTCAGTTTCCCAAAGGAAAAAGTCGGTGGTAGGACGGGCATTGGGAACGGCGTGGTGGAGCTGAACGGGAAGGTAGGCGTCGTGGTGATGGCGAGTGGCTGTACTGAGCGGCGGTCGTGGTGCTCGCGGCAGAAGTTTCTGGTTCAGCGTGGGTTGGTATCTGGTGCAGACTTCGGTATGGACAGCGGAAGCTGGAGAAGCTCATTCAAGACGACGAGTGCCACAGAATTCAGTAATATCGGGAAATGGGTCCGACACGTCCACACCGAAAGCAAATTGGCTTGTCGTCAGGCGTCCTCCGCGCATTCTCATCGCGATAACGCCGAGTACGAAATTGGCATTGGGGAGGGTTGAAGATGTTCGAAGGGTAAACATCAGGACCTTTCAGAGAGTAGATGGTTGAACGCCCACGTTTGCCAGTTCTTGACGTACAATGGATTGTATGACTGATATGGTCGGTTGAGGGTCATTATGCTCCCCTGGCATTATATGTGCGGGCGATACGGTTTCGATTTCGGTTCTAACGATTTGGGTGATACTCTCACACTTTGAAGGCTGACCCACATTAAGAAGGTCCTCACACTTTAATGACGGAGCCATGTTTGGCAGGTGGGCGTAGTAGTGGGCAAGGCGTCGGTGTTTAGCATCTTCGATGCATTGGCATTAAATATTAATCTCGCTGACTGTCGAAGAGCTTTAAAACACTATCAGGTTAAACGCATTGTCCGAGATCCCTTTCAGTACGTGCATGAGCTTATCGACTCTATCATCTTGGCGTCAACTTTCCGCAGAGGACGACGACATCCTGAATGCATGTCAGGAACGACTCGGTAGACGTCTGCACACTCGAGGCAAGTTTTTTCTTGGCGGCACGCTGGCAGTCTGCAGGTTAGTCAAGCAACTGAAGAAGTTTCGTCTTGCATACGCTCCAACTCGTGAACTCCGCTTCGCTCTTATCGAACCAGGCCTTCGCAGTTATCTCTAGATAAAGTATGAGGTTCGTCAAAATCAGGGTTCCAGGATCACGGGGTGGAGCAAGGATAACGGCAGATATGGCGGCAACCGCTGACGCAGTTTCACCCCTTGTAGACATGCCTATAGTGGTGACGAGACGGACTTTTCGGAGCTCAGTCTTGCGTCAGTCCCCCAGCATCTCCACCGGTATGTTACGTGGAGGCAGAAACCAAAAGAAGACATATTTACAACATATATAAAAGCGATCAAGCACTGAACTATATGGTCGAGAGCGTCTTCTTCATCGACGCTCCTCGAGGGAATAGTACCGCGACAATATTGGAGGAGCTCCTGAGAGTTAGAAGGATAAATCGCCATACTCACTCATGAATATCACTGACCCCTCCTTGGTCCACACTCACTTAACAGGCGTAAGAGAAAACACCATTGAGTTACGATAGGTGCGAGTGGACTTGGCTATTAATGGGAGTGGGCGCGGATGAATTTCAGTGCACGTTAATATAAGGAGGAGTGAGTGCCGGCTAACCTGGTAAACATGGGAGCGGGAGCCGGTGAGTGTGACTGGACGTGAGTATAAACGTATGTGACTGTCGGTGAGGGCGAGTGGACGTGAGTATGCATGTGACTGAGCGCAGGTGATAGGGGCGGGGGGGGGGGGGGGGGGGGCAGACCCGAGTATCAGCTTGTCTGTGTGTGGGTAAGTGTGAATGGTAGTGGCTGAGAACGAGAGCAAGTGATGGTGAGCATGAGCAGGCAGATGTAGGAACGTGAATGAGTACCAAAGAGCGTGAGTACACAGCCTGCGAAAATATTGCGGAGCATATGAGTGACTATCCGCTGATCCTGTCGACCTATGGTTAGCTTTCAGCGGCCACACACTACTATGAGAAATACTTAACTCCCCATGAAGCGTCGCACGTGAAAAATCTACAGTGAGCATTACATAGCCCGAGTACATTTCCCTTGTCCTTTTCTCTAAACAGTCTTTGAGCCATCATTAAAATCTAATGTCATTCTCCCTCATTCATGCAACATCATTCTATTTTTATTGTAATATCTTTTTCATTGCTCTTAGCAAAACGGCACATGCATTTAAACATCTCGCGGGGATCTTAATCGATCTCACACAGTAACAGCCGGTTGATCCATTGAGATTCTCCGGCTAGTCTTTAAGATGGAGTAATAGCAGCGCAAAATCTGCGATCCATCCGCAGCCTATTCGCCCATTGGCTTGCACATGAAAAAGACAGCTACAATGATACTCGCAAACGCAGGTGCCACAAAGCCTCGAGAAAAACGGAGCAAGGGTTTACTCCCGCAGAATCGCGATTTTTTAGTCAATGCATTATTTTTCTTTAGTTTTGTGTAATGACTGCCGAATGCATTTTTACATCGCAGATATTGATATTATATATCTTTTCTCATGGTCATGATAGAGCACTGATTCGTCAGGCAAGGTCTAAGGCAGGGGTTGGTTCTTAATTTGCAGAAGATGTATGTTCGTCAGAATTGATACATTCACATGAGCTTGAAGATATGTTGAAGTATGAGGTTTGCATTCCTAAGCTGCATAGTGGGTTATCAAGAATGCCGTAGTAGAAGGCTCGGGATTATTTTTGGCTCCCAGGGGTTCTTAACGTGCACCTACATGTAAGCATATCAGCACTCATCGATTTTAAAAGCCTCCATATTAATGCAGCCGCTACGGCCTTGAAACCAGCCCTCGATATGCATGTGCTCCGGTCCAGAACTCGTTGCCACTAGCTCGATGGGTGTGGTTGAGTAGTAGTCGTCAGATCCTAGTATTGATCATCATATGTTGCCACTGTTGTCATTGTTGTATTATGCGAACAGCTGTTCCTTCGTATCGCATCCCTTTCTCTTCGACTTCTGGAGAGAAATTTGAAGTCTACCGTATGACGCCGCGAGTAGTTCACTAGATCATCATTTTTGCGCAATATTTGCGACTGAGTGTGCAATACTGCGAGAAAAGATATATCGCACTGGAACGCTGTGGCCTCGCCCCCTATGAAGGGCGCACTGCGCACTTGAGTTTGTATTATGCGAAACTCATCAATGTAACGGTGCGAGATTCTTATCCATTGCAGTATAACAATGAAATAACACATGCGCCAGAATGAACCACATTCTTCCAGCGATGGTTGAACCAACGATGGTTCCCGTGTGCTTTATGAAGCTTGGCGATGTTTGCAAACCACATTTAATTTCTTGACAGCTGTTCGTTCGTGTATCCTCGTTACAAAACAGTAAGCCTAATTTACGCATAAACAGTAAATGCACCACGCATGACGTGGACACTCCAGCCAGACTCGTAGTTGGCGCTTCCCTCTGGACCCACTGCGCCATCTAGCGGCGTCATTGCGAATTCTGCGTGTGGACCTTGACATGTGTGGCGCACTGGCACGAGCGAACGCTAGGAATTCTTGGGTTGTTTGCCGCGCCCATTCGTGGCGCAGCGCTGAAGTGTCGAGCTGAGTACTTCAGAAATCCGTGCGACGCAGATTCGATTCCACCTAGCACCAGTCAAATTTCAGAGGACATTTGTTCACTGCAGAGTGACGTTGAAGAAGTTAGATGTGGCCGTGCCCCTATACTTTCCTACAAACATACATATGCGCCATAAAGTTGGTAAAGTTTCCCAATAAAGCTAATCGTAATAACGGCAGAGTCTTTCCACTTCGTCACAAACAAATACGACTCGCGCATTTTTTGCTTCTCGAAAGGAGATTCTTTGCTAGCCACCTTCGAATGATCACCCCAACAAACACCGCACGAAACAGTGTGAAGCCCCAACCACGAGTCGGCAAGCTTCGGCACGTGCCGAGGCGTCAGAAGCGTCACAAACGTCAGTCGGGAACAGGGCGAAGCATGACGACGCGCAGCGATTATGTCGGCTGCCGATGCTAGAAGTTGTCCGACGCGAGGCGAAGCATCGCCGGCGTGCACCAATGAGAGGCTGCGACGCGTCGCCGGCGTCAACTAATCGGAGGCTGCGAAGCCTCCGGCTGCTATGCCTATGATGGCCGCCCAAGCGAAGACGCCGACACCAACGATCGTCCGAATTCTTTGGACGCACGACGCGCGCGACAGTGTTCCTGAAAGATAGTGTTGTAATAGTAGGCCGACAACAGTCGACAACAGTCGACACGGCCGTCAGTCGTGTCGACTGACGGCCGTGGGTTGTAACAGTGCGACCTAGATACGAACCGACTTCGAACGACACCGACAAATACAACCTGCTCACTGGGTTCCGCCGGTCTCAGTGCAATCGTCTGATAAAACATCCAACCGAATCACGATTGCCGCAACGTCTGTGCTTGGTGTATGTGTATTTTGTTGTGCACGAAACGAATGGAAACATGCTTCCGAACTCCGAAGTTTGGATAATCAGCACTCGCCTACCACCGATGTTGTTTACGTTATGCGCAGGCTTAGCGTATCCACGGAGTTCGTAACTGGCAAGTGAACAAGTCCAGCCGATAAACTTTGTCGATGAAAATGAATTTTCAGTTCCGTTTGGCGCTGCAGAGATTTAAAATATGGCACTCCTGACTTCGTGTGGTGTGTGATGTGGGGAATGAATCGTGTGGATCTTTGGCTGGTCAACCGCGGCGTGTTTTGTGTGGTCTCAGGTGACTCGAGTTTAGCGGGCGAGCTCTGCGCTCTTTACAGTGGCAAAGATAACTTTCGGAAGCAAAAGATGCTAGTAGGCCAAGAATATTATGGGGCTTTTACGTGCCAAAACCACTTTCTGATTATGAGGCACGCCGTAGTGGAGGACTCCGGAAATTTCGACCACCTGGGGTTCTTTAACGTGCACCTAAATCTAAGTACACGGGTGTTTTCGCATTTCGCCCCCATCGAAATGCGGCCGCCGTGGCCGGGATTCGATCCCGCGACCTCGTGCTCAGCAGCCTAACACCATAGCCACTGAGCAACCACGGCGGGTAGTAGGCCAACGATGAGAAGTACGTATACATCATCAGCCATGCCACTCGTTTCAGCTGACATTGCGCTCTTCTATTCGGCATGTGTATCCAGTTCAGTACAAGTTCACTGCACTCCTTCACTCACTTCTCTCAAGTGCATGCGTATTTTGGGCTAGTTCGGGATAAGTCGCTCGTGCAGCACTCAAGAACACTGAGGCACTGAAGGATACGTGACAGCTCACTCATGTTTGAGTCAGTGTGTCCTTATACTTGAGCACTGCAAAATGAAATGATCTGTTTGCAACGTGTGCACCGTGTGCAGTGCATAGCAGGACCTGCATCATGCAAGACCTATGCATGTAGCAGCGTATACCAGGATTACTTCGATGCCTGCTTCAGAAGCAGCAAGTACTGAGTCAATGAAACTGTACCTGATTTTTTATTTCAATTTTTGTTTATTGAAAGTGCAGATGGTGTGAGTGCATGGTCGGGAAGGTGAAAAGGCGTGTCAGTGCTTTGTTCAGTCGGTATGCCTAAACCACCCAAATCTCTTCAGCTTCTACTAAAATGTTTCTTGCTGCGATACTATGAACTGTAGTCAGGAAGAAGATCATCTCAAAAAACCAAGTTCCTAATACATCTTTGCAGAATTTGTTTGATTAACAAGTTAACACTTCCACTGCAACATTATGCCGATGTACAGCATATGTGCTTGAAATAAATACATTTGGTAAAGGCGAACAACTGGGCCTACAATACAAGACTTTCTTGTAGCACTGCAAAAAGTGCTGCCATGCGTATCAGCCACAACAAAACTGCTGCGTGTTCAACTTACTTCCTCGCTGAGCATGTGCTGGTGAGCTAGTTGATTAAGCATGATTAAAAAGACGGCGCCGAATAAAACAACACACGAAGAAGCCTACGTGCTTGTCTCGTGTCTCCCTTCTTCGTGTGTTGTTTTATTCGGCGCCGTCTTTGTAATCTTACTTCCTCGGAAGCACCTCTATAAAGACGGTTCGGGCCCTTCCCATTCTGGGTGTAGCATTCAGCTCTTCCATCTACTTTTCTGCATATGTCACCTGCACTGTGTCTAAGGATCGGCCCATTCTCGGGTTTCTGTCCCGTGTCTCCCTTCCCTAATGACCTTAGTTTTTCCGAGCACTCTACACTTCTATCATGCCGCCACGACTTGAGTACTGCTCATCAGTATAGTCCCCGTACTAAACGCCCATCGCTAAAAAACGTGAGCGTGTTCAGCGCCGGATAACATGCACGCTCTAATCCCTACTTTTCGGTTGTCGCAAGCTCATTTAAGCCTACGAGGATTGATTCAGAGCGCTCAAGTGGCACACCCTGCAATACCAGCGCAACATTGCACTAGTCTGTCTATTTTGCAGGGTGCTTGACGGCTCTCTGGACAGCACTCATCTTTCTTCTTCAGTTTGTCTGAACAAGTGGTCAACACAGCCTGAGCCCCATCACGCCTGTATGGCCCGACACCACAACTCCATGATTGTATCTGGCATACAAAGCTTTCTCTCCACGCCCCCCCTCCCCTGGCCATTTCCCCTTGGGAAAGGAAGAAGTGATCGTAGCGAGCAGCTTCAGCTTCGAGCTATCTGCATTTTCTAATTTATTTCCTGTAATCTCTGCAATCAGTGACAAGAAAACTGGGGAACGTCGTCCTCTACAATGGGCGACACAAACCCCACCAAGCTATTCGGTCCCGAACGGCCAGTTGCTTATGCCGCCGGCGTGAGTGATCGCTTCGACCCCAGCATGGTCCCGATTGAGTCATTTGATGGCTCCTCTACTGATGATATGGGCTCGGACAGCAATTTTACCTTGGTGTCAAGCCGACGTCTGAAGAAAAAGATACGAACATCACCGACCAGTCGTCAGGCGACGAAAAAGGCTAGTGGCAAGCAGTCATACAATATTGCATACGTACCAACAACGACAAGACAACCTCAACTCACTGAATATGCAGAGCCTGTCGGAATATTTCGAACGAACTGCCCATGGTGAAGTAGAAGAAATACGTATAAACGCTCGAAAGAATATCTTCTTGCTGGAAGTCAATATACCGACAATACTGGAAACACTGAAAAACGTCACTCAGTTGCCAATCATCCCTATTCGCGCATTCCCCACATACGGCAAGGAAGGGACGACAGGCGTCATCTACGACGCGGGCATTTATATTAACGACAATGACAAACTACTATCATCGTCGGCTCCTGTGCTCAGTTTTCACCATTTTGGACGATCCCGATGTGTGAAATTACTCTTCAAGTCGGAAACTTTGCCAACACACGTCAAGGCTGGATATGTGATGCATTCGGTACGGCCTTACGTGCCGAGGCTTTTACAATGTCACAAGCGTATGAAACTTGAGCATGTCAGTGCAATTTGCAAGGGTGCAGTAACATGCAAACGATGTGGTGGACCTCACGGAGACAGCAATTGCATCGTTGCTGCGAAGTGTCCAAATTGTTCTGGTTCCCACAACGCAACGTTAAAAGAGTGCCCAAAGTTCAGGAATGAAATGGCTTTTCTGAAGAAGATGGTTAGAGATCATTCCATACACAGGGAAGCGGCAAGGGCTATCCACCACCTTGCCACCCACCCAGGTTACAGCTTTTCAAGGACTATATCGCGTCATTAGAGTGTTCTTCCATCAAGATTTTCCCCGCCTGTGTTCCGAGAATACCCTCGAAGGTTCTGCCGAAACCTTTCGTTACATTGCAGATCCCTGGAGTTACTAAAGAGTCATCCGTTGCATCTATTGGCTTCAAGAAACTTACCCTGTTCCGCATTTCTGCAGAGTACGGAGATACTGTACACGTGTATACCGATAGCTCTGTCACACCATATGCCTCCACTGCAGCCTTCGTCATTCCATATATGATCATCGCTCGGCAAAGACTCACCGAACGCTCATGAGGCGCTGGTATACGTACCCATGCTTTGGTCTCATATTGGCCGTTATTCTTTTTATGGCCGCTGCTTCGTTGGAAAGCCCGGGCTCTCATGCACATAGATATTCAGCTTAGTATCCAAAGGGGTTTTGCATATCGATATCATAAAAAACGATCTCTAAGAATCAGCGTGACAGTTGCAACCCGCTAATACAGAGACCTCCTGGTTTGGAAGTATTAACCAGAGTATCCTAGCGGAACTGAGCCGAAAACCGTAAGAAAACCGCAATTTTTGCTCAAACCAGAACTGAACCGGAACGTTACGATCTTTTCCGCTCCGTAGTAAAAGCGAAAAGAAAATAATGGTTTTCGGTTCAAGCTGGCCACCTTACCTCGATCTTTCAATCCATGCAATACTTGCCCTTTTGGCTGCACTATGCTACCTCAATTGTAAATATACACCTCCTTTCAGTGATTTTAGAAGCAGCAGCACCATGAGTACGGTCTCCTCAATTGCTGGCAACTTGCGGGATGAAGGACGACAGGTAGCCTGGTGCTTGCGTCGGTGATGGGTGATAATCTTGCGTCGGTGCTGGGCAAAGGCAGTGCACTCCTTTACTCGGATGGAAGACATCGTCTCACTTTCTGATGTACCTCGAACAGCGCTCTTTTGATGTGTCTAGTGGCCTGTGACCGAAGCCTCCAATTAGAAAAGAGTGCCACCCTCACTGGAGTCAAAGCTCTGCCTGTCCTTGCGTTCCTTGAAGAAACTTTAGCCGCTCATCCTTATTCTTGCCTGATAGATCCCGGGGCACAATTTACAAAGCGTTTGGTTAGTAAGTGCTCTTTCTTATTGGCTGACCGGCTTCGCTAATAATATGTCACGCATGATGTTTAGCTGAAATTTATTTACGGGCAATTCTAGCGTACCAGGTTTTCGTGAATACGGGTCCAGGGGTGCTATGCAGGATGCGCCGAGTTTGGCAAAACTCGGGATCTTCACGAGCTCTGGCGACACCCCAAGATGAAAGCACAAATGGTACCGAGACAAAGTTTATCTTTCCACAAGCCTCCAGTTTCATTGGTTTATCTAGATTCACTCTGGGTGGCTATCATTCCTTGGGCGTTGCCTTCTGGGCGGTCGACAAACAGGGGCTCACGTGATCATACCGTCGGTGCATGGTCGTGCCTTCTTTCACTTGTTTGTCGTTCCACTGAGTGCATTACACGCACAAGCGAGTTATAGAACAAATGCATTTAGTACAATATTATTAGTTAGTTTAACGTGGTTTAAAAGCATTTTAAAGGTTACAAGATGTAGACTGAATGTGTATTCGACTAATTTGTTATTTAGTACGCTTCGCATTATACCACGAGGGAACGCTGTGGTGGCGTCATCACATACATTCATCGGGCGAGCATGGCGGCTAAACATTGAAGCCCAGTGTAAACAAACTCGTACAACGAGCTTGCAGTGCGCGTCGTAGTGATCAGGCTCGACGATGACCACTATTTCTTGGATAGTTCTGTTCCTCCGTGAGCAATATTTCCGTGCACCCCGAAAGACTGCCAATAGCTTAGGCGATTTTAGAGATCGCAACGCGCACCTACTGTTCACGGCACAATCCTGAACAAACAACTTATCCGGTGCTGCTTCAGTGAGTGCGCTGAGTTCCTCCCCTCTGCGTGACTGCGAGCGTCATGAATATTGCATAGCGTGTGCTAAAGGAAGACAGCCGATATAGCTAAGATGCGACAAGGAGGTGGTGTCGATTATGGTTCTCGCAACCAACACAGTGAAGGAGACATCGACAAACTGCAGATAAGTATATTTCTACTGTTTCATATTTAGCATAATAATAGTGCACGGATTAAGTCACTATCGTAGTAACGAACTGAATGTCCAGCAGTTTAAAAAAGGCATTGAGAACCAATCAGTGTTCGTGCTTTTACATGTACGTGGGCCCGCGAAAATATGGAAAAGATAAAGGTAACCTTCATTAACTTGGTGACATAACAGAAATTCATCAGTGACATTCAGCCCGCAGAATCTATGGAAGAGTATCTTTATCCAGGTGAAATATCAATAGCAGGTACTGATGTAAAGCAGGAAACTTATACAAAAATTTCATGGCTTGAACAGCACATGGGAGGCATTCCCGAATCGTGATCGCCACATTACCGATATCCTTGAAAAATGTTTAGAATCATTACATTCTACCGGTTATGCAATATGGCACATAAACCTGGAGGTTAACAAAGAAACTTGACAAGTCGAGGAATGTGCAGAAATCGAAGTAACAAAAATTGTTGGAGATAGCATTAAGGCAGGAAGACAGTGGCGTAGTAAACCGTGGCAACTGATATGCTAGCTGAGATTAAGAAAAAAAAATGGAATCGGCGGGCAGGCCATGCACGTCTTCAATCACTTGTTGCCAATTTATAACAGGTGATTACATAAGCGTGACAGAATGGATGTCAAGAACTGCAGCCGCGGATGGTAGAAAATTGCGTAATGGGACAAAAATATGATGTTTGTAGGCATAGGATCCAATCAGCTCGCATAGACGGGATTGTAGGGAGCGGCATTGGTTTTGCAGTGAACAAAAATAGGTTTGTGGTGCTGACAGTAGAGACTCGTGAGGGTGCGAGGACACGTCACCTGTTGGCACACTAATAAACATTACAATTGGCTCTGAAAAAAACAACCCGTTATGAAATATCAAGCAACGTTGTCCCGACAAATTGTTTTATTATGCATACACTAAAGGCTTCCACAGTTAAGGGCATTTAGTACCAATAGTGCAATGAGCATTTTTATTTGTAAATAATGGTTTATATGCGGTTGATTCATTCCAACAATCCACTTCTTTTGCAGCAAAACATTCTGCTGCTGGAGGCACTCAACCACCTGGTGGCAGTAGGCGAGCGCCAGGCACGTGCTCTTGAGAGTGTGGCAAGGTCCAGAGGGCTGCTCTGAAACAGTAGGAGCAGTGCCCTCACTGCTCTCCTGTCGAGCCCCCAGAACACACCTTATAAAGGAGCTTTCAGTTTATTATTTTGTTTATTATTCAAGAGCATGAATAAAATTACTGCAGTAAACATTGTGCTGTGCATATTGGGACACTTGTAACATGCACTTGGTGTCTCTTCAAAATGGGCAAAAACGTAAGACAACCTGTGCCACTCTTGGACCATGTAAATGAAAAAGACACTAATGCAGCTTATACGTCATTGTGCTGTTTGTTCTTTCTATGTGCAAGAATAGAGCGGGTGTTGATTAGCCACATGATGAATGGTGTGTGTATTTCATAATGAAAAGATAGGAAACGGCATGAGCTTAATAATGCTATCACCTATAGACTGTGCATATGAATGCAACACTCCCCGATTTAAACGTGCCATTACATGCATGTTCGATACCATATATTCTTTAACAATGTAATATATTTGCATGTACTAATTTTCACACAGCTTAAGCCCATGCATAGCTCACTTGTGATGTATCCATTTCATAGGCCAAATAATTGTACACTTTGTCCTTTTGTGTTGTATGAAAAGCGGCATCCTCTAGTCGGATACAACTTCACAAGACAGGAGAGGCCCCGCCCAGATGACCAAAGTGCAGCTGCCCATTGCCTCCACGTCTAAAGAAATAGTCCCTCTCCAATGAGCGGGTATTAGTGCGTCCAGCGGCACGACGTCAGTGTAGAGTGTGTGCCCATTGGTTAGGCTTGTGTTCACCTGCCACTGAAGTGCAGATTCTGCGGCCTCTTAAATTTGTATCCGACTGCAGAATCACGTAATGCCTTGCACTGGTTGCATAGACTTTAGCAACTTGATAGCACCCAATGATCAGGAACAGAAATCTATGAAGGCACCCAAGCAAAGCTGGCTGGCCACACTTCCATTATGAGGGGCTGTAAAAAGGTATCGCCAAATATTCCCATGACATCCTTGAAAAAGAGGTGGTGTTTGGCACTTCTTTAGAATCAAAAACAGATTACAGTGAATGTTGTGAACCACGTTAAAACAAACTGAGCGTGGTTGCCTGCACAGCATGTAATGGAAGCTTGTGCTTGACATAGGAAACAAACTGCTCTGTCCAGTACAATTGTCGAGTTCGGTGTGGCACCTATTATGTCATTAGTGTCAACATACAAATTTTCAAAGGCCATTCATTTCACCATTATTTTTGTATGACGGTTCTTTCAATCAGTGCTTGTATTACATGAGCAGGTGGATGTGAAACAAAGCTTTGTTTGGAAACCTTCAGACTTCCATAATTGTGTGGCAAGGCACTCGCATGGTGTCGAATAGCTCACACTTCCTCGGTCCTGCACCAAAGAACAAAGAAGCCCAATGCTCTATTTGAAGTTGGATCGCGCAACAATTCAACGGCACACAAAGAAGAGTAACACACACAGCAGAGCGTTCTGCTGTGTGTATTTCTCTTCTTTGTGTCCCGTCGAATTGTTGAGCAATTGAACTTCAAGCTTCTATACCAATAAAACCAGTCTTCAACCTCATCAATGCTCTAGTTATTAAGCCACAATGGCGCACATCTTTGAAATGTCCCAACATGAATTAGCTCTCCAACAAATCACCACAAGCGTAAAATTTTGCTGCACAGGTGTATGCACGTGCCATATTCTGTACCACTAAACTCCCAGGAATCGAAGAGGCAAGCATTAACCAGCCTTACTGCTGCCGTTACCACCATCATCATGACACCAATAAAAAGACAGTGCTGCGTTTCAGTAAAGGGAGTGCCAGAGGGAAAGGCGTGACAGCGAGGCTTGAGGCTTACAAAAAAAAATAGCATTTACAAGACATGTTCAATGCCAAAATACGCTACATATCGCTCATCCTACTTTGGCATTGCGGCAAGCTTTTACATGTTTGAGCATGTCACAGTTTGTGTAATCATTGCTCTAAAGCTGTACAAAAGGTCTGTTCCCTCTGCAATCTTTATTTTTATCATGGCCGGTGAAAGACCCACTTTTCATTGGCATCTGCACCACATTTCTCCCGATATGTAATTTTGCCTTGGTGGTTCACGACATCTTCACGCACACTGAGTTCTGCAGAGCATTGGATCTGCATTGTTCTACTGCTGAAGAATTAGAGCCCCATTAGGAGACGAAAATACATGATTTGCCCATACTTAATAATGCTGCCCCACCCCCACCCCCCAAAAAATACACTGAAACACTGGCAGACGCACAAACAGTGAACACAGCAAACACTCTGACGTATTTTCTTCATGCAAGCCAGCACACTAAGGTTCTCAATGCATTTTCATTTCGCCATAAATGCATAGGCACAACCGGCTTGGTGCGACATCCACATCTCTCACTGCAACGAATTGTGCAATGCCTTGTTGTTTCATAGTGCGGCCGATATATGACGCATGACCATAATTCAGCGTTATGCATACTAACTTGTACTAAGTACTAAGTAATCTCATAAGAAAAACCAAGTTCTTTATGAGATTAGCATTCACAGGGTACTTCACACAATTTGTGATATCCATTTATCTATTCATACTTCATTAACCTCTTTCCCCAAAAAGTGAGCCATTTGGAAGGCACCCTGATAGATAAGTAGAACAATCTGTGAAAATTCAGCAACCAGCGAAAAAGTCATTATCATAGGCTGTCGCATGTGTGATGTCGGTAACACAAACTTTAAGTCGGCTACACAGAAGTGACAAATTTGGCAATATGGTGTGTCTAGACACTGCTTCAATGCTAATCACAGTAACGCTGACATTGAAGGCGCCTTAATTCCTACGTACGTTCCGTCGACATACCCGACTACGTTCGTAATGTTTCCGCGAAGTAAGTAGCGTTCTTTTATAAATGCCCGCTCAGCCGCAGTCTTCGGGAAAGCCAGCCACCGCTTCCGCACTGCCGCATCAATATGCGCATCAGACATCTCAGACACAGAGGCTCACAGTAGTCTGATGACGTCCAATGTAACGCTCGGCGCCAACGCTTTCCTGAAAACTCCCAGTCCCGTAGAAACTGAGGGCGCAGAGGACTTGCTCTTCAACGGTGAGCGAATGAAGCCCGCGACTCTGTCTCCACAGACGAGAGTCTTCGTCTAGGTCGTCACACAGCCAGCGCACTGATGTCTTCGACAGGCGAAAATGACGCTGAAACTCCACGGCGGTCATGTACGTGAACGGGTCCAGACGGTCATACTGACGCTTGCTGCCGCTGGATGAAATAACACAGGCTGCTGCTGCCGCCGCCATGTTCCCGAGTTGAACTCGGAGGGGGTTTCGCGATGCACGAGTATAGCACGAGTTCGCCTGTCAATCAAAGCCATAGGTCACGCCCCGCGCGAGG
Source organism: Dermacentor andersoni (assembly GCF_023375885.2). Lineage (NCBI taxonomy): Eukaryota > Metazoa > Arthropoda > Arachnida > Ixodida > Ixodidae > Dermacentor > Dermacentor andersoni. The sequence continues at coordinate 334,441,444 of NC_092814.1, forward strand.
CATGTAACTCTTGTGCGCGCACCCACCACGGTTGGGCCACGCCCAACTTATCTTTCGGCAGCAGCGACGCGGTGCCGAGCTGACAGGCATCAACAATATTCACCACCGACATAAAACACGCACAACGCACTGTCATCGGTGATGTACTGCGCACTACTATCAAAAACAAAGCGTTGACTGTCGCTCGCTTATGCATATATCTTCTCGGGCTGAGATGGCCCCACAGCACGGTTTCATTGCCTGCATTGTGGCGACGTAGCGCACAGTAAATAATTATCGGCACGTCACTGTAGCTGCTTGCAAGGCGTCGATGAACCGAGGGTGACGACGATGCTGAGGAGTGCGTATTGCAGCAGTCGTTTGAGATGGCTGCTCTGTCATCGGTGATGTATCGGAGCCACAACGTCGTAAACACGATCAGCGTCCGAGAATCGCTCGCTCTTCTAGACCCAATGCAATGGCATTTCTTCATCACAAGCACTGCGCACTCAACAGTTCCAACACCTTCCTCAGTTCGAAGTCTCATTTCATGACCGCACACAAGAGCCTTCACCTCCCAAAATGCAATTGCTGCGGTCTCGTTACGGTATCCTTCTGCGATCGCTGCTGGCTCCAGCATAAGTAATCCGCAAGCACCTTGGTGCGCACAAAACACTCAAATACTGCGTACATGCCCTCAGAGGCACTTTCACTGGGCAAGCGATGACAAGCGATGAATTGTGTCGCTGGGAAGCACGCGCTTCTTCGCAATGCATCGCCGAGGCTTCGCGCACAAAGATAAACTGGTACATTTTCACTAAACTGCGTCACTACGGGCACTACGGACCACCATTTTGCAGCGACAGCCGTTGCTCCCGTGACTAGTGTGTCGTTTTTAGTTGGTAAAGCGGAGGCCTTAAGGCGCCTGTGATGAACAGCCGTACCACGGCGCTGCGTTTCTATTCTCCTAATAGAGAAAGAGTGGTGATCACTGACATTTTTGAGAATAGTATAGTAGCGCCCCTAGGTGACTTCTCACCGTATGAACTGCCTCGGGCGCGCTATCCGTTTCAATGTATCCGCTTCTAAGCTTTCGCCTCACTGTCGCCACTCGCGGCAAGAAGTGCAAAATTTAATAATTTGCCCGATCTCCGTTTGTCATCAGAAATTTCTAGCATTCAAGAAAAACAGACACTCAAAGAAATAAAAATGTTCGTTATTTTATTTGTTGTATTTTAACGTATTCGTTTGAGCGAAAGCGTAAGTGCAAGAATGCGCCGCATGTACCCTGTTCGCATTCGATGGAGGATAGAAAGATAGTCCCCGAAAGAGGAGGCACGCCCTTGACGCGCCCGCGAAAGGCGTGGCAAGCGGCTCACGGCAAGTCTGCAGACAGACAGCGGGACAGTCACGGTATTGCTAAGTTGCGATAATCCGTTGATAACAATACGCGGCGCTGGCGAGTTTCGTTGTGCAGCCGTCTGCGCTTGAAACGTGAAAGCAGCGTCCCGCGCAGGGTGCGCTCATGTTGTCATACGCGGCTTTTTGTCTAGGTATTTTTTTGCCTGCAGCCTTTGCACGTCCCGCGCTATCTCCATTCACTGACTGCCGTCGAGCAAACTCGGGTAAAACTCGGGTGAACGAGAAACTCAGCGCATCCTGCATAGCACCCCAGGGCCTGTATTTACGCGGCATGCTTGTCACTATGCCATTCGCAAGGGCGGGCTGCAAACGTTTTCTCAGCGAGGCTATGCGGATAGTGACAGCAGCCCATTGGGCACAACAACAAGATCGCGAGAAGTGTCAGGTATAGGCTTGATCTCAATGGGACATATCGGACGCCGTGTGGCATCCAACGTAGCCATGCGAACTTCCTTCACAGGTTAAAACAAAGTGTTGCTAGCGACAATATGTTTTCATAGCATCCGACGCGTGGACTCGACAAAGTGTGATTCCTGCAAAGTGCCTGAAACAGTTGAGCGCATATGTGTTGCTTGTCCGCCGTATGACTGAACAGGCTGGAGGACGCTCTGCGTTTCTGGAATAAGTTTTCCTCTCTCTCCCTAAAGCTTTACTTCACATAGATTCCAGCATTTCTGTTGGATGTGTACAATTAATTTGTAACTACTAACTACCGGTGGGCTGGAAAGCAACACCCGTAATCTTTCCTTCCAGCTTAGCAGCAACGTAAACCTTTTGGACAGAATAAGCTTAATCTTTTTTATATAAATAATCTTCGTTTATGCAAATGCACTTAAACCAGTTCGAACCTACTTAACCATTATTTTTTCCACACCAAAGTTCAACCGGAACTGAACCGCTTTCGCTCAAATGAAACGAAAACCGCAATGAAATTGTTTTGGTTCGAAACTCTGGTGTAAACATTCCAGATCACTGAATGTTTCAGCAGAGCAAAGCCACCTGAACATGAGACCTATATGTCCTTGCTTTACTGGTTATGAATCTTCCGCGTAACGCTATGGGACAGGCTAACTTGCTGCCTCAAACGGTCGCACCGCAGCGCTGGCCTAATTCGACGAGTGGCGTAGCCGGACAGCAGCCGCTGCATCTAGCGTTGCGGCAGTCGTCATTCGCCATTGTAGGTGCTTTTGTACTTGTGATCCCCAAAGTCACCGAAAGGGGTAATTAGCGCACCCCGGGGCACCAAACAGCAATGGTGATGCGCACGAGGTGCTGTGTGATCGGCTGCTTCTTGCTACATTCGCAACGACGAGGTCCCGCTGTTAGCGATTCCGTCGAATGCTGAGCAGCGAGAGAAAGAAATATGCGGATCCCACGCACGGCGGGAATCGATGAAAGTGAAGCTTTCTGTGTTGTTTACTTTGATTGATGGTAATTAGCGGCGATGTTGACGGCGAATGTTTAATTTCTTCAACGTTTCGGTAAGCACGAAGGTGGTGGGTTGACGTTTAACGTTACCATCATACGCGGCAGTCTATCTGCGTGGTACACGGAGCACACAGAGGAAAGTGTTTGCTTGAGAAGTTATGCGCCGTACTTCATAACCTCTTAGAGGAATGAGCACATTCATTGACTCATATGGCACATTGCAACGTGACATAACTATTAAACTTTAATAGAATTATGGGGTTGTACGTGTCACGTCCACAATCTGATTATGAGGGACGCCGTAGTGGCGGATTCCAGAGGCTAATGTGGCGATGCGCAGGGAGCTCCAGAGGTAATGTGTATATTCCACCGGGCGCAAACGTCCAAACGAGTTTTTCGAGTCGTCTTTCCTCTCTGCTTCTCTCCTCTCATATATAGACACGCTCTGAACCATCCCGCGACGCGGTGTGCCAGACAGCAGCAGTGGGAAAGTCGAAGAAACAGGCAAAGATAGCTTCGCTTTAAAATCACTGTGCAAGCACTCCGTACAGATGGTTAACCAGCAAAGCTGAAACGTGCGGCCTCAATGTTTATCACTAGGTTAATCCCGATGTTTCATTAAACAACGGCTTGGTAGGCTGCCGGATCCTCAGTACGAAGTTGCTGCTTGCGCTTGGCTGCACGAGCCTATTCTTTTGCCCGGGCTGCGGCATTGGCACTGCGTGGGCGAGCTCCTTCCCGCTTCTGCTCGCGGCGTTGCTGATCAAATGCTGCCTGCTCCAAAGGAGTACGTTGTTACGACTTTGCACCGGTGCCACCACTATTACGACTTTGAGGTGGTCCCGTAGCGCTCGTCACCCGTTTCGTGACAGAGCGTTGGTAGCGAAGACTCCGAGTCAGGCGTCGGTGAGAATAACAAAAGGGACTTTATACACTATATACAGGCCATTATACAGGACATGAAGGGATCGGCACTGGGGCCGAGAGCTCACAGCAAACGCGACTGTTCCCGCACGGCGACGTCCGGCGAAAACGCGTGACACATCTCACTCCAGTCGAGAGCGGCACTGGCTCCCGGTGGGTCGGCGGATCCGGTTTTCCAGGCGGCGCGTCGCGGCTTATAAGCCCCGAGAAACCATTGTCACTCAAACGGCCCAATACAAAGCCAGCACTCGACGGTCGTCCGAGAGGTCCAACCAGCGACCGCGCTGGCCACCCGGTTCAAAGTTCGCGCGCGCGGTGACCTCCAGGAAAAGGAGGTGCGGCGCCGGGCTGTCTGGCACTTGGTGGCACGTTTGGACATGTTGCTCGCGTGCACTTCTCCGCTGGACACGGCTGCCTGACGGCTCAGCATCTTGACTTGTCAAGGGAGAATTAGGGCGCTGTGCCTTTCGGCGCAGCCCCGGGTTTGTCCAAAGGGCGCTCGCAGGATAAATTCTGCATCTTGTAGATTCGGAATCCGGGCTGGTGGTAATGGCACAACAGCATCCCCGCCCTCAGATAAGGCGCCGGGAAGACGAGCTGCCTCCACGTGGCTCGGATGCCAGGCGCGCACGTTCGTCAGACTCGTCCAAGTTCACGTCCAGTGTCTGGACGCCAAGTAACTTCACGTGCCCAGGTCCCACTCGCCAGGACAGGAGCTCTGCTCACCGTGTTGTCGCCAAGGCACCTCAACCAGCTCCGCTCGGGTCGTTCCTAAGCCCTTGCTTCTCGCCACTGGTCCCGGTTGGTCGTTCTGCAGCTTGCAAAACCGACCGGCAAAAGGCAACACCCAACACGAACAAGTACCCTCTGTCCCCCGTCAAACAACAGACAAGGCCATAATCCAAATCAACCTAACTGAATTGCTATCCCCCTTTTTGCTCCCGCTGCAACAAGAGGCAGGTGTACGATCTAGTACACAAGGCTCAAACAACCATTTTTCAAATGAACAACATACCAAAATATCAGGAACAATTAATAATCAGCAATAATAATGACAAATAGAAGGGTCCCCTTGAAATCACTTGGACCGAAAACACACTGCTGAGGAAGCAAGTGAGGTCATTCATTTTTCCCGGTGATATTTTCGCGGAATCAGAAGCTGCTTATATTTGCGACCCTGCTTATCCGTGTAGCCGCGGTGCAATAAGCCAGATTCCTCGTAAAATGAAACCCTCTTTTTTTTCACTCCCCGTTTGACGCTCTTCCTCAGATCGGCTAGTGAACAGTCTTCCTGTTGCTCGCGAATCAGAGTTTCCCTTTCAACTGCAGCCTGCTTCTGCCAGCTGGCGGAAACCAAAGCGAGTGTGGAGCCCGCGTCGCCTAACTGCGGCGTCGCGTCCATATCGCGGCTAGCACGGCACGTGTCACTCCCACTCACTTCCAGGACACGCTCGCCCAGGCCGGCCTCCGAGCTCTGCCTCTCCCGTGACTGCTCGCCACTCAAGTTACCTTGATCGGTCCGTGTGCCGCACCGCTGTTCGCTCACCGACGCAAAGTCAAGTTCCCTCGACAGCGGGTGCGCTTCGGATCGCGTGAGGGCCATGTACGCCACGTCGGCAAAGAATGATTTGCCCTGATCCTTCAGCAGCTGCTCCGAGCTATTTGAGAAGAGGTAGGAAAAGTGCTCCGGGAGGGCGGCAGACACAGCGGCTTCGGTGTTAAGTTTCCCAAACTCTCCTTCAATGATAACCGTTGCGATCGGTGAACAGACACTCTCCTCCTCGTCCACTTGCCGTATCCTAGCGCACTCTCCCGTAAAATCACTCGAGGAGATGAAAGACGGGTGGACAACGTCCATAGTTGCTGCAGAGTCCCGAAGTGTACGGCACTTCTTACCGTTTACCTTAATATCCTGCACATACGGCTCCAATAGTCGTATGTTTTTGTGAGTTTCCTGTATCGTTGCAAAACCAATTTTCTCTGGCCAGCTCGCAGCGATGTGCCCTTGCTTTTTGCAATTGTAGCAGATTAACGGTTTCCGTTTTTCAAAAGAACGCGTCGTATCGTTTCGCTGTTCGGGACCATCGTTATCATTGTGAGATGCATTCTGTCCTTCCCTTACAGTTTCTTTGGTAAGGGACTCGTCTTCCCGAAACTCGCGACGCGTGTTTTGCTTCCGTTCTTCAGGCTTCCCGGAAAACCCATCTCTCCTATCTGCTTTTTCTACGCGCACTGCCTTGCTGTGCAAGCTGCGGCGGGTGTAATACTCTTCCGCTAACTCTGCTGCCTTGTTTAGCTTAACCTCCTTTAGCGTATCTTGCAGCCAGAGCCGGACATCCTCATCAATGCAACGGTAGAACTGCTCCAACGCGATGCATTCGACGATTTTGTCGCGGTCGTCGTAAACCTCTTCGCCCTTCAGCCATTCCACCAGGTCGGCTTTTAGGCGAAACGCGAAGTCAACATTGGAATCCTTGCCCTTTTTTGCATACCGGAACCTCTGCCGGAAAGCTTCGGGCGACAATTTGTACTTCCGCAGTAGCGCTTCCTTCACATCACTGTAGCTCTCAAACGCCTCTTTCGATAAGCAAGTTATTACGTCTGATGCCTCCCAGGAAGCAAGGCTAACAGATTCTGTGCCCAGAGGGATCGCTCAATGCTATTCCGTTCGCACACGTGCTCAAATTTCACGAGGTATTTGGCCATATCCTCTCCGACGACAAAGGGTGGAAGTTGATCGCGTATTCTTGGAACGTTAGAAGTGAGACTAGGCGCCGGCGAGCTATTTCGGGTCTCCAACTCTTTCATTTTAAGCTCGTGCTCGCGACGTTCCTTTTCTGCCTGCCACTCCCGACGTTCTTTTTCTGCCTGCCACTCCCGGCGTTCCTTTTCTGCCTGCCACTCCCGACGTTCCTTTTCTTTCCTTTCCTCCTCGCAACGTTCCTTCTCCCTCTTTTCCTCCTCGCAACGTTCCTTTTCTTTCCTTTCCTCCTCGCGACGTTCCTTTTCTTTCCTTTCTTCCCTTTCCCGACGTTCATTGATATCCGCCCAGGCCTCTTCGGCTTCCTCAGCCGTTACGTCCCCAGTCCTCATGACCTCAAGGATCGCATTCTTTCTTTTGGTTGAGCCCAACTCAATGCCCAACTCCTCACAAATTTGGAGAAGTTCCTTGACCTTGTACTTCTCCATCGTTCACACTGTCCTCCAGCTGTTTACCCTTTTTGAATATACTTGCCGTACGCTACTATAATGCTACTAGTAAGACATCCGCAAGTATTTCACACACTGCCCTGTTTACCCCCTCAGCATCCCCTGGTACTGAAGTAAAGCATCCCCAAGTGAGAAGGGTAAAATTCTTTGCAGGCAGTGATTTGGGGGGGGGGGGGGGGGAATAAATTCTTTTTTTTGTAATGCGACAGCGTGCCTTCTGGCATAAAGAATTATTTACACGCCGGATTCTCGGAGGAAGTCCAACAGTATCCGGTGGCGGGGCCCCAAGATCCAACTGTCTACATCTGGCGGCCGGCCTAGGGGTGGTCCACATCGAAGCAGGCATTTCTGGTGGAGGGCGTGTAGAGAGGGGCAAGTCCAGAGGAGGTGATCAGTGCCCGCCTCGCAGACAGGAACGGGACAGAAGGGGCAGGAATCGCTGATGGAGGCATGGTACTGTGCCGACCACGACCAGGTTACCGCAGAGGTAAGGGTGACACGGAGGCGTAAACTTCGTAGCAAGGCCTCTTCCCAGTGCGCTAGGCCGCCAGAGAGGTCGGTGCCACACGGTGGGACAAGTGCTCGCGTGGCGCGCCGAAGATGTTCTTTTTATGTGAAAAGCCTTGTCTCCGGAGAAGTGGGGGCCGATTGAAGTGTACGAGAAATTTTGTTATGGCTTGCTGCATCCACTAAGACTTGTGTGGAATGTGCATTGCGACGTAACCATTGTGCACGTACTTTAAAGGGTAATTGCTCAAGTGTGTCCTGAAACTCTTGTGCAAAAACGTCGGAATTCAGAACACGCCGCAGACAACGCATGGCAGCTGAGGAATATATTTCCGGACAAGCGATAGGTGACGTGATCATCACTCGCACTAGCGTCGACATACGCTACGTGTCTGCGGGAATAACTGGCACTCATATTTGATCAACTAATTGCTATTACACTTGATTCAATAAGGTGGCCAACGGATCGTGTGTGTATGCCAGTCAGAGGCCGATTGTCTGTAACTTGCTGATCAAGCCACGGTGGTCATGGCAGGCAGGAATCGCGGGGCATCACCGAACCGTTTGCCATATACTTCTCAAGAGCTGCGGCTTCAGGGATATCATGGCACTTTGCGGAACGAGCTTGACGAAGCTGGTGAACCAGTTCGTGTAGCGTATTTAATTGCGCTTAAGCCTGGAGCACGTGAATGGGCGTAATTTTTGGGAGGCCCGTAATAACACGCATTGCTTCTCGATTGATAGATTCCAAGAGGTCCCACTCTACGCGTGTCATGTGGTGAAACTGGGCTTGGTATATCAATCCTTCCTGTAACACAGTACGTATGGGGAGGCAGGCGATGGTGGTTGTGGCACCACCGGACATTTAGAAAATGCTGCAGATGAGTTGCAGCATTTGGTATGCCTTCTGACGTGTTGTGAGAATCCAGGGGCCGGCGGAACCGGAATCGTGCAGGTCCAGGCCGAGGACTCGGAGTGAGCTGACGACTGGAATTCTACTTCCGTGCAAAAAAAAAAAAAGGACGATAGGGGTGGTGTTAAACGCACGGCGACCGCGCGCGTTCGCGACAGGAAGCAGCGCCGTCTTTTGAGGCGACAGCGTGAGTCCCACAAAAGAACACCATTGATACGTAACTGTAAGAGAGAGCTGTAACCTTGTGGCTTCAATTTGGAGAGACGGGTAGACGGATAAGACTGTGATGTCATCCGCATAAAAGGGTGCGTGCAGGTCAGCAATGCCGTCCAATAGCCATGCCAAGGGTAGGAGCCTAATGTTGAAAAGTATGGGGGCCAGCACTGACCCTTGCGGTAGATCGCGATGTGGTCGGAAGGATCCCACATTCATTGTCTTTGTTGACGCGGATGGCGAATTCACGAGATGTAAGAAAGGTGTGAACAAACTTGCATAGGTGGGTGGGTAAGTCAATCCAGCGTATCACTTCAACGAGGGCAGCATGGCTGACGTGGTCATATGCCTTGTGCACATCCATGCCAAGAACGGACCTCACTCGGGTCGATCGGCCACCAATCAAAACCATAGAGGATAAGTGACCTAAGCCGTCCTATGCACCAAGGTGAGGCCGAAAACCAACTTGCAACGGATGATACCAGTGATGTACGTCTAGCCACCACTGGAGACGGTTAGACGCCATGCGTTCCAAGAATTTCCATAATGTACACATAAAAGAAATTGGTCGGAGATTTGACATGTTGTCATGAGGTTTGCCGAGCTTCGGGATGGCCATTATAGCTGCTTGCAGCCAGTGCTCCGGTACTTCTCCTGGCAGCCATGCAGCGTTTAATGAGCTGAGAACAGCTTCTAAGGTGGCTCCTTCTAGGTTTTTAAACGCCTCATAGGTCACGCCGTCAGGACCCGGGGAAGTGTTCAATTTGGCTTGGTCTACAGCAGCGATAAATTCAGCCACCGTGAACGGAGACTGCACCCCAGAGATACCATGTGCTGATGAGAGTGCCCCTGTATTCGGTGGAAGCGTAAATGGGGCGAAGACCACAGGTGGTTGCCTATCATAACGGGGAAGTAATACCTGCGCCATGTCAAATGCAAAGACACCTGGGGTTTTGCCGGACTCGAGGCACGAGCTGTAACCCGGGTCAGGAGAGCGTCCACATACTTCCATTGCTAGGAACGTTCTCCAAATTGAGGCGGCGCTGGTGGTTGGACCTAGCGAAGAACACCATCGCCAACCAGCGCTGACGTGAAAGGCGGCGTTCGTGGCGTCTAGCTGCAGCTGTCAGCTGACGATGGCGGTGTTGAGCCTCCACGGAATCTGGGTGCCGACTTGCATGAACCTCTGCCTGGCAACGCTGTGCCCAAAGCTGTAGGAGTCGAAGATCTGGTATCGGACCAGATTCCGCGGCCCATGACGTTAAAGTGTCTGTTTTGACTGCCGCTTGTAACATTGGGATGGGGTCGCATAGAGGGTCGAGAGCGTCCTTCGCTAACGAAGCACGAAACATGTCCCATTCGATCACACTACACTGGCGACGGAGGCGGTCGGTTTTCTGAGGGCCTAGGCCGAGCCGAATGGGATGGTGATCACTCGCCCGGCAGTCCGGGGATATTATGTGATGTCTGTTACATGGTTATATGTGATGTCTGTGGTTCGCGATGCCAGGTAACTGCCTGATGGCCCAACCACCAGGCCAGGTCTGGTGAATACGGAGGCATTTGGGGGTGGGTGCAGCGTCGTGTAGGCATGGATACGTCATTAATCAGACTAATGTTGTTCTGGGTGAAAGTCTGGGTGAAACGCGTCAGAGTGTATTGTTTAGTGTAGCAAGTAGTTCTAACCGGAGTTTTGTACTTTACTTTGTCTAGGTAATTTCCGCTGCTGATGTGCATCTTGGCAAGCCCAGCCAAACTCAGAGAGCCCGAGTTTGAATAATGTTTGGTGCCTGAATATTTTTACTGCAAGTAATCGTAATTAAGAGGCAAGCTGTATCTTAGAAACGAATAGGAACTGTGCCCTGTATAATTCCAACACTGACTTTACTGATATACCTACAGTTGCAAGAACATGTAGCTGTTCGCGCAGCAGCTCACCTCGTCAGCCGAAAGCAACTTCGAAAACGATCGATGTCGAGCGACTTGAAGGAAACGGTGCAGTATTTCTATTGCAGCCCTGCGGAGTGGACCACAAAAAAATTAAACTGGTTTTCTTTATTAGAGAGCTTACCCATAATTTGGCTGAGAAAGAGTACCATGTCCCCTTTAAGGGGTTTCCAGGTCCCCTAGGCGCCACAGGCAACGAGCTCGTCGACTACGCTGCTTCGTTTGCAGTTGTAGACAGAACGCAATAATATGTACTGTTATCAAGGGCACATGTAAGAATAATATTTGCAGAAGAGATAACGTTGTCTGTGTGGAACATCCCAAATTTTCAAAACAGCCCAGTGCACCACGTCTACTCTTTGCTTTGCCTTCGCGTGCCATCTAGACTTTGCCGACGCATGGCTACCCGGCTTTGTCGGCTATAGCTATGAACGGCCTTTACGAAGCCTATCACCTTCCGCATGCAAATGGCTGACAAGGTTACATGTGATGTCTCTGGTTTAGAGAGAATCGGTGAACGTGATCTACGTGACTGTTTTCGATGCAATATGATATAGAGATGATTACTTAGGACTGTGGTACTTCGCATCGATGACGAACCACTGTCGAAAAATAAAACATTTTGAAAAGTCGACTTGACAAGCCATTGCCGTAATGAGTGGCGAAGGCATTGCTACAGTTCTTAAGAAAAAGAAGCCGGCAGAAGTGGCTTTACAGTTATTTGCTGTTAATTGTGATTCCGTTATTTATACGTGTACTGTGATCGTGAATTACTGTAACCGTGTGGCTACGTTTTATATTTCCTTCGGCCTTTCCCCCACCCTCTTCCGCCAGTGTAGATGCAGACCGGAGTTTGTGCTCTACTCGACCCTAGCTGTCTTTATCCTCTCTATCTATCTATCTATCTATCTATCTATCTATCTGTCTGTCTGTCTGTCTGTCTGTCTGTCTGTCTGTCTGTCTGTCTGTCTGTCTGTCTGTCTGTCTGTCTGTCTGTCTGTCTGTCTGTCTGTCTGTCTGTCTGTCTGTCTGTCTGTCTGTCTGTCTGTCTGTCTGTCTGTCTGTCTGTCTGTCTGTCTGTCTGTCTATCTATCTATCTATCTATCTATCTATCTATCTATCTATCTATCTATCTATCTATCTATCTATCTATCTATCTATCTATCTATCTATCTATCTATCTATCTATCTATCTATCTATCTATCTATCTATCTATCTATCTATCTATCTATCTATCTATCTATCTATCTATCTATCTATCTATCTATCTATCTATCTATCTCTTTCTTCGTCTATATAATACCTGTTTCAATGTTATGTACCCTTTCTAAGCATAATTTGCAACCTGTGTCTTTTTGCGTGCCTTAACGTATTATGTTTTTAACGCGTATCTCATACTTCGCGGTGAAGTGGTTTCGAAACTAACAAATAAATGAGAAATGAACACTTTTTGTACCTCATTTGTTCTTTGAACTTGCTTATGTCATTATAACGCTGTTTTAATGCTTTCTAAAGAACGTAGGTAGTCGAAGCGAGTGTTTTGCAGCATGCAATTTCCTGCTGTGTGGAGTATTTCGGCTGTATTTCTGTGTTCTCTAGGCTAACACCGCCAATCACTCTTTAAACATTATTCAAGGAATTGTTCATACGTTCCAACTAACACTTTTGGGAACCGTTAACATTCTGTTTCCACACACTGTGAAAAAGTTTAAGGCTGAGCCAACCCACCGAACAACATGCAAGGGAAGTTTTTGCGGTCGTCTATGCTCTGCAGCCAATGTTGCGCGATCGCCGTTTGCGCATGAGCTCCTTTGCCATTTTTTCAAAACACATTAGTAAATGCAGGAAAGATACAAATTTTAATGCAAAAACATTATATGCCCCATTACGCAAAAATCCGGCGTTGTAATCGGCGACGATGGTACCAAAAATAGCCCAGGGCGCGAACAGCGAGAACAAGTCAAGAAATGCTCGGATTGACGTTAAGTTTGTCAGGCAGGTTTCTGTAAACAACTTAAACTAATGCCTTCGAAAACGAAATTAGGTAAATTTTGATCTGGGTGCGAGACGAGCACGCTTCGCCGACGTCACGCTGGCTCCATGGCTAAGGCTGAATAAAGCTGTGCCTAGTGCGTGCGTCATTGCACACCTCACGTCCCTGACTCCGTCACTGCCTCCCACGTGTCACTTGCTCTTCAGATTTCATCGATGCTATGTCTACTGCGATGCACTCTCGACGCCAAATCATGAGTGTATAAAATGAGCTGTGCCTAGTGCGTGCGCCATCGCACACGTTACGTCGCTGCCTCCCGCGCGTCGCTTGCTCTTCGGATTTGATCGGTGCTGTGTCTACTGCGATGCACGCACAAGCGTCTACCTCAGGGGCAGCTGTGAAGCGTGGTCGTCCACGAAAGCACGCCGCAGAATACGTAGCGAAACAAAAAAAAAACACAAAAGAAGACGACATAGTAATAACAGACATACTATTAGGCATAAAGTAAAATTAATCGCGCTGCAGCAAAATGGTCCGAATGTTTCTGATCTGCGGCTAACGTATGCGCAAACACACACACTGATTCAGCAGAAAGAACTTTAAAGGACGTCGAAAATACCAATCGAAAACCTTTCACCTAAGCTTATAATGCTTTGTCATTTGCACACGTAAGGAGTCTTGAGTGTCTCTGCTGATTTTCTTTTTTTTTTCATTATTAACGGAGAGTTTCCTGTTCGGCGTGTGTTTCGCATATTGACTCTCACTAACACAAAGCACACACAGCTACGAGATTTCATATTATATTCGCAGGTGTTCGCCCTTGTGCCAGTCTAGAACCGACAGCCGTGTACTGTTGCTGTCATAATGTTATCTAAAAACGCTGAACTAACAACATTTGAACTCATTCCTATTTCTAATTCCGTGTTTGCGTAAGTCCGAATCGGCTTTGAATTATTTATTTTACCTCAGTGATGGTTTGCTTCTCCACACGTCTGGCAGCAGTTTCTTTACAAGGCATTTGTGATGTGAGGTAGTTGGGAGTAACTAATTACATTATGCTCTGCGTTACAAGTTCTCAATTAGGGCGTTAAGGAGCTTCGGGCGTGAGACCGGTGTATTATAACATGTGCGGTTATGTACTGTCGCGATGAAAGAAATGCGAACAGCGGTAAGCGTGGCTTCTGGCATAATCAGTGGAGCCTAGCGTCGGTCCGCTAATGCGAGGATACGTGTCCAACTCAGATATGCTTTGGCTGCCGCTAGGTGAATCTGTGCTTTCAGTCGGCGCCACCATAGCGCTAGAATATTGTTCCAGCTGGCGTTAGGGCAACATGTGTGCGTTCCGGGTGTAAGACATGACTGGCAGATGATAAGCTTTTCTTGTCTATATGCCCGGCAGGTGGAATGCGGCACGTTTTCATGCTGTCGCAATGCTTGTGCGCTTAACTGAAGCGTCAAGTGCGAGCTCGACAGTCGCTGGCTCATAGGTCTGCATGGAAAAAAATAGAAGTTTCGAGAAAAAAAACAATGATTGGCAGTGGAGCTACATGCGCCACCTATTTATTCTCCTACGGCGCAGGAGCAAAGCTATAGGCTTGAATCCCTACAGTTCGAAAAGAAAATCATTCTGTGAGTGCCGGACGCCGACAAGATCGGAATGATCGCTTTGTACCGCCAAGAAATTCCCCAGAGAAGAATTGAGGACATTAACGGAATAGCGCTTTCCACAGTCAACAAAGTTTTGAAAGTTTACAAAGCTGAAAGTAGGCTTTCGGCCTATCCTCACACTTTGCGGCCCCGTTCCACGACCGCGAAAGAAGAACTACTAATTATGGCAGCCACCATAGACAATCCTTTCTTAACAGCCCAGCAAATAAAAAACGAGCTAGGGCTAAACGTTGATGTTCAAGCGGTTCGACAGCACCTCCACAAAGCGGTCCTTCACAGCAAGACAACCGTAAGAAAACTATTGCTTTCGGATCACCACAAAGTCCACCGTCTATAATTCGCACAATCGCCCAAGGACTGGGGAAGTATTCTGTAAGAGTCCGCCTAGTGCACATGTACATTTCGTCTGCTGTTGAGGTTCTGACTGGCTGGGCTGCGCTGGGCGTCCGCAGCCGCCAGGCGCCGCAGCCAATCAGCACTGCAGCAGCAGCAGACGAATTAGACACGTCCACTGGGCGGACTCTTACAGAATACCCCCACTGGACTGTGGATGATTGGGGCTAGGTGATGTTCAACGATAAGAGCACATTTACCACAAAGGATTACGACAGACTGAAAGTGTGGCGTCAAGACACTCATGGGTAAACCTTTGCACCTTAATGTTCTTGAATTGCGACGCTCTTTGTAAAGATGTGGTCCTCAATTTGTTCACTTATTGCTAGAGTGGTAGGAGTAGTATCAGAATTTAATGAATATAACTCGACGACAAACGTCACATGAGGGTGCGACTACCGAGTATGTAAAGGACATAATATATATTTCAGCGTTTAAAGTCAGACAGCTATTCTGCAATTAGCTTGGCCACTTTTAGGTTCGATCCTGCATGTCATTAATTAACGGCTCGAGGTACATTCTTAGCGAATGAATAAAAACCATGTTACAATCACAGCGCAGTCCCTGTTTTAGTGCCAGGTGCCTACTTAGCTACAATATACAAGAAAAAATGTTTGGATACAGCAGCAATTGGGCTAAACGTATTATACCACTTTGAAGCGCGTAAACACAAACTTCATTTTTTTTGTGTGAGTGGTTTTAAAGGAGAATAGGAAGAGATAAGTACAGCGCCGTTACTGCCTCTCGTGCGAGGGCACCTCCACGGCGCTGTACGGGTGAGGGGAGAGGGGTCTCATTTTTTTTTTTCAATTTATGCAGCTTTGATCCCACCTGCTTTAAACGAGCAAGCCTCAGCGGGCATTGCTCCGTGAATGTGTGGGGTACCATGACAGCCGGTGGGTTTGGGTCCCCTTATACGGCTAGATGAACGCTTCACTGCAGCAGAATGCCGTAAAGTAATCGAGCAGGTTTTCCTGCTCTTTGCTTTGGATGGGTCATTCAAGGATGGGCTGTTTTATATCAGCATGACCTTTCTCCAAACTACGCTTCATGTTACGTGGACGCTTTGCTAGAGAACCTTGCCATCCGTAAACTTTCGTGGCCGGCAAAAGGAGCGGAGATAAATCCAAGTGAGAATGTCTGGGGAATTAGGAAATCACGCTTGTCACGTCTGCAGCTCCATAAAGTGAACAAGGGGGCTCTCTGGGTGGCTCTTCACGCCGAATGGGACAGGCTTCGTGGCACTGAGCCACCCATAGACATGTTCGCCTCGATACTAAGGCGCATGGAATCCGTTATCTGTGCCGAAGGAAACTTTATCAAAAGTTAACTAATGTCAATTATGTTTTGGTCGAGCAGTTCTGCTTTGTGGTATCCTCAAACCTTACGCCAGCTCGACCTTTTGTTTGAGTTGTTCTTGATATCTTCCTTAGATCCATAATTTACTATGGCCTGGAAAACGTTGACGCTTCAGTTCTATTAAGCACACAACCATCGCAACAGCATGAAAGCGTGCGGCATTTTACTTGCCGGGCACACTGAAAAAGAAAGGTTATCATTTGCCAGTCATGTCTGACACTCGCAACGCACACGCGGTGCAACGGCGCCAGGCCGAACAGGACCTAGCACTATTATGGCGCCGACTGAAAGCCCGGATTCTCCTAGCGACAGCCAAAGCATATGGGAGTTGGACACGTATCCTCGCACAAGCGCACTGACCAATAAAGTTTCTTCACTCACTCACTCACTCACTCACTCACTCACTCACTCACTCACTCACTCACTCACAAGCGCACTGACGCTACTGTGCCAAAAACCAAACTTTACGTTGTGCGCATTTTTTTCCATTGTGATATAATGAAGTTTGCGCTGTCCTCATTACTGCGCCGTCACCTTTTCTAGTTTTCAAATAAAAGAGAAGCACAACTGAAAAAAAATACAATGCCCTTCCAGTCTCTGAAGAAGGATGGCCAGCGAAGCTGTGAAAGCGGGCCCCTTAATGGCGAACTGCACCTCCGTCGTGGGTCAGCCCGGTATTGAACTACCTTCGGGATCGGCCCAAGTATGTGGAGTGCTCAACGCCTGCTACAACTCCGCCGCGGGTCGGACCAGCATTACACTATCTTCAGGAGTGTTGACTTTATTTTTCTTTCTCAACTGTTGAGTGGGCCCTTTTTCAATAAAAAACATATTTCATTATTCACCATTCTTTGAAAAAGAAATAGCATATCCCATGCATGTCTTGGAATTGGTTACAAGCGAAAGTTTCTTCCATGCGTACTGGCATGTTTCGCTCCTTCTTTTTCTCTTCAGTGCACCTAAACGTATCTCGCTAATGCACGTTCTGGGGCCATTCTGTTCCTGTCACTCATTTCTCTAAACTCGGCGGCTTCCGTTGCCGACTTATCACTTGCTTCTTACTTGCGGAAGAAAGTGTTTACCTCCGCTCCACGACATGGATCCCTGCTTTCGTTGTGGTCGCGAGAAATAGAGCACGCACCGTCGCGGCTGCGTCGTTGTACACCTGGTCCAGCACAACGGCGGAGGCCGCGGCCATCACCCTAACCGTACGAGCCGCCGAAGCAAAGGGCCAATAGGCACTCGTACTAACGGACTCTCCGGAGGCATGCCGATTATACCTGCGGGGAGTTTTGCCGACCAGCATCCCGCGCATCCTGGGACCAAGACTTACACAAGACCATGGGATCACCTGGAGCCCGGTACACGTCAGAGTTGAGGGTAACGAAAGGGAGGACCGCCTGGCTCGACATATGATAGGCCGAGGCGCGGATCACCTCGCCCCAACGAACCTTCCCACACAAGGCACGCCACGAGAAATACTGGAGATGCAAAGACTCGGCCGACGAACAAAGGCGCCTCCCCATCCCAAGCTCAGCAGGGGGCAGGCAAGGGACTGGCGCCAACTGCAGACGAACACTTGCACAGGGTACACAAGACGCACCCCGACAGACACAAATACAAATAACCGTACTGTGAAGACACACCGACACTCCAGCACATCACATACGAACGCCCGAGGCGCCCTGCAGATGTAGTCTCGCCGCCAATCACGGACTCACTCACTAACTGGTAGTGGGAGGCGTGACTCACCGAATTAGACTTGGGAAGGCAGCTGGCAACCCTGGACCAGGCCCAGTGAGCCGCAAAAGCCAGTGGGACTAGGAATAGGGGCTACGCCCATTACACACCACTTATATTTATGAGTAAAGTTATTCTTCTTCAATTAGGGCACATACCCGGTGGAACACCCCGAGACGCACACAGCCAAAGAGCCACATTGTCCCTTTGGGGCAAATACCGAATGGAACATGTCCAGTCACCCACACTGTCGTATACTTGGCAAGACAACAGTTGTCAGCAGTTTAAAAGCAAAAGGAAGGGACAAGGAATGCCTTTCTTTAAAAGCTTCCCTTCAAAAGAAGCCCCACTCAGTTCGCATTGCTGAAGAACTGCAGTGACAACGTAAGACAAACCAGATGCGCTTACCGAGAGTGAGATTAGTCTTGATCAGATTGGCTATGCCACCGGTAAAGAAAGTCCCGCACATGGTCACCATCAATTCGTAGCTGTTGACACAATGGAAACCGACAATGTCGCCGGTGCGCAGTCCGAGCCTGCGGAGTCCAGCGGCGACCCGACGGCAACCGTCCAGTAGCTCCCCGAAGGTATACTGAACGCCAGTCTGTGCATCCACCTGCGACAGGACACGGTAGAGCTGTAAGCACAATAATACCTCCGCATTTTTACCAAAGACACGTTTGTCTGACCTTACGTTATGAATTTCAGGAAAACAGAGTGCGGGACAAAGGCAAGTGCTTAGCGTCCATTCCTTGTTATAACCTATGAATGTTTTGCCGGCAAAAGCGCCGAGTTTTCGATTCCCGAGGTATTGTGCAGATAACCTTGAGCTGGTAAAACTCGGTTACTGCCGAGATACGGGGACATGCACAAATAACCGATTGGACAATGCATCGAGAACACATGGCACACTTTAATTTTATTTGTCTGGTGAATTCCTCCATGGGGAGCAATAGCTGACGAGTTAAGGCGTCTTCATGTATACCCCAGAGCAACTACTGTTGTTTCCTTCCATCAGAATATTCAAGAAAACATAACAACGGCAATGCACGTTGTTATGTTAATTTTGTTATAATTTTCTTTTAACGTATATTTTTCACAGAAGTAAACGGGCGACATTTTTTGTGCAGCTTGAGGAACATTATTTTCATGTCATTCAAAACACGGGGTGTAAGCACGACCAAGCTATCACTAAAAGAATGGCATCTACGGGGAACGTTTCGTGAATTACGCGGAGTGTTTTTTTACAGCAGAGCTTTCTCAGGCTAGTTTCCAGTGTTTCATGATGGGCGTAGGCAAAAAGGGCGGCGTCGTCTATACAGCTAAAACAGCTTAAGCATAAGACAAAATCGTATCAGCGTATGTGTCCCAGCAGCGTTTGAGGCCAGATTTGTCAAAACCGGTGATGAATGATCGTTTGATGCGTTGCGACCCCCACAAGCAGCAGCGTGGCCCCTATGCCTTACCAATGACGGGCGAGAGCCTTGTGGAATGTGCCGACGCGTGCGCCGTACAGACTGGGGGCGGAATCGTTATCGCCTCCGTATACGTTCATCCCGGAACTTCAAAGTGGGACTTTATGATCGACACATTTGGGTGGATCCTTTCGGAGGACCCCAATCCACTCGTCATTGTGGGTGACTTTATTATCTATGCGTCTCGTCTTGACGGAAAGTGGCTCTTGTCGTTTCTGTTGGAAAAGCTCCGCCTTCAACGTTACACCGAGATCAATGTATCCACGCCGTGCCATCGGTCGTGCATAGACCTAACGTTCGCTAACAACATATCCAGGGTTGCCGCAAAGCCAACGGCTGTCTATCATAGCAACCATCAAGCCATAATTACTGTAGTCACGAGATAAACGTAAATACAAATAAACATAACAACGTGCATATTTGTGTTATGTTGTTTTTTTTAATTTTATTTTCTTTTTAGCTATATACAGCTCCGCTGTTCATCCACCTTCACAGAGTGGAATGGCTCTGAATTTTTAAATGCGGAAGAATTTTTATGCTTACCCAACGATGAAACCGTCCGTCCCGTAAGACGATCGCTTTCAAGATAGCGCCGGCAGCAGCGATCGAATTCACCTTCGTGCCGCTTCTGCCTTCAACGCGAATAGCTGTCAGGGCACACGAGCACACGGAGAGCTGTCAGCACTCGCCAGCCTGAGCCCCAATGGCAGATCGCTTTCAAAATGGGGGCATGCGCGTCTCTCTTCAACGCCAACTCGGTGGCGGCCACACACACAGGTAGCACACAAGGCCTTCAAAATGTCGTATTAATGGATTCAACGTCTCAAACGGATTTTTGACCAAACTCAATGCCTTATAAACGTCGCAAGCAAGAT